>NW_020455743.1:220187-295922 GCF_003342845.1 Nothoprocta perdicaria
AAAAAAAAAAAAAAAAAAAAAGTAAATAATCTCCTAAACAAGAAAAGCTATTCTAATCTTTCAAATGTTGGCATCTATGTCTCAATCATAACAAGAACAGCTCCTACTAGAAAATGAACTTTTTTTTCATGTACATCCTCAAGAACAGCCACTTGTGCTGCCTGATGGACTGCTCTCTAGAGAAGCACTATTCAAGACACACGCAAAATACTTTAGGAACTGAGTGACCCGATGCTGTGATGGAGAGGAGGTTTTCATCAATATGATAGAATGACAGAAGATTCTCTGTCTTCAGTGAAGAAGAGATATGAAGTAATGTGTTTTGAAGGATAAAGTGGATTTGGGAGGCTCATAGAGAGCCACGAAATAAAATGAAAACACAGGTGTGAAAAATACAATGCTCAGAGATATGTACTTCACTGTGTATGTAAATGGTGATAAAGAGCTGTCTTATGGGAATCATGGTAACACAGTAAGCCAGTTTATTTGGGGGCTGCTCAGGGGTCCTTTCCATTGTTCTTGCACTACTTGTGGATGGCACAGCTTTCTGTGATGATCCTTCTGACATCTATGCTGGTAATCTATATTTATGCTGGCATAACAAAACAATCTTCTAGGTGTGATACAAGACTTGTATGCATTCACTGGAAGGAACACCATGGCACACAGACAGGAGCAGGGGACTGTGAATCATGTGGTCAGATCTAGCACCTACCCTGTGCAAACAGTTCCAGAGCTGGGGGAACACCTGTCACCAAGGGTCCCTCATAATGGCTCCAATGGCACCTCATAGAGGAAGGAGGTACTGCCTATGGGATGATAGGGCATGCTAGGGGAGTGCAAGGAGGACTATGCAAGAGTTACTAAAGAAGGTTTATGGGACAAACCACAGGAAAGCAAGGTGGCTTGGGAGGGAAAGAACAAGTGTGGGAAAAGGGAAGCCTAAGGGGACAAAAGGGACCAGTTGCATATAAACAAGGGCTGGTCTATGCACTTTYCTGGCCATGCCCTGCTCCTATCATTGCACTCTATCTAGCCTTCTCAATACACCTAATTTCTATTTTCCTGGGTAAGAGACTCTGTATGTGTGGTATGACTACTTAAGTGTCAACATCTGGAATCAAACCATGAGTCACAGTGACCTACACATCTCTTGTGACAGCAACTGAAGCAACTGAATTATCTATAATTTGGTTCAGATGCTGGAAAGATTGATATCTGCAAGCTGGCTACTGGGGGTCCGAGTCAGCTACTGGATCACAGGGTCGCTTGGGACACGTGTGGAGGAATGTGTGTCTCTGTGGCATGCAACTGGAGATGAGAGGATCCAAGAGATATCTACTGAGCAGATTGTGTGTCTGCTCTGAGCTACTGTATTATATATCACAGACCTTCATCCTAATCATTAAGAGAAGGGAAAAGCATGTGTCTCTGTTTCTGTGTTGATCTGTGAGGTTGTCTGGTGTATATGTATGTATGTATGTATGTATGTATATATGTGTTATTTACACGCGTTTGTGCATTTGCCTATTAGAAGTACCTCCTAGGCTTGCTACAGGCTGGACCTGGGGTATGGGTCTATGGCAGCCTTACCTCTACCAGGCTACCATTAGGCAACTGCAAAAGACCTTATATAAACAAATATTAATGCAATTGCAGCAACTGAGGATACATACAAATTTCTTGTGCACATAAAAAGGTTAAGTATAGAATTATTGATGGAAATAATTACTCACTTTCTGATTCTAGGCTTTAGTATCATTGTGTAGAACACTTTTCTCAAGCATAAACATGGTACAACTGAAACAATTGTAAAGTCCAAAGAGATTAGCCAGCACTGATAAGCATATATGGCTACTTGAGAGTGATGAAAACTTTTTAAAAAATCTAAAATAAAAATAATGGCAAACCTGCTGCTCTATACAGTGAAACCAATGGATTTACAGCGAGATACTGATTCTAAACCATGTTCCACAAACCCATGAATGTCTAATGAGTCTGAATTTCAGAAGACACTGATTACATTTTCTGAGGCAGTAATAGCGTCCCAGAAATAAGTGTGATATTGTTTCTGAGCCAGTTGCAACTCTTAACACCTGACCTGAATTTTTTTGTGTGATGCTGCTCATTTCACCTTGGTCAAATGCAAAATGGTGCTTTGATGTATGGATTGATCTGTAAAGAAATATCAGGACTAAGTTGAATGAAAGCAGAATCCAGCACATTAGACAAAACTGAGTGATTGCAGAATCCAGCAACTTGGCCTTGCCCTGCTGAAAAGTTGAAGAGCAACAAAAGTATCGCTTTGTCTGGTGGCATTAATGATCGCGTGCAGTCAAACTAGGTGCTTGATAAGCGGAGCAGAAAAGGATGAGAGAATGATATCTTCTGAATCTTTACTTTCTTCTCCAGAGCTCCCTTTTCCCTTGTTCACCTTTTCTCAAACTTGCAGGACTGTACAAGAACAGTGTTTAAGGTTATCTGTCCTTATCAAGTGCTGCATGTCAGAATCGCAGGGATAAACTGTACATTTGAGTAGGCAGATGAAGAGGAGGAAATGCAAGACCGACTTCTTAGCACTGCCACATGGCTTTGTAAAATAATTACTCAGCTTAGCCTTGCTGCATTTGCTACACATCTATGTTTGTTTTAACTAGGGCAGTGGGAAAGCCTCTTGCTTTGTGGACATGGCTGGGTGCTCTACCAAAGAGAAAGCAGTTTYGGAGAACATATGGATAAGGTCATGAGATTTCTTGAGTCTGTGATACACTGCATTAAAGTTTCCCAAAAGCTGGCAGTTTTGCAAGCTATGAATAAGAAATCCCACTTGCCCACACTGCCGCAATAGCTGAACAGTCTGTTCTATATATTTCTTCAGTCCTTTGTACTGCCAGATGCCATACATATATTATTTTTGTAAAAAATGTGTTCTTTTTATAGAGGTGTTTCCCATCTTCTGGCAGCATTAATTGAAATTTAATATTTGTCATTTTTTTAGAACTTATTTTGGATTTTTTTTGTGTACTTTTTCAGCCTGTTTTTACTGATTTATTTTAAAGTATGATAAAGCCAAGAAAGAAGTTCTTTCTTCACTGAATTGGATTATACTACTTTTATTTCCATAACTATGTAGATAAAGTGAGATTTAATATATTTTCTTGTGCAATAGTTGTAACAGAAGATGTATGTATCTGCAGAAACAAAATGCGTTCAATCAACTTCTGTAATAATAACCTGATATTATCAGATGACTGAAATATATTGAAAAATGAGACATGTTTACCAATATTTTAATTAAATTAAATTAGAAGATCCTGTGGCTTAACTGATAAACTCTTTCTAATATCTTCTCTAGATTCAGTTTCCCAGATTTGTCATTGCCATAAAATTACTTACCTGTATTCTGTGATGTACATTTCCCTCCACACCACTTAAAGTGATTCAATGGAATTGTCATGGATCTGTTGTAGGTAGCATGCTTCTACCTTCCTGCAGCTTCCYTGCTTATTTATGAAGGAAAAGACACAATTGGAATTTGTGAATTCCATCTAGTGGAAATGGCTTTACTGTCAAAGATCTCAAAAGAAACTTTAACTAATTGAACTTGGAAAGTTTGAAAGTCTTGTATTTTTTTTTCTCCTAATAGAAAGGTGGCCTTCATCTTTACTTTTCTATAAAATGTTTTATTTGTCCCTCACACTGCACTAATGTCCATTGGTAACTTCTTAAATTAATATTCAGTTCTTGGGAGTTCTTCAGTTCATTTAGGCTAATGCCTACACGATGCCATTTCCATTTAATAACTATGACATTAGTATCATGTTTACTCAACAGAAGMCATATGGACAATACATAGGAACATGCATAAAAATACTAATCTTTTTAAGAACTTTCTAGAACTCAATACAGAAATTTTAATGCAAATTCCCTAGCACATTTGTATTACGCAAATTATCAATTTGAACTTAATGAGGAAACTAAAATATCATTATACTTCTAATTAACATCTTTGTAATTAATGATTTCATGCATAAGCATAAAAGAGGCTTTTTTTGCTTTTTTGATGTAATTAAATATGATTTTTCTACATAAAGAGATAGAATTATAGTATTTATAAAGTACTTCAATTTATTCCTATTTAGAACCTCAGAACATTTCTTTTTTAAAAAATACTGTAAGATAATTTGACTCCATTAAAGACCTTTTTTTTTTTTTATGATATCCATAAAATGAAAGCTATTTGTATTTTTTATCATGGCAATATTATTTAAATATTAAATCAGAAATACTCAAGAAAAATTCCCCCTCTCTTTAACCTGGCTGCTATGATTTGAAATGGTTAGATTCTTTTCATTGCTGTCTGTTTCTGGGAAACAGTGATAGACATTCTTCTTTCCTACTATTTCAAAGGAATTAAGGATACAAAGTGAAATAGGTAAATTTCCCAATTTCAAAAAGAGACTCAATAAGAGAGTACATATGGTGACAATCAGCCTAATAAGTACTCCCAAAATGGTTAACTCTTGCTAATTTTTTCCTTTCAGTTAGGGAGAAAAAAAAAAAAAAAAGAAAAAAAGAAATCCAAATTCCGCATGTAGCTCAGCAGTGGAAACAATTTCAGTATTTCATTGTTTCCAAAATTAATGAAATTCATTTTTCAGCCTCATTCAATGTTTCAAGCTCTGGGACTTCATAGCCATTCTACAGCTCTTCTGAAAGATTCCTCTGTGACATCATAACATAATCCAGTCACTCTAGACCTTGAAACTAGTATGTAAAATTCCCAAAGGTCCTCTAACATTTCCAGATGTCCTTCTTTCTTGGTTGTGGATGTGTCTTAGTAATTTATTGTTATTAGAATAATGTAGGAGAAAACGAAGAAGCATAAACTTGGTAGAAATTCTCATTTTAAATTAATTTATTCTTAAATTATTTATTCTTAAATTATTTATTCTTTAAGCACTTGATTTACATCTCCTTGGAAAATAGCTGCATGATAACTTATTCCTGTAAATGTGTAGTTCTTCAGTGATTCTGACTTTGGAAATACCAGTCTCTCTCACAATTTTATGTTGAAATAACCCATGATAAGCTGCAGGTAAGACCTTTCCTTAAACTATCAAATTGTGAAATTCTCTTGAAATCCTTCCTCCAATATGTCAATAAGTTTTTTTTTTTTTTTTTTTTTYAAAGAGATGGAGCTTTAGCTTGAATTTGGAGACTAATGCTGTCAGACCATGATGGTGACTTTGTTCGCTATTAGATTATTTTCTTAAGGAGTGAAACTCTATGGAAGGAAACTGTCCATAGGAAAGAGTAAGTTAGAAAAGACCCTGTAGTAATTATAATTTTTAAGGAGATGGGAATAGTTAAAAAAAAAAAAAAGAGAGAAGTAGGTTTTCTACCTCCAAAGAGTTATATATAAGCTAAAAATTGCATATTGTAAGGACTGAGTGACACTGATGAGAAAAACATTATAATAATGGTAGTGTTCATGTTGAGAAATGTCTTTGATGTCTGACTTCTCTTTTTTTAAGTCTTTTATATTCAAGGCCATAATTCTGTTCTAAAGCAAGTCAGAGGGATAGAGTGTTTTGTGGATATGTGAGGACACATTATGGATGTCTTCTGACTAAGCATCTATTGATCTATCAGCAAGTAAGGAATGCGGATACTGGGATAAACTTACTAGAGTGATATATTGGGCCTTTTCAGTCCTGTGTTCTTGTCTTCTTGCACCACTGTGCAATGTTAGGTAGGGCTTAACAGCATCACCAGGTGACTTAAGTCCTACATGTCTCAGTACTCCCAGGTACATATTTTTGCTTCATCTTTGGTTTAATCTTTGCTTTATCTTTGCTTTATTATTGATAATTCTGTCTTAAGTAGTCCCCTTTGCTCTAATTCTTTTTCAAAATCACAGCTTACCATATAAAGTTCTTGTTCCATAGTTTTTCTACATTTCAAAATTAAAAGAATCACATAAAAGATTGTCTCTTATAGCAGAATTCAATTTGATTGACTTCTTCTGTGATGAAAATCAAATTTATTATCTGCAAATAAATTAATGTTTTTATATGAGTGTAAACGTGTTAAATTTGAATTTAAATAATTATCATATTAATTATGATATTTTTACATATTCAAAATTATTTGAAATCATTGAAGTTCTCCATTGAAGAGTGGAAAGACTCCACTATGAGGAAAGACTACATTATGAAGAAAGACTAAGTGAGCTGGAGCTGTTTAGCCTAGAGAAGAGAAGGTTGAGAGGGGATCTGATCAATACATATAAGTACCTGAAGGGTGAATGTAGGGAGGAAGGGACCAAACTCTTCTCAGTGGTGGCCAGTGATAGAACAAGGGGCAATGCATATAAGTTGAAACATAGGAAGTTCCATCTGCATGTGAGGAAGAATTCTTTCCTGAGAGGGTGACAAAGACCTGGAACAGGCTGTTCAGGGAGACCGTGCAGTCTCCTTCTCTGGACATCTTCAACCCTGCCTGGATGCCACACTGTGCCATGTGCTCTAGGTGTCCCTGCTGGAGCAGGGGGCTGGACTAGATGATCTCTAGAGGTCCTTTCCGACCTTAACCATTCTGTGATTCTGTGATTCTGTGAAAGTTTTCAAGAGATAAAATATGATGCAGTGTCCACTGGTGCTTACCAAACAATGGAAAAAGAAAAACATCTGAAAAGCATCAGCTTATACACACATCTTTTGCTTTGCTTTTTGTCATATTAAAAACCACATGGACACAGCAAGGTTTAAGTTGGGTCTGTTATCCTCACCATGAGATGAGCAAGAGGCAATCTGAAAAAAGTTTGCCATAAACAATACCAAACTCAAATGAGATGCTAAATAAAAGCTTCGGTGCATGAGAATGGAAAAAAAAAATCTATTTGAAAAAAATGGGGAGAAATAGCAATATCAAGGAAGGACTGTTTTAATAAAAGGGATTGGCAAAGATACTGTCACCATTAGAAGGCAAAAGAGGAAATCTCTGCAAATGAAGAAATTAATCAGAATTCACTATGAATTACAAATTCTATGAAGAGAACAAAAGAATCTCCCTCTGGTTCTGAACATCTGTATGAAAGAAATTTGTCATCAAAAGAAGCATGAAGGAAAAACCTCTTTGTTTGTAAAAGTCACAGAACTGTAACGTTCACCAGATGGTGCCTCCCACTCTTTCCAAGGACTTTTAGCAGCTTGGACACGCCAACACTATCTACCCTAACCCTATCCTAAGCCGACCTATCCGAAGCCTACCTCCTCTAAGCCTACCTGTCCTAAGTCTACCGTAAGCCTACCACAAGCCTACTTACCCACATTCTACCGGACTCTAACCTACCCTAACCTAACGCTACTCTAATGCTGCCCTAACCTAACTCTACCCTACCCCTATATACCAAAGACCCTACTTCCACCCCCCCGCCATTTACTATGCCCCACCCACTACCTTTCACCCTTTCCWTTTCTCTGCACTACCCCCTACCTCCATGCTTCCTTATACTCTACACTAGCCACCACCTCCAGCCTCCCCTCCACTCTACCCACCTCCTGACTTCCACACTCCCCCCAGCCCTTCTCCAACCCCCACCTTCTATCCTAGTCCGTATCTTCTACCCTCTACCTGCCTTTACCTACACCTTCTCTTCTATCCTACTCTCTGCTGCCCTACCCTCCACCTCACTCTATACTTGAAAACCCTTCCACCCGACCCTCTACAAAACTTAACCCTCCACCCTCTGATCATACTCTATACCAGYCTACTAGCCTACAATGGCCTCCCCTCTAATCTCCTCTCTGCTGGTCATCCAGCCTCAACCCAGGCRCACCCTCTCGCCTAGTCCTAATGACCCACCAGGCCCATTTACACAAACCCACYATGGTGTTCTCACAGCAACCACCCCACCATGTTATTTCCATTACCACATTCATATCCACATCACACCCATTATTTGTAATATTATACTAACAGCCTTCTTTGGAGATATTCAAGATCTCTCTGGATGCGATCTTATGCAATGTGCTTAGGTGATGCTGCTTGAGCAGGGGGGTTGGACTAGATGATTTAGAGGTCCTTTCCAACCTCAACCATTCTGTGGTTCTGTGATTCTGTGATTCTGTGATTCTGTGAATGGGTCAGGAAGTCCTTTTAGGTGACATATGCTAATCTGAAATAGTTATCAAATCAATAACTTTAAAAAAAAGAAAAGAGAGAGAGAGGTTGAATATAGAGATATAAATGATCTTTCTGCAGAGTCAACTGAAGTGACTGTGATTGAAACATCTGATAAGTGTTCAGATATGTCTGCGAACTTGAAAATTATTCTATCAATAGAACATTCACTAACTTCCTGTGAGCCTTTGTATGTATCAGTCAAACATGTCACTGGCATGAAAATATATTCTCTTTCTTTTCCTGTTCACAAGGGCAAGAATATACATTGATTTGATTTGAATTATATGTAAGTTGCAATAGTCACGAATGTGAGTATAGCTAGTAGTGTTCAAATAAATATTTTATTTTAGAATTATTGCCTTGTTATTGTTATTATTGTCCTCTATTTGGAAAGATAAAACAKAAGAGAGCACAGCAGGTTACTTGGTCCCCATACTGCTTATATTAAACAATTAGCTGGTGTTGTTGATTACCTCCCTAGAAATACTCAGAAATTGTTAGCTTGTACCACACATATAGCTGTTGTCATGTAGAATATATCCCTGTGATTTTAAAGCTGGGATAGCGACAACTTGTTTTTCTGGATCTTCTGATATCTTTACTCCTTCAGTGTGCAACAGCACTGCAATGTGTGCCAGTACTTGCTGTTGTGATGAGCTTGTGGAGCACAATTTGTGCATGCCTCCAGGAACTGGAAGATGTACCCATGTATAGTCATGTGCCAAATAGTCTCTTCCTGAAGGCTCTTACATGACTGAGGCTTCCGCTGCAATGAAGTRCCACGTACAAGAGATTATGGAAATGATTTCCCAACCTCTCTTTCACTACTCCTGAAGTACAGTAAATCTTTGCTAACTCATAGCAAAACCCTATCCGTAGCTCTGTCTCTAACAGGAGAACATGCTCTTAAATGTTAAAAGCAAAACAAAACAAAACAAAAATGTACATTCACAGAAAAACAGAACTCATACATCAAACAAGAGTCTGTTACATAGAAAAAAAGTCTTATTAAAGATGGAAAAAATGAAATCTGGAATGTGGAATTATTGTTATTGTRTTTTAAAATAATAAAATAATAGACTCCTTTATTGATTGATACCTGTGATATGGTCACAGAAATGATTTTGAATGTGAGCATATCTTTATACACACATAAACATATTTACTTATATCTATTTTTGTATATACATGTATATATTGTATAAACATGGAAATATACCAGTGACTTTAATGGGTGGTATGTCATCCATCAACCTTTATGATAATCTCCTTACCAAGTAATATTGTCTATATAATTTCTTTTAACCACAGAACCAGAATTTGTAGGAACTGATAGGAATTCTTTTTTTTTTTTCCTGGTTTCATTCCATGCATGTAAATGTCCCCTCAGCTTTCCCTCTCAGGAATATTATGAAAGTTTAAAACCTTCTCTGTATTGAAAAAAAAAAAAAAAGTGTATTTTATTTTACTTTCTTGCAAAACAAATTAAATAAACTGTAATATAACTTTTTATATGGCCCACTTGCAACTCATCTTCTTTCTCCTAATATTTCTCTAATTTTATAAAGTAGCTCAAGGACTTCCTCATTTTCCTTGACTTTGGCAAAATTAGGGACTTGTAATAAAACCTCAGGCTTCACAGCTTTTGATCCCTTAGCAGTATATTTCGTATAAGACTGATAAAGGAAAATAATAAATCTGTATACATAGATATGTACACATATGTTATTTTTTACAGAAAAATAAGGATAATACTCCACAAAATATGGGATACCAGGTAATATTTCTGTTATTTAGAGATTTCCAGTTCTTTTACTTCTTCAGTTCTTTCATGAATATTAGAAATTACATTTTAGCATGCTTTATTTTAAAATAAAAAAAAATGGTTAGTGTGTTCTTCTCTGCCAAAATTTCTTAGCCATGCACACTTGAATCCATACTAGAAAACAGCAACTCAGGCAATCCCTAAAAAGTGGATCTTTCATCGTACAGCACTATCATTTTTATTCCAGTATGTTCTAGCCCTCATTAGAGTCATTTTTTAGCTAAGTATTTAAGAGTAAGTGTAGTTCTAAACATCCAGAAATCTGATCTTTAAAATAAAGCATTTCAAAATATGTACTAACAGATTGAAACAACTCATTGTGCAAAATATTTTGGTGTGATTCATTCAGCCTATCTCTTCCTGGTATTTGAGGGATGGGATCTTGACTGCTTGTTTAGTGGATCTTCTTCTACATTTAAAACTTGAAAACCTCTCCTGTTAATTGCAGTATAAATTTCTACTCTTCTTTTTCCACACACTTCCTTGTCATTCCTTGCAGTTATGGGTAAACAGAAATGRGAAGTGCATGAAGCATGCAGTGTAACATATGTAGAAAGTCTTGTATAGAATCTCAGTAGAAAAGTCCCTCAAAGTACCACCATCTATATCCTACTATATTGCATGACGGTAGTTTTAGACTTTAAACTCCAGTGACTTATCCCATCAACTCTTGCATTGTCCTCTCTCACATTTGCTCTCATGGTAAGAGATGGTATGATAACTCCAGGCTAAAATCCTGATTACAGGGATAGCCTGGATCCCTGATTGGAGGGATATAGTGCTGGTTTTGAGTGAGGTGTGGTTTTTTTTCCCTCTTAGTTATAGAAGGTAAAGTGAAACATATTTTCCCCAAAGCTCTCTCCAGTAATTATATTGCATCTGTAATATCATCTACAAATCATAGAATCATAGAATCATTATGGTTGTTCATTCTATATACAAAAAGACCTTCAAGATCACCAAGCCCAACTGTAAACCCATCACTACCTTGCATTCACCAGCTTCGCTGCCCTTCTTCGAACATGCTCCAGTGTTTCAATGTCTTTCTTGTAGTGAGGGGGCAAATTATACTGTAATTATTCATATACAAAGCATGCTTTTCATTTTGTGAAGTACTAGGATTTTATTAAAAATCTCTTTCAATTATTTAACTCATATAAGTATGCTTTGTGCTTATAACCCCACAGAAAATCTGAGGGTGGTCAGTAACATAGAATACTTCAAGAGCAGAGAGAATATTTTGGGGGTAAAATCTATTATATCAAACCACTGCATCTTTGAAAAAAACGTTATGTTCTCATTAATGTTTCTGTTGAACAGAAGGAGTCTTGCAACTGAAATGATCCTGCTAGAATTCTACATAAATTTGTATATAAGAAGACTAGACATTTCATTCAGAGGTTTAAGATCGCTAACAGCTACTCTCAGCTGAGTCTACTCATGTTCTCATGTTCTACTCGTGTTTCGTATTCCAGGGATGATGAGGAAACCTATCCTTTTTGGACAAGTTTGATTATACTGTACACACACACTCAAGAAAACTAAGTCTCCAAGAGCACACCTAGTGCCATTCAACTACTCAGATCTGTTAAGACCAGATTAAAGATAGCACAAAATAAAACCTCTCTGAAGTCTAGTAAGATGAATGTCAAGTCCTCTCATTTACAGATACAGCCTTACCTGTTGGCACTAATTGCCCAATTGTCAAGTCAGAGATGAAGCAAGAAAGAAAATTCTTAATGAACAGGCTTAACTTCTGGGTGAATAAAACTCATATCTTTTTAAATTCACAAGTTTTAGTTGTGGTTGTCTCTATACATTGGCATAATGCTAATCAGATCTTTGAAATCTCTTTATTAGAAATTTTTATCTCTTTGAACAATCAGAGCAACTTTAAAATCACTCATCAGGCTCACTCTAATTCCCTGCCATCTTTTCATACTTTAAAGCAACACTGTCACCTGAAAAATAAAACAAAGGAGAAAAATTTTGTTATTCTTATTAGAAGAAATTATTTCCTCTTCTCTATTCATTATTCAAACCTCTATGAATACTAGCAAAATTTCTGAAATGCTCCAAGCTGATTGCATATAGGGGCAACAAATAACGGGCTTTGTTTCTTTTTTTTTTCCCCATTAAAGATCTGACAGTTTCATATATATTCTTTTTCTCTTTGTTTTTATCAGATAAATACTCAAAATCACAGGTTGGTGTCAGAAATGGTCGTCAGTCATGCCTTCCTTTCTTTAAAAATAATAGAACTAAGTCCATTATAATGCTGAGCACAAGGCATTCCTTTCATGTAAACCTTGCTGTCATGTAACATCCTTTTCATGGTCTGACCAACTGTCATTAAATCATCTTCTATTATTGAATCTAGTCATCTTTTTAAACTGCAAAAATAATAACTTTTGTCTTCTTCTTCTTGGAGAGATACCTGCAGCAGTTCTGTATCCTTAAGAAAATCAATTTTCCTTAAGAAAATCAATTTTCCCAAAATAATTTCTTATTTCTATACAAGGACTAGCAAGATACTTTTTTAGTAATGATACACTATTCATACAAAACTCATATATTTACAATGAATTTGATAAAAAGATGATCATAACATTAGTCTGGGCCACTTCATTCAGTAATCTCAGTATTTGTCTGGTTACATTTCACCCAGATGCTCTCATTTTTATGTTTGTCTAGGTGACCAAATATAGAAAATGGGGAAGTTTTAGGTTTTCTCACCTCTTAGAGAATAATATTTTCTTGTCTATAAAAATGACAAATTACCAGTAGAGGTGGGAGAATTTTGTTAAAATGACTTTTCACGAAATATGCTGAACCAAGGTTCAGGATACTCAGCAAGGTTGGCAGTGGGAAATGTCTGAAATCCAAAATTAAGTCTRAGAGTCACTTCTCCAGAGAGACTTTAGTGGAATCCTAACCTGCTTCAGCTGGAGATGTACGTTTCAAATCTCTTCCATTTTTCTGAAGGCTTTGGAAGGTTTTACTTTTCATTCAAATAAAATAAAAAACACTATCTGGAAACTTTGAAGGGAAATACAAGTGTTGTTCTCTGACGAGGTCTAATACTTACTTGGCTGTATAATGTTCTTTGATTTGCAGATGACATTTCTTTGAAAGAATCAGATCATTAGGTCACTCAGCATTTCTGTAATTTTTCATTCTACTGTCTGAAGGTCAGCTTCCACATGGAAAATGTTTTAAGAGAAAAACAGAGCCTGTAACCATCCAGCTGAACTGGATAGCTGAGTAACAGACTCAAAACACTTGGGATGTAAAGTACTTTTCCTTTTTCAGAACGCCCAAAGTAAATAGGTACAGGAGCAAACTTCACTATGATTATCCGAACTGTGTATTATACTTTTAATCCTGATATTACAGCAGCAACCTAGAAGATTTAACTCTAAGATTTAAAAGATTTTACTTCTTTTTTAAAGGAAAGAAATGTCATTTTTTTGCAAATAAATACACAGAAAATTGCTTTCTGTTCATAATGTTCATAATAAATGAAATTGAATAATGATTATATTTCCACGGATGCAGCAATACAGAACTGCATTAAAATACAGTCCATTGGAATAAATGACTTCTTTTCGGAATCACCTGCAAAAACACATGTATTATAAAACAGATACACTTGTGAAAGTGATGGTAGCTATTTCTACACCAGCTGTTTCATTCCTTTCTTTCTTGCAAATTGATTGAAATAGTCATATTAACGTTTTCACTTTCCTAAATTAACAGAGGTAATTGTAGAACTCCATTGTCCCCAAAATGGCATCTCTATTCACTTATTAGTATTTCTGCTGCATCCAGAGGTGACATAAATGTGGAGATTTCACTGGATTAGTTTATGTAGCAATGAAAAGGAAAACGTGACTCCCGCCTCAAAGGACATAATGCACTGAACTGGAAAAACAGAAGGAAAGGGAACAATAGCTATAAACAAGCAATTTTATTGGTTATATAATCATGTGTATTTGTGTCGATTAGGTAAACATATACATTGAGAGTCCCCACATGATTTAGGAGATGAGTAGTTATACATATGCCTACATATATTTATAAATATAAAGGTAATATAGATAATGATATAAAAATACATACAGACATATGTATATTTATGTATATTTATATATGCACATCTATATTCTCTCAACTTTGTGTCTGGCAACTATACATAGCCATCTTTTATACCTGTCAAATATAAACTGAATCACTAGAAGAAATCTCAATAACAGCAGTTTTTAGAGGGATTCATACAAAATTCCCTTCAGACTGAGAAGAGTAAAACCAAGTGACAAAGGCTGTGAGCATTCAGCATTCACAGAGTACTAATAGTTTGAGATGGATGCAGTGGACCATGTAGATTAAACTGGATTAAAAGAAAAGAGTTGATATGATGATAATATCAGCCAAAAAAAAAAAAAAAGAAAAAAAGAAATAGATGTAATATACAGACCAAGAAAAAAGAAGGTAAAGAGGTGAAGTTAGGATGTGTACAACAGTTTATTGTTTGCATGTTTTTGTTGTTTGTTGTTTTTTGCTTTTACTCTGTTTCAACAGAGTAAGAAAATAGAAGTATGCAGAACTGTTATGCTAAAAGCATCCAGGACTTCTGGATATGTGTGTGTGTGTGAAGCAATAGTGTAGGGGTGAAAGGGTCAGATTATCATAGACAACAGTGTTGTCAAGAATGACTAAAAAAAGAGTAAATGGAGAAATTATTTGAAACACAACATCAGTGGTTCCTTTTTGGTAATATTAAGTTAAAATTGAGGAAAATACCTATAGAAATAAATTTTTAAAAGTTTGAAAGGATGCTGAATTAGAGAGAGGAGGAGTATATAAGACAGGAAAGTTTTGAGACACTGTACAATAAATATTGCAAAGATGATAACTAGGGGTGTTCTCATAGCATTTAGCAGCAGATAGGAAGGGAGGAGAGGTAGACAAGGGAACTTGCATCCGATATGGAAAAGAGACATCTAAAGTTATTCAGGAGGAATTTCCTTTTATTTATGGAAATAGTAATATTCCATATAGGAGTATACAGAGAGAAACCACTTCTGTTTTGAAAAATATAATTTCTGTATTGTGAGATCAGAGGTGAAGGCTAGTTTGTGTGTGTGTCCATGTGTGCATGCAGGCATATAGATTGTATGCCTGCCTAGTGTTCGCATAAATATTTTTCTTATTTTTGAAACATTTTTTTTTGAACTCTAATATATATACAACATAGGGYGAGTACATCTGAATTTAGAGGTGGAAAGGTGTTTGGATAGCTCTTCTATTAGTTCACATGATAACACTACTGACATGCCCATGTATAATAAAAACAAGAAAAAGAGTACAATTAGTTTTACATCTGGAGAACTTAGTTCAAACCTAAACAAATTAAATAAACATAATTGGTCTTTTCATGTGTTACTAGGCACAAGCCCACCCTGCCCCCTGACATAACTGTAAAGGACAAAAATATGTTTTGATGAAAGGTGCCATTTGTTTTGATAAATATTCTGGACCTTGCAAAATGTTCAAAAGGAGTACACAACTACACCTAAAAATACACTGTAACACACACTCAATGGATCATCTCCAGCCCTCAGTGTGACCTCCTGTGCGCCAGCAGGGCCCCCGTCTCTGCCTCATGCCAGATCCTCCCATCTCCTCCATCCTGGCACCTCCACCATCCTAGAGTTGCCTCCAGCCCACCCAATATAGCCTCCCTCTCCCTGCAGCACCCTAATCACAGCCCCGGCGGCCTTAGGGCTCCTGGCTGAGGCCTCTAAAGCCTGGCTGCAACTGAATGATATTAGCTGCGACCAGCTGTGACTAGATGCAGCTGGCTGTTACCGGCACAGGGCAGCTCGTAGTGTCCTCCCCAGGGCCTCCCTGCCACCCTGACCTGCCGCTTAGGGACAATGCAGACTGACACAGCTGAGTTTATCCAGAAAAACCATTGAAAGCCTCAAAATTTCTACCCAACTATATTCCATGATGGAATTGATGAAGATTGTGCTTGAGTTTTTTAGTATCATTTGTATCATTAAAACCTATATAGACGTTTTAATACCAAATTGCATTAATTGCATAGATTCAAAGCACATCATTATGAACTAATTTATTACATGTAATAAGTTATTTATTTAAAATAATATTCAGTCTATTATTTAAGCAGACTTAAAGTATCCAAATGTGTATACACTGATGAGATGCACAATATTTCACTTCTGACACAGGTAATGATCTTTTCTCTCCAGTAAGTGATATCAATTTCCTTCTACATTTTAATACATGGTATTATTTAAATTTACACTCCAGGTAATTCATTTCCATGAGTATGTTTGATTCAAATGAATTCATATAGTTGATTTACCCTTAGATATATTTTAACAGCAGGGAACATCCGATCTATGCTTCAGTAATCTAAAAAAACAGCTTGACAAGTGATAATCCTCTAACAAAGAGTTTGAGGCCAACAATCAAGTTTAGGGATATGTGTTTGTGTTATTACTAGTTAAACTAACTTTTCTATGTGTGTATTTTGTGGGTGGTTTTATTGGTTGGTTGGTTTGGGTTTTAACCCTCCAAATTCTTTCTTCAGTACCAGAGAATTTATCTAACCCTTTCCATCAGCACTTTCATTAGCCTTTCAGAAAAAATAATAGCGTTTATCTCTGTCTTGCAACCCCCTCTTACCTTACTATTCTCAGTTTTCTCCCCAAATTGGACAATATCACAAAAAGATAATGTTAATTACTTCTAAAAGCAAATGTAAGAGTTGGAATGGAAACAGACACCCTCTTACCTASTACATTTTTAGTTTTTTTACTGAAGATAATAAACTGTGTAGCAAAGGCTGAAATTAGGAAATTGGAAGTGAGGGGAAAGGGTCTTGAATCTTTGTTTTTTAGTATTGCTGATACCAACATGGTCAGTTTTTATTTTACTCCCACAAAACAAAACCTTCACTGCAAAGCGAAAACCAGGTTATCGTAGTATGTCTTTAGGATCTATTTTAAAGCTTGATACTTTCTGTCTAGAAAATGAAATTTTGTTCATGGAGATATTTTGCTTCTGTATATCTAATCCTGAAATGGGAGAAGAAATCAGACAAGGCATTAATTTGCACAGATTGATCCATGCGTTTAATGCTCAGAAGTGAATAATTATGGTAATGTGGATGTTATATCAATAACTAAGGGTTTTCTTAAAAAACATTTTCAATATTTTGTAAATTTAGTCTAAAAATATCTGGCTACGTTTATTTCTAAGTATTACACAAGAGGACCTTTTCAGAAGTTGAATACCTTTGGATTTCATGCAAGATAATTCAGACCTTTGTAATTTTCAGAAAACCTAGCTGCATGTCTTTCACCGTAATCATTATTCATGTTAATCTCAGTAATCTTATATCAAATCAGATTCATGATGCAATGTACATATTGGAATGGGCATAATTTGGGGACGTTACTGCTTTACAACATTCAAAGGCTGAGAGAGCTGGGTCTGTTCAGCCTGGAGAAGAGGAGGCTGAGGGGGGACCTGATCAGCGTGTATAAATACCTCAAGGGAGGCAGTGAGGAGGAGGGGGGTGGCCTCTTTTCAGTGGTGGACAGTGATAGCACTAGAGGAAATGGCTTCAAACTGAAGCATCGGAAGTTCCACAGGAACTTAAGGAAGCATTTCTTCACTGTGAGGGTGACAAAGCACTGGAACAGGCTGCCCAGAGAGGTTGTGGAGTCTCCTTCTTTGGAGATCTTTAAAACCCGCTTGGATGCAGCCCTGTGCCACGTGCTCTAGGTGACCCTGCATGAGCAGGGGGGTTGGGCTCGATGACCTCTGAGGTCCCTTCCAAACTTCGCATTCTATGATTCTATGATTCTATGATTCTATGATTATATATTAAAGGTATGAGTCAAATCTTTAATAGTAGTGCACTTCTATCTCCGAGTAAGTTAACAAAAAATGACTTCACAAAGTGTGGGTAGTTAGTCCTAGTCAGTCAAGCAGACACTGAAAGCATCATTCTTTGATCATCTTCTGAAAAAGATGTCCTTTTTCTCCTTTTTTAATCATAGAACTTTGAAAATTAGATTTTTTTTTCTTTTCAGTTTTCTTTAGCTTTTTTTTTTATGTATTGACATTGAGAAACACCAATTTTTGTGCAAAGGGGTGTTTTTTTTTTTCTTTTTTCTTCATTTCTTCATTTGCCTTCCCTTTAAAAAAGTCATTGACCTCCCTTAATATACTTATTTCTAACATTTACTTGAGATAGGAGAATATGCCGCTGCTRCAAAATACTTAATCCTGTTCTGATCCAGCAGTGGAATTATTAGGAAACACTGTAATACTTTTGCGTAAATATGAGTAATTTATATTTTTTGTAATAATTTGTGCATATATGTGTTTCATTTGTGTAAATATGAATTATATAAAGCTTGTGCTGATACAAGCTGAGATAGATTTGTTTTTTTCTTTTCTTTTCAATGAATTGTCAAACAAGTAAAAGATTTTTCTGTCTTTTCTGTCGGAGTGAATGCATTTTTCTCTCATCATCCAGTCCAGAAGAGTGTAAGCTTCTAAATTGCAATATTAAATTTGCATTGTAAAATTCTCTGTTTTACAGTCCAATTTCTAAAGTATGTTTTATCTTCCTAATCAAAAGACTTTTAATAAAATGCTTCTCTGTAAACATACTTTGTTTATTCTTATATATCTGCTGAATATAATGGTGTCTATGGTCTGGTCTGATTAATTTCTTATTATACTAAACCTAAATACTGAAAATATGGTTGCACTGGAAATACTTTTAATCTTAAATACTGTCTATATTTCGTGATTAAATGGCATTTTTTCCTCAGTTTCAGTATACTGTTTCAGAAACTGTCTAGCAATTGGAACATACTCTTACTCTCTTTTGTGTTGTTTACATAGCAGGCATGAAAGAAAACAAAATAAAAAAAAGCCAGATGTATGAAGTGTGGTCTCTAGGCACGTTTAGCAGATTAATGAAATGATGAAGCCTGAGCCTGTTTGAGGAAAAAAAAAAAACAAAAAAAAAAACCTCTGCACTGATTTTTTTTATTATTTTTTCCCGAATATGACTATATGACTGAAAAGATTAAATGAAGTATAGGCTACTGGACTGCTTTGTATATACTGGATAAATTATGGATAAATGGATAAATTATGGATATGGAAAAAAAATGGATACATTCTTTTTAGCATCAACACAGTATAATTTTAATTAATTAATTATAATAAATAATTGGCTTGTTTCACATATTGTGAGATGTTGGGGTTCCAAAATGAAGTCCAACAAAAAGTTATTTGTTTTAATTTATATGCATTATATATTTGTTAATATATACAAATATAAGCTATAATTTATACTGTAAGGTTAAAATTTAAGATGTATAAAATGCAAATATTTTTCATATTTTTATAGATCCCTCCTCCAACCAAAAATTTATTCCTACGTAGTCTAACTAAGTAATGGAGCTGAGATTCTCATAAAAGAATGCATCTATCTCAAGCCACACCCAGGAACTTTGTGTTTCTTTGTCTCAGTCTTACCTAGGACTAGTATTACCTTAGTCTTACCTAAATGGGTAAAAAGTACATGCATCTTAGCAGTTTCCTGTGATCAGATCCTCCCTGAGTCTTTCCACTAGGAATGCTCAGGACCCTCTTCTGAAAATAAGTCTGTATAGTATAGTTAGGTCTCACCATTTTACTCTGAGCTAGAAATATGCACAATTTGAATGGTTATTGCTGAGTCCCATTCTAAAGGRCCTTTAAAGCTGTATTTGTAATAACAGCATCTAGATATCTTTCTTATGAGAAGGATAATTAGGTATCACAGAAACGGACTTATTTATGGCCCTTAAGAGAGGGATAGTAACTGGGACGGCTGTCTTTTCAGGGACAGCAGTGAACCACACTGGGGATAGCTGTGGAGCATTCCCATGCTGGAGCAGTGTTCCAGGACAGCCGGGGAGAAAATCAGTTAAACCTGGAAGTGAAAACGGCATTGGGGCAATCACTGTCAGAAGTATGAAGGAATAAGATACAATGTAGAACATAATCACAGTCCCTTTTGATTTGAATCTCCCAAGACCTTGAATGTCAGTAACTCTTCCTAGCTGAGTTTCAGTCCTGATGACATGCAGGCTTTCCAAAAGACTTGTTCGACATTAGCTTTCTTCCTAACTTTCAGTTACATACACATAACAAGAAATGAATACTCGCATACGTTATTGCACTGTCTTTCTTCTGGATCTAATTTAAGTTCCAGGACATAGAAACTCCAGACTGCTGCTAGTCAAGACTCAAGTCTTGTCAAGTCAAGTCAAGTCAAGTTCATCCAAATTACAAGCTAAAAATGATCTTTACCCAATTTTGCAGTGTAGGCAAAACTTTCAAATTTCAAATCAAAAATGTTCTCCTTTTGCTATACTAGCACAAATACTTTCCTAAGATACAGAAAGAGGAATAATTTGCATAATGGTCTTTTTGGTTCACTGAGTGAACTGAAAAATTATTCAATTCAGGTCAACCCAGACATAGAAACATTACTACTGATATTATTATAAATAAAAACTACTGTTATTATTACTATAACAATAACAAAAATAATAATAAAAACCACAATGGTTTGGGGAACAAAAGGGTTTTTTTGGTCAGTAAACTGCATTCTTTTAGTAGTTTCTATTACTTCTTTTTTTTTTTTTTTATGCTATTTTGAAAGCATAAATTCTCATTCTTGATTGAGAATATTATTTTTCATGGATGATGTGTATGTGTGTGTAGCTATTTAGCTTAAAGAATCTAAAAGATTTCAATTTGACTTTTACAACACCTATTCCATGAATATATGTATTGCATTGTCACACTGTTCAGCCTTTCTATCATTAATTGGCTGACATCTTTAGGAAACCTAAACAAAAATGAGTCTTGAGGAAAGATTGGGTTACAATAAAGAAGGAGGTCAGCAGAAAGAGGAATGTCATACTGCTGAACTCAAGGTAACCTTGATATCGTTTGTATGCCTACTTTCTCAAGTACCCTACATTGTAGAAGCCAAATTAAACACAGTTTTTCAAAACAATGCCAGCTGTAAGGAAGACCTTTGAAGGCCATGTAGTTTTTTACATACATATCTCAAAACATTGTAGTCTCAAAGCTTTTCTCAGACATTGCAGAGTCTTTGCTTCCAATAAAGATGCTTTAGGATGTGGTGAAGTGTTTTCATTCCTAGATTGCAGATAATACAAAGACAGAGAAAACTGAAGGAAGAAATAAATTTTAAATCAAACAGATAAGCAAACCAACCATTTACTTAAAGCAGCACTTAAAGCTGCAGAATCTGGACACAGAGTCCAGATGAATGACTTGAAGAGGTCTTCACAGCTACCTTGCAGCACAGGAATTTCTGAACCCTAGAGTTTTTGCCTTAATATTCTCCAAATACTCAAAACTTTTGCTTCTGAGTTAGTGACAATTTATCAAACCTGCTGTTATTATATGCTATCTTACATACAGTCTCAAAAATGCATGAATCTGTGATTAGAAATTGGAGGATTTCAACCTGTTTATTCAGTCAAATAAATTCAAGACATCTTGGCAGGCACATCCATCATCCTACATGAGTATCCTGCACTGTTGGGCTACAAATGATGTGAATAGGAGCTCCCTGTGCTACAGTTCCAGTTCTGCTGAAGTACGCTCTTTCCTGGGCCTATCTAACACTTTCTAGTTGTGTTAGTATACGCTATGCCCAGACTATTAAGCTSTATTGCTTTTATTGTTTTTCACTACAGAGCTTCCAAATCACATTCAGTTTTCAAATCACATTCAACTTTTATCCAGCCATCCTTGAACAAGGACTAATATTTTCACTACATCCACTACAATGCTTTTAAAAGTGCCACTTGTAGGGCACAGTCTCTATATTGAAGAACTTTAAATTCATTGTTACTAAGAGACAAAGCCATTTGCAGCGATCAGTGACTTTCCCAGAGATTAATCTTGGAGACAGTAGATGCAAAACCAAAACCTCTCAAAATTTCTTCAGATTTACATTCGGTCCACATTCAGTATGTTGATCAAATATTTTAACCATTATACTATAGTAAAAGGCTATGCCACACTTTTTGTTCCAGAGATATTTTGAATAAACTGAAAGCTCTGTTAAGGCCACTGAAAAGAAAATATACAACTGTTTTTCAAATTCATCCCTAAATGATGTCCCTTGCATCTGCATGTCCCCAGCAGAAGTAATTGGCTTCCTATATACCAAGAAGACAGAGTGCAGGAGAGGCAAGTTTGTCTCTCTCTTCTTCAGCAGCTCAGTTCTGCTACTGTTCAATCCAAGCATTGTTCATGTGGGTACCCTTGCAATTCTAGAACTTATTTTATATTGCAGCTTTGTTACTCTGTAGTGTAGTTTTTATCTTTATTACTTTATTTTTTCCTGTGTCATCATTTTCACAAAAATTTTAGTATTACTTTCCTGTTTGATTCCAATATTTGGCAATATATATTTCCTCTGAGCATTTCTTGACAGTTTCAATACAGTAAGGAAAAAAAAAGTATATTTTTGCACTATTATTCTTTCAGTCAGCACCATATAACTTTTGTCCTCCCACAAAAAAACAATTTTACATACAGTAAAAGTATATAACGTCACAAAAGTGAAGTACTAATCTTTTCTTGAAAATAAGCACAAGAGAAAGACTTCCAGGGAAAAGAATGAAAACCACAGTCTTCACCTATCTGGGCAGCAATCGGTAGATCAATCAGAAATCCTAATTTGAAGTAAAACACAATAATTGAGGAATCCTTTACAGTTGTATTTACAATAAGCACTGGAAAATCTTTATGAAGATTGTTAAAATGCTGAGCAGAACAAGTTACCTGTGTAGGCAAAGTGAGCTCTGCAATGTTATATCTCATTGGCCCTACCACTATGAGGGCTCAAATTTATTAAGTCTTAGATATGGAGAAATGGAAAGATGGAGGAACTTAAATTTGAGACCTAATGGGGAAATATATTTACAGACCCTTTCATGGATCCTTCTGTGGAAAGAAAGTATTACTTTATGTCTATACATTATGACTACTGTTACTAATGTCTGGAACTGTTGCAGCCTTAAAAAATGCACAGTTCATTCTGCAGATGGTGATAGCTCTACTAACACTTCTATTGTTAGTTTGAAAGTCAAGTGATGATATGTGTAGGTGTGTGTGTGGGAGCAGTGCAAAGAATTACAAGGATTTTCTCCCACACTAACAATCCACATGGAAAAGAGGGCCTTATGAAACAATGTTCTGTTCCTCTGATATTTTTAATCGGTCTGATATTTTGTTAGAATAGCATTTTACTGCACAGCTCATCATGTTCCTATCGACCAAGTATCATTTAAAATTAAAAATATATATCTATAGTATGTGTTTTATTTTTCTTCTCAATTATCAAAACTGGAAAAAAAAAGAAGCTTAAAATTAATGATCTATTATAACATTCATATAATTTATTCCTTTATCTTCCTCTCTTCCCCCCTTTAATATGTAACTGTTGGACCTGCTTGTATCTGGAAGTTCCATAAAAGGCAATGCCTGTCAGTTTTGTAGTCTTGATAATTTTAGTGGTGGCTGCAAAACAGGAAATGTATCTAAATTTAATGTAAACACATCCTGCTTGGTGCAGTCACCCGAGGATAAGACAGGAGACCTAGCAATGCAGATAAATGCTTCAGCACAAAGCTGTTATTTTGTTTGACTTCTGTGATTTATTCAGAACATTATAATGTTCTTATTTTCAGTGCTTCTGGTCATGCACCCAAAATCATTGCTCAGTCTCAGTTAGGACAACCTCAGTGTGGTCAATTTGCTATTTTTTCTCCCTAGTAAAGGCTTGAATTCCTTCTCCATCATTCACTGTTTTCCCTTTTTTTGTTTATGTTTGTTTACAGTTTTTTTTGCATGCACATATATATGTTTGAATATACACATGTATAATCCAACACATACACATGCATTGGTGCACATGCATAGGCAAACACATGCATGCACATGTATATATTTMTTAATTATACCTAGATTTTTTTTTCTTTCCTTCTGATATTAATAGGCTTAGATGATGGGAAAAATTGACTCCATTTCTTTCAAATTTTCATTCATTCTCCTCTCCTCTGTCATTCTTTCTGTCCAGCCATCCTTTTCTAGTGCTAAAGAATTAAGTGCTTTTGATTTTGTACAATTAATATTTTCCTATCAAAAAATGCTTGTTTCATTTGCATTGATATTTCTGTTGCAAAACTTTCTTTAAGAAACATGTTGTCCTTAACTCCAAACTCCAAAAATTCAGGCAGTTAGCCAACTGCCTTTTACCTGAACTGCTAGTCCACATCAGAGGGGGAATCACTSCTGAGTCATGAATTAATTAGCACAAATGTAGTACTCAGGATTAAAATATACCTCTGAATGATTCACTGCTTATTTCAGGTCCGTTTTTTTGTAGACTTGACACAGTCAGATCTGTGTTACCATATAAGTGCTAGATCACATTTTGACCAAGATCTTTCATAAGAGAATTATTTCATCTATTTTTATATACTTTTTAAGTCTCACCCACTTGTCTCACCTACTACCAACTTGAAGTACTCATATGTTTATAATTAACTGTGTAATAAAATGTGTCTGAAAGTTTTCTATATTTTCTATATTTTATTTTTCAAGTAATCTGAAAGAAAAAGATAACATTCATTTGATCCAACTATCTTTAAATATTATCTTGTGCATTTGGTTTTGCTGTCATGTTTTTATTTACCAAAGACCAGTCAATTGTGTTCCTGTTGAGCTGAAACCTAGAATTAGCAGGGTTTTAAAAGGAATATCAAGTGGATGGACAGGGCAGAGGAGAGCTTAGGGAGCAGGTTTATGGCATGTTCATAAGAACTTTGTATGGAGACAATTTGAAATGTGGTTAAATCTAACTATAAAAAGAGAAATCTCTCTCTACGAATATTATATACATATATATTTATATGTAACTATCCTATAATAATTAAAAGATAGAGTAGGAAATTCAGGAAAAATGTGTTTGTGTACATATATATGTATATATATGTATATATACATATATAAAAGAACATCTATCAGTTAACTAAGTCAAARGGAAAAAAGTTACTAGGAAGTCTTAAAGTGAGTATGAATTAATTTGTTCCTAGTGATTGTAAAGTTGGAATCCAAAAATTTGAAGTTGATTAAATGCTTTGTTTTGGTGATAAAACTTCCTTTGCTTTGATTCCCCATGTTCTCTCTGTCATCCAATATTTCAGTTTTCTCGTTTGGAATTTGTTCCCAAATGATTCCTACATTTTCAGAGTTATGCTCCCATGCCCTTAACTCTGGGTACAGAGTTAAGGTAACTTAACAGATAACTCTGGTAACTGGAACATCTGCCTTATGAGGAAAGGCTGAGAGAGCTGGGCCTGTTCACCCTAGAGAAGAGAAGCCTGAGGGGGGAACTGATCAGTGTCTATAATTACCCCAAGGGAGGCAGTGAGAAGAAGGGGGGCCGGCCTCTTTTCAGAGGTGGCCAGCGATAGGACTAGAGGAAATGGCCACAGACTGAAGCATCAGAAGGTCCATAGGAACTTAAGAAAAAATTTCTTGATGGTGAGGGTGACAGAGCACAGGTTGCCCAGAGAGGTTGTGGAGTCTCCTTCTTTGGAGATCTTTAAAACCCGCTTGGATGCAGCCCTGTGCCACATGGCTTAGGTGACCATGCGTGTACAGGGGCATTGGTCTAGATGCCTTCTGGAGTTCCCTTCCAACCTTAAGCATTCTATGATTCTATGATAGTTTTTTCACATCCCTAAATAATATTGTCATCATCCTGTTTTGCACCATATCACAGAATATTCAAGGTTGGAAGGGACCTCTAGTGATCATCTAGTCCAAACTTCCCACTCAAGCAGGCACACCTAGAGCATGTGGCACAGGGTGGCATCCAGGTGCGTTTGGAAGACCTCCAGAGAAGGAGACTCCACAACCTCCCTGGGCAGCCTGTTCCACGGCTCTCTCACCCTCACAGTAAAGAAGTTCTTCCTCACACAGAGATGGAACTGCCTGTGTTTCAGCTTATGCCCATTTCCCCTTGTGCTATCTCTGGCCACCAATGAGAAGAGCTTGTCCCCTTCTTCCCTACATTCTCCCTTCATGAACTTATACATGTTAATCAGATCCCCTCTCAGCCTTCCCTTCTCTAGAGAAAACAGGCCYAACTCACTCAGTCTCTCTCTAGCATTTGGGCTTTCACATGTTGCAGATTCAATCTTATATGCATAATAATTGTCTGTCCAGAATAAGAAAGATAAGAATAATTTACACAGTTTTTTTGCTGTCATCTTCTTTATACTGCCTACCATTTTGTCATTCCTATTGAAGCTAAATAGACTGATTTTTTTGAGATGAAACAGAAATATAAATGCTTCACTTTTACACTCCATGTATTGAAATTCTTCAAAACGCAGTATTACTTTTAAATAACACCTGAAATTTGTATTTTCTTGTCCTCTTTGATTTATTCTTTTCAAAACCCGTAACATGCAACTCAAATAAGTTTTTAGAAAGTGTATTCAATTTTTAAAAGAAAAACAACTTCCAAGCATTAATTTATTAATACACGCTTTTGCTTTTTAAAACAGCTTGAATGCAGGATAGTCCATCTTACTTCTTATGATTAATACATTATATTCTTAATAATTAATTAATAAATTAATGTTCTTCTTATCAGTAATGGAAAAATAACYTAATTGGCATGCTCTATCATTGATTTCTCCACAACTGTATTTTTAAAGAAGGTGATTAGAGAGCATCAATGTGGATATTATGCAAAAACTCCCAAATCTTTAGAGTATGACTTTTTTCTGATTTATCTTTCTTTGAAATTAAAAGCATTCTGRTAGGATGGAGGAGGAAAAGGAAACGGAATTTGAGCCTGAAACTTGACCCAGACAAGATGGCAATAATGTTATCCTCTTCTCTAATATTCCAATTGAAATAGAGACAACTAGAGAAATAGAGACAACTGACAGAAGATTAAAAAAAAAAAAAAAAATTCATTATTTGTGAATGTGAGTTTCTAATGGATCAGAATTCCTTGACAATTAGCATCTTAATTTCTTATTCATTATAAAACACAGTTTAGAGAGTCTACTGAGATCCTTTCTATATGGGATTAAGCACTACACAAAAGCATGGTAATATCAGATTGAATTCTCAATTTGAAGGTGACATTTTAGTCTCCTGAATGTAACTATGTAGAGAGATAATGGATAGTAAACATCAAATTTTTTCCTCACTTGCCAGGTGCATCCTAGATAGTAAAGGATACAATGCACTTTACTGACATGATGAAAAAAAAAGAAAGGAAAGACCAAAGGAAAAGCAATGCATATATTCAGTGAATGTCAAAATATTCTGTCTGAAGACATAATTTACATCTGGTAACTGTGTGACACAGATAATATCCTCTCAACTCAGAGTGCAAAAAGAGTGCTATTAGCAAAACTATTGTTTATCCCTCTCTCAGTCCTTCTGGGAAATCTAGAATATGACCTCTGAAACATCACTCAGACAAAACTGGAGATAGGTAGCTGTTGTCTCCCATTTTCCCAACAGGCAAATGAAATTTTATAAACTTACGGTGAGGATTTGAACAAAAGAAATCTGTGACACCTCTGAAAAGTATCAGTTACAAGACATCCATTTATTATTGTGTCTGAGTCTTCAAGCATTTCAGATCTCTTCCAACCTCACCCATTTGTCACCCTGTCGGTGCTCACAGAACCTTGTAGATAAACAAAAAATCTATAAGGTTCATCAGATGCTTTCTTACCCTGTTTCAGTATCTCTCTGTCCTTTTCTGCTAATATCACACAGTTTCTGCCCAGATATATGATTTCTGCCAAAACTTTTACTGCTATTCATTGTTATATGCAGTAAGTAGTAGGAAATGAGCCCAGAAAGATGACAAGCAACAATTGGCTCAGAAATTTTTGCCAGAAGTATCAGAGATATATTTTGGTTTTGATTTAGATTCATCTGTTTTTCAAAAAATAATAGTATTTATTCACTTCTTTTTCATTTTATGTTTGTATTCATTACAACAGTTTTTTTTTTTTTTTCTTAGTTGAAAGGAAAAGGAGTTCTAATACAGCTACTTACAGATAATGCAATTTTAAAGCTTTAGAAGATCTCATGTAACACTACTTTATCTCTGTTTAGGTAAGGTAACTGCAGTTTGTACTAAGTAAAGAGTTAAAATTTCACTATTGATGTCTACAAGCTTTGTTTCTTAGGCTTCTGATGAAGTCTGAGACAATGTATGGATACTTTATGAGGTCTATGTGAAAGTCTTAATAATTTTACTTTGCATAATTTCACCATACTCCATAACCTTACTTAACTTTGCTGTGTAGAATATTGCAACACAATTGTACTATGTGCAAAAGCATTGTAAACAGTAATGGAAATGTACTTGTCAGAATCCCAAGACTGATGTGCAAAATGAATAAAAACAATCAAGACTATCGATGAAGAATATTTAATTTCAGGAGTATATTGTCCCAAAAACAAAATAAAAACAAAATAAAAACAAAATAAAAACAAAATAAAAAACAAAAACAAAAGAAAACAATCAAACAAAACAAAAAAACCTTCAATCTTTGGGATTTTTTTGTAGAATTTTCAATTTTAAACTTAATTAACCTTTAAGAAAAGCTAATCATTACTATTCAGTTAGTATGCATTATGAAGCAGGTTTAATCAATTCAAGAAAGATGGAATAGAGTACAATGAATGAAATGATAGTTAACAAAAAGWGATATACATATATGTATATATATGTAGAATAAATGTCAAGTAATCCAAGGTCTCTGTAAAACACACATGGTTTGGCGTAAGGATCGTTATGATTCTGTGGTCTTCATTTTTTTGTGTTCTACAAGTTGGAGATTTTTTTCCTAAATAATCCCACTGTGTAATATATGACTGTGTAATTCCAACCTCTCAGTATCACTGTGTAACTTCTCCAGATTCTGCTGCTTACTTCAATGCCAGTTACAAAAATATGAGGGCTTGCACAGATTAATAACCCAAATTCTGAGAAATGAAACAGAGACTCGATTATGCTGTAAGATGTTTTTTCTTTCTACAGTTCTAACAGAAACAGCAAAACTAGATAACTTATGTTTTTGCCATGAATTACTTGAAACAATTGGGTCTGTTGATAATAAAAATTGTGCTGTTTACAGTTTTAGCATGGATTACATTTTGAGGTAAAGAAACTTAGGTTATTTCAGGACTTGGCCTCCAGAAAAATCCTATCTTCTTCTATAAAGTAATTCAGTTTATAGAAACATGCATTGATTTCTTTACCATGCATTGATTTCTTCATGGAGTTTTACGCTGCTTTTCTGTATTATTTTGCATTCAGAACTAGATATGACTTAAGTATACTGAGATTGCTACTTTAATATAGTTTGTTTTTGCATGAGCAACTCTGACCTGCCTAAGAGGATCACGAGTCAAAGCAGTGCTTGTGTAAACCCTTCCATTTGGATATACCGTGAAGACACTCTGCAAATATCAGGGTTGCAACTCATAGTCAATGTGGGCGTTTTAGTGGCTTGTGCCAAAAGATGTATATAGAAATAATTATAGTAGGTGTTAAAATCTGAGTGTGGAAAATTCCTTCATCTTTCTCTGGAATAATATTTACATATTCTAGCAAATGTCTTCATTCATTTTTTCTTAAACCTATAGAAGTCAAGTTTGAGAGTTACTCTAGAAAAATACTGGGAAATTGTCCTTGCAATCACATCTTCTAAAGTTGCTGCTGTAAAACTTACATATTGTTTTTCTGATTAATTTAATAAGATATTTGAAATCTATAAACTTTCCCATTTATGGTAATAATCTCTAATTTGTCATTTAGAAAGGCACAGTATAACAATTGGAAACTTTAAAAAAATTGAATCTATGTAAAAGTTCTCCTTCTACGATCCAAGATCATAAAAAGTGTCAAGTACACAGTACGTACTATTATCCCTATCGAATATTAAAATACAGATTTGTTAAATTGAAAGCTTTCTTAAATTCATAATTAGTTAACTCTTGACATGTCCAACTGCCAACATCAGACAGATCTTACAATACACAACTTTATAAATATGTTCCCTTTCTTATATAAGAATATAAAGTATATATTGTGTATATATAYATACACTATATACATCTTATTTTTTATTATTATTTTTCTTTTTGCAAACTCTTATTGAGCAGATCTGTAAGCCTGTAAAGCCTTTGAGAGAAAGTGAGGGAGAAAATATGATGCTGAAATGGTAAGCAGAAATAAATTCTGTTAAGAAATCAGAAAGCTAAAAACATTGTGCTTATTCTTTTCATTCTTATAATTTTTACTGTCATTATAGATTTAATCCTCTCCCTGAAAAAAAGGATGAAAACTTTAACTGATCCCTCAAATTAACTGTCCTTTGAATATATTATAAAYGAAAATGTAAAGCTTAGTTTCAAATTAATTACATTTTCTAAAGAAAGTACTACAAATTTTACCAGGATAAAAAACTCGTTTCCTGATTCCTTATGTAAGTCAAAGATGTTTTGACTGGGGTTAACTAGTATGCAGATATTGTGAGGATAAGAAAAAGAAGTCCCTAATCTCCTAACAATGCCTGAGTACATATACATATACATATACATATACATATACATATACATATACATATACATATACATATACATATACATATACATATACATATACATATACATATACTTTCTTTGGCCTTAGTCATTTCAGATTTAATCCCTCCACAAACTGAGTTCTGGGAGGAACTGAGTATGAGGTCTATTTATTCTATCGATTATTTACTGCCCAAGCACAACAATCAGGAGTAACCTCAGCTAATTTTAGGCAATAAAATATATACACCAGGCAGAATATGAGTTAACAGCAGATAAAATGATCAGCTCATTTCAACCAAACTTTAGGAATATTTTTAAAGTTATTTTGGGTAGTAGCTACTTTTTTTCTCTTTGCCTAACTCCTCTTTCACTGAAAACAGGTCCTTTTCTGGTGTAAGTATAAAAGTTTTTCTGACCGATACAAATACTTTCTGTTGCACTATTTAACATGTGCAAGTTATTTCTCAGCTGAGAATAATACATACTATGCATAACATTTTCATAACGTTCTGAGTCATATACRTCATATCACTTACGTAATTCTGTCCATTAAGGTTTTTTCCAACAGTGGTTATTCATTTAAATTGTATTGTTATACTTTCAGTATTCACCAAAATACTTGTGCTTTCAAGACAAGAAATTTAAGAATATTTATTACATTAGGACCACAGCTTTGGTACTGCTTCATTTAGAATAACAGGTACATTCTAGTCATCTGCAGGCAAGAAAAAATGAAATAGGAACAAATGAAAGCATAGACTTAAATATTTAGGACACTGAAGTAGTTGCACTCTTCAATAGCTAAACAATTATATAAGAAATATGATTATTTGGAAATACATTTGCCAAAGCAATACATCAAGGAGACAAACAACAACAACAACAACAACAACAACAACAACAACAACAACAACAAAACTTACAGCACAAAGCAAGATGGTTTCAATCTTTCAATAAATGAAGGAGTAGAAAAACTTCTAGAGAGGACAAGGAACTTAATTGTTTGAAAGATGCTAGTTAATAGAATTATGAAAAAAATACACTTAATTTAAAATGAGAATGCCTGAAAATAAGCTACATTTGCAATATTTCCATTGTTTCATTATATCCTGTGCTCTCCTTAATTAATTTGCATTACATTTATTTGCACAGTATATAAGAGTATTAGAAATTTTCACTGGTGGTTTCTATAAAAAGAAGGACAGCTTCTTTCTAGGACCTTTAGTATGGTTTCTGGGATTTCTTTTTTTCCATCTCTTACAAGTTATTAGCTATTGACCACAACTGTAGGTGTTGTTGAGGGGTGATTCTAAAGATATTAAAGTAAAGTCTTGTTAGGCCTCTCATGCCCATTAAATTGAAACTCATATTAGTTTGTGGAATTAAAGTGGAATTTCCCTCCTTTTCACACTGCAGTAAATAGTAATGGGTATAAATTAAACCACAGGAAGTTCCATCTCCATATGAGGAAGAATTTCTTTACTGTGTAGGTGACAGAGGCCTGGAACAGGCTGCTCAGGGAGGTTGTGGAGTCTCCTTCTTTGGAGGTCTTCAAAACTCACCTGAATGTCACCCTATGCCATGTGCTCTGAGTGTCCCTGGTAGAGCAGGGGGTTGGACTGGATGATCTCTAAAGCTCCCTTCCAACCACAACCCTTCTGTGACTCTTTGATAGAATGTAGGACATTGGGGATTTTTTTTTGTCATTGCATTTGTGCCTTTTAGTTTTTAAATTATATTATAGGTTGTTAGAAAGAGTTTTCAATAGGTTGTTAGAAAGAGTTTTCATCTGTTATCGTATCTTTTTATTTTAACTGCCAATTCCAGTAATAAATAAAACATGTCAACTATTCTTACTATTAACTATATTTGCATTAAGAATATGTTATATGACATAATAACATACTAAGTGGCATAAATAATCGCAATACTTTATTTTGATAATGTCCTCTCCCCTCGTTCTTTCTTGTTGCTAAAAACTTATGTGCAAAAGCTATTCCATGAAAATTAATGATATGGTTGTGAATGCAAAGGTTCACAGAGTGCCTAGACCCTCCCAGGTTAATATTAGTAGCTATTGTATAAAAGCTTTCAATTTAATTTAAATGGTGCTGCAAAGTGGCTCATATGCTGAGTTATGCAGGAAAAGAATATATTTCCTGGTAATGACAGAGTGCCAATCTGTTAATACTCACCCAGGAAATCTATAACAGTTAGATCTATTTAGGTAGATGAAAAGGTGTAACATGTAGCTGTAGAAGATAAAGCACAAGTAATTTTTCTTAACCATTTACATTAATCATTTTCATCAATCAGCAGATTAGCCTGATTTCATAACATGCCTAAAATGCCTARTATGACTGAGATTTCAAAAGCCTTTTTTCCTGCTGTTGCTASGAAGGTTTGTGGCTACACATGCATCACATTTTAATAGGCATAACCTTAGTCTTCTGCTATGGGCCCTTTGGCTAAAGAGGCTATAGCTTTACAGTCAAGGTTCTACTTGCATTTCTTCTGTAAAGCCCATTTTCAGAGCAAAATAGCAGAGTATCTAATTACCTGAACTTTGAAATCCGGTCATATTGCTCAGCTGAGGGTTTACCTCTTTCTTTGTGTGTTTCTTGTTGTTTAAAAGTATATCTGGACTATATTATACTATATGGGGCAGTTTTACCTTCTCTTTAGAGAAATCTGTAGTAGAAATCTTTCTATTGCCACTACATATTTTTGATATATATATATATATATATATAAAAGAAAAGACTGTGGCATGATTTGGCCACTTATGCTAGATAGATTTAGGAAGGAATGCACTTCATCCATTTTGCAGTTCTATTTAACACTCTGATACCTTATCATGTATATATTTAGATTTTATCTACGCCGTTCAGTGTTCAGAACAGATATTCTGCAGATAGGAAAGGATTTTTTGTGTCATACATAACTAGGACTCTGCTTAATTAATTAATGATTTAAACTAGTTAATGAGAAAACAGGAGGAAAGAAATATGTAAAAGGGTGTTTTTTTTTGAGAGTTCTCAAGACTAACAAAGTCAATTGTGGTCTGTTTCTAATATGACAGGATCTAGCTGTGGATCTATTGGGAAAGAAGTGTCCAAAGGTGAATCTAAAACATGGGATACAAGTTTCCCTGGCATTTCTGAGATATGTTTTCAGGAGATGTCTGATGAAGATGATTCTTGCTATGTATCCCTTGTTGCAAAGCCAAAGTCCTTGTAGGCACCTGTGTATTCTGCCTAGAGAGAAGAGAAAGAAACTATTTAGCAGCACCTTTGTACTCTGAAGGATCATGAAAAAGTATAAAGAGGACAGAAGTACTTCCCAAGAGGGAAATACTATCTAAAACTATGAGTTTTAGGGAAAGCTAAAGCTCTGGGCTTTTATGCTGCTTTACCCTGATTGAGGCAATCTCATTATGGTGACAAGTATGATATTGTGTGTGACCCTTTAATACAGAAACAGTTACAATCACTGTGTAGCATTTGGGCAAATTATTACAGATACAAATTTAAGATCAATATGCATTCTTTCTATCAAATTCAAAATAAGGACCATAAATTATGCATATTACTTAATATTACATTGATTGACAAGTACTCTGTGCCATGGATATAGGAGTTCAAAAATTTTATATAGATTTATATATATATATATCTCAGCAGAGATAATATAATTTCAATTCTCTTTTAATATTTGATATAATTTGACTCCTAAAATTTAACAGTGAAGAGCTATTACCATGAAAATTTAATTAGTGTAACCAAGAAGATACACTGGAGATATTTCCCAATACGTAGCATAAATGTTTTAAGAGTATCAGCTGCTTAGAGGAAGAGAAGTGGGGAGTTTCTTTGAGKTTTAGGTCATATCTCAAATGCTTGCTGCCCTAATATGTAAACAAACCTTCATTCATTCAAAAAAATTACCAATTACCAAAATTACCAATTAGCAAAAAAGTTACCAATACAAAAATTACCAATTGAATTATTTCAAAATGTATTCTTCATACCATCAACTCCTTTTAGTAAAATAATAATCAGTTATATTACTATATTCTTTTTTTTCTCTAAATCACATAATTGTTAGAGTTTATATGCATTAGAATTTACTTATGCAAAAAAATGCATGCAAATGCATGTATAGTAAACACGATAGTATTTCTTCTCTGCAGGTTAATTCCTCTCCTCTTTAAAAACATGTCTAAAATAGGTGAAAGAATTGTTGATAACTAATTAGGTCTAGAGACAAACATTGTAGATGACAAAAGTCAGGGGAAAAAAAAGAGCATGCTGAGCATGCTACTTATTTGCTACTTATTATACTTGATATAATGATGCTGGTTCAAATATTATATCAGATAATTCAGAGACTCATTTTAATTTATATAGATACAATAGCTTTCAGTCTAATAAAGGCTAAAACTTCCGATTGGGCCCTTGGACCAAAATATAATTTAGCAATACAGTACAATAATAAATTCATTTTGCACAAGTACACAGTATTAAAAAATATTTTAATGATTATATGTTGTTCATCAGTTGTGTTTTTCCAACACATGTATTTTTAAAATCAAAAATAACCTAAAAGGTTTCACAATATTCATTGACTTAAGAGAAAGTATCACTAATTTTGGTGTAAGCTGAATGCTATATCATTCTGACATAGCTGTAAACAAAGAATAACTGGTGTTGTGACATTGCTCAGGAAAGGCTCTGAGGAATTTGATAAACATATGTAATATGTCTGGTATAGATATGAAGTGAATTTCTTGAATCACGTCAGAATTGGGAATGTATTTCTGTTAAAAAAAAAAAAAAAACAGTAACATAAGTAACAAAGTATTAAAGGAATGCCTTCTCTTGGTTAATTCCTAAATGCTTCAGCAATATACATAAGAGAACTAATGTTGTACGTTATGTACATAGGTGATAATTTCCTCATTGTGGCTGCTATTTTGGCTTAGTATAGCAAAATTCTCAGTATAACATTTTTTTTTTTCTAAGTGACATATAAAAACTATTTAGTCGTATTAATCCTCTTTGATGAGTCAGCTGAGAACAAACCTCAAAACTTGTTTTAATATTCTTCAGTTATTTTAAAAGTCTTCTAATGTGATGCCTTCAGAATTCCTGTGGAACACTCCAAATTTTAAGAAACAAAACTTCAGTCATGAAGAATAAGAAATGTTTCTTGCTACTTGCCAAGCCAAATATCCACATAAGAGTTATTACTTTGCAGCATGCTTTGCACTAAACAATAACTTGGCATAACAATTCACATTTAAAGATAAATGACATACAAAGACATGTCTTCTCCAAATTCAATTTGCCTTCTTCAAATTCAATTTTTATCTGTTTCCTAATTTTCCAGTRTATAATATTGCCTGCAATTACAGTAACAACATTCCTGCAACAGCATACTGCAAATAAAGTAACAAAAAGTGAAATTCTGAAGTATCTAATCTAATCATATAACCAGCTATATGATTACTTGACTAATATTAACTTTACCAAAATGATTTCCACGTTTCCTGGGGAAAACAGAGGAAAAAAGTGTTTTAAAATTTGCACTTATGCAACTTGAAAGGAATATAAGGGGAGGGTGAGTAAAAAAATATAATCATAATATAATACACAAWTTTTTTACAAGAATTATAGTTTAAAATGTTTATATAACAAAATAAAATCAATTAATAAGATATTACAGCAAATTATATTTCATTAAAACCTCAAAGAAAATATATATTTCTCCTTCACAGACTGTAAAATCTATAGGAACAGGCAATACAAGCTAAAACAAAAATACATTTTACCACAGTTAAAAAATATTATTCTTTCTCCTTCAATAAGCACATATATTCTTCATCTGAACATATAAATCTGCTAAAYCAAGGAGCTAATTTTTGTTATTTAACATTACTTTTGATTAATCATTCTACCTGTTCATTATCTAGATAGAAAATTCACATGGGGTTTCCATTTACAATTGTATCAATTTTCTTCTCTTCATGTTGATTGATAAAAGACTTCTTTAAAATTAGTAGTATTAGTATTTCAAAAAATAACATAACATAACATAACATAACATAACATAACATAACATAACATAACATAACATGGAAAAATAGGAAGGTGGGATATATATGTGCAAAGAATTCAGTCAGATCATTGTCCTGAAAGAGACGGTTTTTAAGGTCAGAATTACTAAACTGATGAAGCCAAAAAAGTTACAGAATACGTCAGGAAATCTTACATAAACACTACGAAGTAGACTGAAATCAAAAGTACCTTCATCTTGGCTGATCATTGTAGTACAGCTTACCGTAAGAGCTGCCATAGTGACTTGCGGTTCATTTAAACTTGTTAATGCCCAAATGTAGTATTTTTGGAAAAGAAAAAAATAAAAAATGTTCTATTTTTCTATCTAATTCTATATTCCTGCGTACTAATGAATATCACTTTCTGATGACTTTTTCTATGTCATTTATGATTTTATACACATCTTTAACTCATTTSAGTCATTTTATTCATAAACTAGGCAGTTCCTGTCTTTTTGTCTCTTGTCATACAAAGGTAATTTCATTTTTATTTTCCTTTTCTCTACCATTTCCAGCCCTACTCTTTCTTTTCTTATAGGAAAGAAGGAGAACCATCTCTAGAAAACCAGAATAGTAATGTACAGTATGGACTTACAGAGTGACATATTCCATAATGTTTTATGATTTTTATGATTTTTATTATTTAATATTTCTTTGCTTTTTATTTCTCTGAGTATTTCATATCCCCTTAGAGCACTATTGCATTATCCTTCTGTAACTCTTTATGATGAATTATACTTTTTACTACTTTGGATGTTGTTGTGTCAGTAAACTTGGTAACCTCCACCTTTTTTTAGCAAATCACTTGTGAATATGCTCTACAGCTCATGGATCCTCATGGATCTTTCCATAATGGTAAGTGAATTTGAATTTTTTTTCCATTTTTTTTTTGTCCTTTCTCTTTTAACTATTTATTAACAGTTAAAGGAAGATTTTTCTCTATTTTCCCATGGCATCTTGTTTTACAGAAGGGCTTTTTCAGGAGTAATTTGGAAGACCAAGTAGATWTATCAGCCATAATCTTCATCTCTTTTCTTACTCCCGCATCATAGATCTCTGCTACATTTCTGAGACAACACTACAGATCCTGTGTTACTTTCTACTATATCATATTTAACTAATTATTCTTAATCATAGATACAACAATTTGCCAAGTACAGAGCTAGACTTTCTATCTTACAGTACTCCAAAATCTTTTTAAACCTTTATATAACTTTTGCCATTTTCAATTCCTCTGATTCAAAGGTCATTTTAAGTAATAAATTGTACACTATAGCTAACAGTTTACCACTTTCATATTTCATTTTCCCTAAAACTTTGTGTGAATATCATTTGTTTCTGTAACTTGGCAGTTATTCATTTTATCAATTTGTTTAAAAACTCTTTTTAGTTTTTATTTTGAGACAGTTCCCAAACCTTGACTTCTGTTAAAAAAGTTTTCATGTGAGACCTTCCCAAGTGCATGCACAATGATTCAGTTCTTTTTTTTTTTTTTTTCTCCTATGGCCTCATTTTGCTGAAATACACTCCTTAGACCATACTAATCTTTGGCTGTTCAGGCCATTTGGGAAACTCTTTGATTTTAATGTGTTTCAATATATTATTAGCGAGGTTTAAATATTTTCCTAGAGCAAACTATTTCTCAAAGTCTTATTTAAGCTGTGGTGTTACATCTTAATTTATGTTTAAATTAACAGCATTTTGTTATTAATAAATGATTTTTCTTTCTTAAGTAGGACTTCCTAATTTCTAATGGTGTCTCACTGTTAGTATTTAAACAAACCAAATTTTGGGGCCCATTACAAAAGTTTTTTTTTTTTTTTCTTTTAATAGGGAATAAAGCTTTAGTATAAAATTCTTATAAAAACAGTTGTAACAGCCTCAAGACAAGCAGCTGCTTAATTGGCCTCTCCAATTACTGCCTTTGTCTTCACTCAAATTTGCTTTTCGATATTGTGTTAGTAGCTTTCAAGGTTATATTTTTACTAATTATTTCCTGGAACAGGTCTTGTACATTGATTGAACTTCCTCAAATATTTACATTTTCTAACTATTTGTTTTAAGGTGAGATCATTTAAGAAGAAATACTGTTTGTGCATAATGCCCATTCTGACATAAGCCTACATGAGCATGTGATGTTTATGATAGTGTTTTCTGTCCGTAGAGACCTTATGACTTCTGTTAATATATCATAGGCTGGGTCATTATTCTCTCTAACTAGTCAGTAATATTGTTTTAATACTCTTTTTTTTTTTTTTCAGACACAGAACTAATGCACTRGTAAACACACTGAACTTAGYTGCCTGAGACTGAATTTTCACATGCAACATAGTATTCCATCAGTATGACATCTTTCAAAATTTCTATATACTAAATATGCAGAAGGGGGCCTCCAAGAGTATAAATATAGGATGAAAGCAGGGTTTTATAAAGTATTGACAAACTGATAGTTGTGCCAAAAACACAAATTGCAAATGATCTGATCAGTGTATACAAATACCTCAAAGGAGGAAGTGAGGAGGATGGGGCCAGCCTCTTTTCAGTGGTAGCCACTGATAGAACTAAAGGAAATGGCCACAAACCAAAGCACCAAGATTTCTACAASAACTTAAGGAAAAATTTCTTGATAGTGAGGGTGACAGAGCACTGGAACAGGCTGCCCAGAGAGGTTGTGGAGCCTCCTTCTCCAGAAATCTTCAAACCCCACTTGGCCTCAACTTTGTGTCTCATGCTATAGGTGACCCTGCATATGCCCCTACGTGTGCAGGGATGTTCGGCTAGATGATCTCTAAAAGTTCCTTCCAACCTTAAAGATTCTATGGTCCTATGATCTCTTGTGATAAAGGCAAAAGTGCTTCCTTTTCTCATTATGCCAAGAGATTATTTGCTTTTGTAAGGTTAGTGAAGCTWTGACTTGATATTTTCTGTGTCTGCTTTTCCAGGATGCATCTTTCCATTCATTCAAAAGAACAACCAAATACAACAGTTATTTGACATCATTCTCAGGGAAGCTCACTGTTAAATAGGCTATAAAATATAAGCATAAACATAAACATAAACAAATAAAATATATTTGTATAAAATATATTTATGTAGGATTTATATGTCTATATCAAATAGAGTTAAAAGCTATATAAGTAGCTTTTAAGATATCATAGAATCATAGAATCCTTAAGGTTAGAAAGGACCTTTAGACATCATCTAGTCCAATCCCCACTTATATATATATAAATTGAATGACATAGATACATAGATACATAGATAGATATAAGTTGAATGTTATATATAAGTTCCGTATTTTCTTTCAGAGAGCCTTACCTTTCAATTTCTAGGAATAGTAATTTAGGACCAAATTAATGGATTAACATTTAAATAAATAAAGGCATGACAAGCATACTGGAAAATGTGAAGATTTGGTGGAGGATTCTAGTTAGGAGTTTTTTTATTTTCTAATTAAAATACTCGAGCCAAATTTAAATAAGAATTCAAAACAATAGTTCAAGTATATGACATGTACATACTTTTTTTTCCACTGCTAATCATTTAAGTATCTTATTTATGCCTCCCACCATTGCATATCTGCCCTGCTTCGTAGAACTATATTACATTGGTTTGCTAATATTAATTTATATACTGTCATTGTGATAACCTCACTTACATGCTAATTATGTTCTTTAAAAAGTATGGGCTGTCCATTTTGCATATAAATATCATAAGGAATCATTCATCTTACTAGTCTTACTAACAAACAATCTAGTACAGCTATTGAAACAGAAACCAGCAAAAATAGGCAAGAGTCAGTAAGGATTAAAAACAAGTATAGTTTTCTTTTTCTAAAGACTATATGACTTTAGTTTCCACTCTCTATGGGTAGATCACAGTCACTAATTCACAGGCACATAAAATTTGGAGAGAATGTTAAATAATAACTTATTACAAAAAAAATGAAATGATATCGCAGTCAATGGATTAAGGATTCACATACTCAGATGTGAAGGACTGCTGAATTAATTTGAAAGTTCAGTGTTAGATTTCTCCTGTAGTTAAAATACTTTAAAACTTAATATCTGTCTATATAAAAAATAATTTCGACACAGAAATGTAATGTATTATCAACTTCTGTTAATATAGCAGCTATGCATCTAATCAGATAAAGTGAAATTTTCAAAATGAATAATATAGAATATTAGATTTTTAAATTTGGATATAATTTGCAGTTGCCTTTAAAAAAAAAAAAAAAACCACTCATATTATTAGACTATGCTATCAAGTACTAGATATGCTATCCAGTACTAGAAAAAGAATTGTTGTAATTAAAAACTCTTAATTTCCATATTCCTTTAACCTTTTTTCACTTTTCTTTTGTTTCAAGTATATAGAATTTCATTTTTGCATGCAAAAATGATTTAATTCACTAGCAAACAAAAGCGACAAACTCAAGCTAGTAGTTCATTTAGTAGCTGATACTGGCCTCTCTCTCTCTCCTCAGACTTTATGACCCTCAGTCAGCTTTTGCTATCACTCGTTTGTGTGATGATATTTTAAAATATCACATGTAAATGTCACAGTATGATATATGAAATGCTTAACTCAAGTTTACAATGCTCTGAGTTTGCTTTTTACTAACATTTCCAAGAATGCATCTGTCCCAAAGTTTGAATAACCTTGTGGACAAGCAGCTTCTCATCTCTGATATTACAAAGCTCTAATGCTTTCTGAGATTATTCATAAATAAGCAATGATAGAATTTATAGTTTCCCTACAATGCCTACTATCTCTCTTACAACAAGCAACTGTCTCTATATAACATGTAGGTACATAGGTACATGTATATAAAACAGTATTTTCAAATAAGTCTACACCCCATATTTTCAAAATAAACATTTTTGAAAATACTTTTCAGAAAGGAACAAATCACGTCTACTTTACAAACTTATTTTTCTTATATAGGAGGATCAATTTTTTTGAAAAATATTCTCCCTTTAAAGGCTTACAACTCTAATTAGAGACCAAATAAATGCAACATGGTCTTAACATTAAAAAAAAAATCCTGAATTTGAAGAGAAAGCAGAGCTATTTTGGAGACAAAGAAATTAGATTGCACAGTAAAATGTACTCTTCTGTTTGCTGCTTAGTAGGGTGCCTATATAAATGCTGATAAAATGTATTTATTCCAAACATTATTGCTAACAGCTCATTGCCTAACTGAAAATAGTTTTTCTCAGTAGGTGCGATTGTGCCGAGTGTAAATTCAAGGAGCTCATCTAATATACCTGTGAAGAATTCAAAGATGGAACTCAGACTATGTAATGATAAATGGTGCACAAAATTTATCGGTAGTCTGAAGATGACATATGCTAGCTGTACAGACTTCAGAAAATGGTTAGAAGACAGAAAAGTCACTTTTGTTACATCATCACATGAAAATTATTTGCTGTCTATGAAAAACAGATTTCATAATTGCCGTATAATTTAGATATTCTTTTTCAGCCTGAACTGTAATCTTGACTCTGACCATAGACACATCTCCTCTAAGAATGAGATGCCTTTATGTAGAATCTTGATTTCTTTAATGGATTTAGGGATGAAGGAGGAGACCTGAGCTTTTTGAGAAGAAATTTAGTCTGCACTCCACACAATCTCTTAAAAAAAACAAGTTTAAAGTTGGTGTTCCATTATCAAAATCTAATCTCCACTACTTTTATAGAAATCTAAATAAGCAAAAGAAGCGAAATCCCTTGAAATCTCTTTTATTCTGTGGAAGAAGAGTGATGCGAATATTTGGGGCTCTGGGAAGATTTGAGGGATGTCTTCTGTTTCTGGGGGAAAATAATTAATACTTCACTTTAAATATTCAAAATCCCTTTTAGGTAATTCTGCTAAGAGTATTGAAACTGAAAGTATTGAATGAGTACTTAGAAAAGCTGATGATCTAATRAGCAAGATTAATATGCCACAAACAGAGTGTAAGACAAACTTTAAAAGATTATTCTGACACATAGTATTTTCTAACTGAAGGAGCCAAAATACTTCATTGGAAATCAGCATATGGGAGTAGCAGACAATATTGAGAATACTAGTGGTAATTTTTTATTCACTCTGAAAATTTCAAGTGTTCGCCTAGAATTTCAAATAAATAGACATCAGAGCCAAATCTGTATTGTCATCTCCCACTTCTGCAGGAGATGCCAGCCATCTTTCTGCAGAATAATGCAATTGTTCTGTATTACAGATCTCCATTCGCACATGATGTTGCCTTTTCTCAAGTCCTTGCTCTTGCTGTTATGGTTCAAGCACACTGTCAAGAGTTCTGTAGAAATATCTCAGAGCTGGGGGAAAGTTTACAAACTGTGAGCAATACTCCTGATTTAAAGCAATCATTGGTCAAGTACCACTTTTGTAGCAGAAATATTTTCTTCACCTTCTTTGTAGGTGATGCTGTCCAAGTCAGCCTTAGTAGGCCTCRGTTAGCCGTATTAGGCTACTGACTTTCAGTCAGTACTGACATTGTGCTTGGTCAATTTTGTTATATTTATTAACAYGTAGCCATTTTATGAATGAATATGAACTTAGTAAAAAATATTAGACCACAGTAGATACAGGATTCAGCTCCACACTCAAGACACATGAATTCAAATGTCTCCATAAGTCTGAGTTTTCATTAGTGCTGGTGAAGAGCTGCTCACTTGAATTACTATAGTTTGAAGAGTGATTCAGTTCTCCTTAAAGCTGAGACAGCTAGATTTGGTCAGCTAAATACAGTGAAATCATCTATTTACTGGATCAGTTACACCCTCACTGAACATAACAGGACCTCGGCCCCATGCAGATGATCAAACTGCAGTTTAGGTACTTAGACATAACAATTTAATGTTCTTTGAAATATCCTAGTGAAATCATCCCTTGACATGATCCAAGAACATTCAGGAGACCCATTTTCTTCTGTAGCTGAAGCTAGGAAAGACACTCTAAGACATCAAAAAAAGGCACTAGATGTTTGAATCCCAACCTGCAAGGAAATACATAAATATAGATATTTTAACCTGTAATGTGTATATCTCCTAGAGATAAGCATTGCCTCTTAGTATGACTTTGACCACCTTAGATTCTCCTGCTTTGTTTCCACCTGCCACTTCTAGAATGTTATGAAGTGACTACTAGTCTACTTTCTCTACTAGTGTCATGCAAATGCTTTGGATGTTTTTAGACATGGATGTCTTTTGGCAACTGAATCTCAACCTACCTGTCTATATTCTATATATGCACACACATTGATTACCTTTCTGTCTTATTGAGGCATGCTGCTATGCTGCCTTTTTCAATAATACCACAGAACAATTTTTGAATGAATAGCTTGTTGGAGAAGTTCCTTCACCATATATATATAAAATATAATTGTTTGCTTATTCATTATATTGTCTTTCCTCCTGCCATCAAGGTGCTTGTTTTTTTTTTTTTTTTTTCCCCCAAACCCATAAAAATGGGATCCAGAGTGATTAGATTAGCATTCCCTGTAGGCAGATACTTATTTTTCTCAGGAGATATATACCATGGAACAAAACTGAAGGAAAAAAAAAATGTTTTCTTAATTTTCAGAATAAATAAATAAAGTGTGTAAACACCCTGAAGAGCTCTTATAGCTCTTGGGTTCTGACAGAACCCTCTGCACACTCAGGCTTACATTTTTATTTTGTTTTCTAAAGAAATGAGATCTACTACTTCTTTCCCAAAATGTTGATGTCTCTCTGGTCTGTTTGATGCAGTCCCTAGCAGTTCTGTAGTAGACTACCTCTTATGCACAACCTGCAGTCTGGAGATAGAAACACGAGCAATTTTATGGTCCTATCCTATGTGGCTTTTTTGCCACATTAAATATTCATCTCTCATTAATTCACAGACACAATCATTTTATCAATTAATATTAATTAGCAACTGGGATGGATACGAAGTGCAGATATATTTCAGGGACAGCTTTAAATAACTAAAACATAAGGGAAAGTGTAAGAGAAAATATCATTTTATATATTGTATATTTTGTGTAAATAATTATATAACATATATATAATATAATTTTAGAAATAAGATGTAAAGATTCCTGTGTGGACCCTTCCGGGAGGAAACAGATGAGAAAGGCTTTTTGAGGAGAGTTGGTGAGGGGAACGGACAATCCAGGATGCAGAAAATTTTGTGACTAGTTCCAGTTTTGTAGGATTAAGGAAAATTCAAGTTTGGCTCCATGACAGTTACTGAACAGAAGGGTTTTGTACTTAGCATTAAATGACAGACAGCATTCCAATGCTTTTGAAAAATATTTTTTCCTTTAACTATTTAAGAGTGAAACAAATGTACACAAATCCAAACAGTAACCAAAATAAAATATTGACTTAGCTCCAGCTCTCCAGCCAGGAGAAAAATTAAACTTCGCTTATCCAAACCCATGGAGCTGCATTGCACATATTTAGACACATCCTGCACAAATGCAGAAAAAGAAGCAGCTCTGCACTGGTGAGAGTTCCTGGGGCCCTTCTTGTTTATTCTGCCAATATTACTCTAGGACTAGTGAGGACAGGACACAGCAGAACATGGGCTGCTGTACAGTCTGTGGTATGCATGTAGAGGATAAATATATAGACACAGAATAGAAAGTCTGTAAAAGATTAAAAGAGATCTCTAAAGACTTTTTGCAATCTATACCTATGTAGATATATGTGTGTGTGTGTGTGTAGGTATAGAAAGTATTTCATAACAGTCTTCCCATCTCAGAGTTTTCACAGTCTAAACAAGTTAAATAAAGGTAAGGAGTAGGGAATATTGCTAAGATATGTACATGGCAGGAACTGAAGATTTGAACAAGATTAGATYGTTTTCCCAGTAATGGGAGAAAATAGTCTCCCCTTTTTGTTTTTCCCCATTAGTCTTTTGACCCCATTATTGTTGTTAAAACAAGCCTCTTGATTTGTTACTTTTGTTTATTTTCTTTAGTTTGATTTTTTTTCATAGTTCTTTAACTTGTGTTCACAGAATTTTGAATTTCTAGATGGACTCCAAGTATTAAACAAGCACCACACTGCTTAAGATATAGTCAAAGCAAAAAAAAAAAAAAAAAAAAAAAAAAAAAAAACCTATGCAGCTAAAAATATTATTCTTCAGCCATACTATTTTCGCTGAGTTTTAAGTATCATGTACACATTGTTAATATGGATGATTATGTTAAGCATAAACAAGATGTTTTTGAAAAGCATACATTGATCTTCTGAGCAACATATGCTCCTAAACTTCTTTTGCTGACCATCACCACCAAAATTTCCATTTACACTCTTCTCARGGAAGAAATAACAGACAGCCAGATGCTATTGTACATTAAAGGTTTGCCAATAATTTTACTGATGTAGTAGCTTCTAATGGCCATAACTACAATTTAGATTACAGTTTTGTGAAAGACTTAAAATAAACATTGAACCATTTTCAAAATGGCATGCACATGAGTCTGAGTGAAGTGATTCATTAGAGATTCCAACCAGGAGGTTAGAAGCTTTCAGTTTTAAACTGCAAATTAATACAGGCTATCCCAGAAAAAAWAATATCATGCAGATCACTAATCATTTATTCACTGATTTAGATCACTAACATTTCAGCTGATCTGTAAGCTGTAGTGTGCTCTCTTTTACAATCATCATGATGATCAGTTACTTTTAAAGCACTCCTACAAAGCTGAAGCAGCTTCAACGATTTTCTATTTTTCATATTTAAAACCATTTAGGTAAAGTTCTCTTGTAAGATACTGACTAGGTATTTTGGTGCTAGAGACACTTTGATTTTGTACTCAGAGAATAAAAGAAGCCTACTCACTTCACAGCATCTCTAAGAAATGTGAAGAAGATATAGTTCTTTTGCACCATATCCTTCCTAAGTCTAAATAAATTCTTTCTTAAAATAAAACTAGAATGGATTCTAGTTTCTGACATGAGTACATATACAAGTATTGTAGTATTTTTATTTTAAATACCAATTTCTACACATCTCCTTAAGAACATATTCTAAGAAAGCAAATAATTTCTATTTTATTAAGGACTCCAAACCGAATGGCTCTTGAAATTATGTGACACACAAACAGTTCCAAAAGAAAACCTTTCCCTGAATGTTTTATTGCCTTCTTCTCCATATTGCTCAAAGAATGCGTGAATGTTCACTTCAGCAAAGGTTCTTCATGACCTATCTTCTCAAATATGGGTTTTTTTGGTCTCAAATCTAGAAGAACTGATTTCTTCTCCTTTTGAAGAAGAAAATATGACAACTCCTTCTTTCTAATCTTTCACCTCCTTTAAGATTTGACATGTATGGTTAGCTTTATAAAGTGTACCAATTTCCTGATAGGTATCGTGTTGTTTACCTAGTAGCAACAGTGGACCTCAGTTTTAAAAGACTGATTCCTAGTAGGGTAAACTATGTCTTTGGTCAAAGGTTCTCCAGTTAAATAAATGAGTTAAATAAGAGTTCCATAAATATTAATTCTAATATTTTCTTCTTATCTGTTTTTAGCTCTATATCATGAACAATTCTTTTTATAAAATTGCAAAGTGGAACATAATGGTTAAAAAGTACGAGAAAGCACAAGACGTCTGTTTCTTTTGATAAAATTGTCTGTATAACATAGAAGTTGACTCATGCATAACTCTTTTTTTCTAATAGCCATTTATAGTATATCCGGAGAGTAACTTAGAATGCCGGCTTTTTTCAAAGATAATTTACAGAATTGTAAGATGAGTACAAAGGTTTTATAGCAAAATGCCTGCAGTTTAAATTTTAGCCTTACAAATTTCCAAATTACTGTGGAACAATTGTTTGAAATCAGGAACTGAGAGGAAAACTAGGGCCTAACAGAAGTTAAGGCATTACGGAAGCTTGCTTGGGGTGAGACACAGTTGCCACTTTCAGGATGGCTGGTACGCATGGACTCGGCTCCTCCACAGTTGCCTAGGCAACACAATCTGCCTTCCTCGCAGCTGCAAAGGGGAGTAACGGAGGATGGAGTGGAGTGAAGACCCCGCAGTCAAACTCTGTTGCACTCCCTGTGCTGGGCCGCTGATAAGCTGCACAGTAGCTGTCCAATGGGAGATATACAATAAAAAGTGCAGTGCTGAGCCAGAAAAGTGGCAAATCACTCCTTTCGGATGAATTTTGCTTGAACTTTGCTCATTATACGCTCATTATAATGCCAAAACACACCTCCATCCCAAAAGTTACCCATCTCCGAGGTACGACTGCTCCTCACTGAGCATGCGCTCTAGGTTTTCGATTGACTGTACCTTTAAATGAAAGCGAGAAACTTTTTCCCCAATCAATAACAATATTGAGTATGACTCTAGTCACTCAAGCTCCACCTGAATGTAAAGAAAAGTATAAAAGGTGAAGTAAGGATGAACAACTTGGAGGGAAGACTCCATCATAACTCTTGGGTCAATCGATGGGCTGATCCCCCTTCTCTCCCCTCAGACTGGAACATTAAGAATCCATCATCACTCTTTGGTCAGTCAATGGGCTGATCCCCCTTTCGCTTCCCACGGGTTGAGACGCCGCCTGAGGAGACTCAAGACTGAAAGCCCTCTCCCATCTTCTGGGGTGAGTGATGATTGCACATTTGTACATCAGAGCTAGCTAAAAAAGCTCATGATGTAGTAGAGAATTTCCTGTACTGATATCCGAATACTGCTTTGTAAATGTTGCATTTGAATAAATCACACTGTTTGTGAACTCGACTACTTGCTTGGGGGGAGGCGATCAGACCTACAGTTGACAGACTGTTTGTGAATCCGATACTGCCAGAATTGAGCTTATAGCTGACCRTGCTATTTGGGAACTCAATTCGCTCCTAGGAAGGCAATCGGACCTATGGTCCATGGACTGTTTGTGAWTCCAGTACTGACAGAACTGAGCTTATAGTTGATGATGCTATTTGGGAACTCAATTCGCTCCTAGGAAGGTGATCGGACCTACGATCTATAGACTGTTTGTGAATCCGATACTAATTTGATATCTCCTTCCCCCCCACCACCACCATGACCACTACAGCTTTCAAACTGCAACATATCACAATTTTGATCACCAAATTTCAAAAAACTTCTGATTCATTAAAAAATAATGAAAAAGGACAACATCTACCATACTTAGAAAAGGTTGAAACAGTTAATCCTTTCTTCAGTTCAGTTTTTATCAACAAGGCTGGTAAGGTGTTAGGCCCTTGAGACCAGTGGGAAAGTCTAAGGAGAATGAAAGAGGATCAGGTTAGGGAATATTAAAAGCATAGATATATATATATATCACCTGATGGGACACACCAATGACTTCTGAGGGAACTCTTAAGCTACTCTTGACTATCTTTAAAAAATCATGATGCTTGAGGGAGGTTCCTGATGACTGGAAGAAAACAAATGTTTCTTCTATCTTCAAAAAGTGCAAGAAAGCGCACCACGGAACTGCATCCACCTCACTTCGATACCTGGGAAGTGATGGAACAAATACTCCTGGAAACCATTTCCAGGCACTTGAAGGGCAAGAAAGTATCTCGGAGTATTCAGCATAGATTTATGAAGAAGAGATTGTACTTAACAAACCTGGATTTCAGCAAAGTGAAATGCCAAATCTTCCTCCTGGGGAGGAATAACTCTAGGCACCAGCACAGGTAAGTGTCTAAACACCGGAAAGTAACTTTGCCAAGAATCTTGTGGATGCTGGTGCACACCAAGTTTACCATGAGCCTGCAATGTGCYTTTGTGGCAAAAACCAACAGTGTCCTGGACTGTGTTAGATAAAGCATTGCCAGCTGGTCAAGGGAGATGATCCTCTTCTACAAGCACCGTTGTGGTAGGACATATCTGGATTGCAGGGTCTGGATTCTGGAGTTTGGATTCCCCAGTAAAAGAGAGACACAGACATCCTGGAATGAGTTCAGTGAAGGACCAAAAAGATGATTAAGGGCTTGGAGCATTTGTTATATGAGGAGACACTGAGACCTGGGACTGTCAGCCTTAAGAACACAAGGCTTGGGTTCTTATCAATGTGTATAAATACCTGGGATGATAGGGCAGGAAGGTAGTAAAGAAGGAGATAGCACTGGAATAGCCTGTCCATAAATTGTGAATTCTCCAACTGTGGAAATATTCAAAATCCTGCTGGACCTGATCCTGAGGAACCTGATCTAGGGGACCCTGCTTTGAGCAGAGGCTTTAGACCCAATGATCTCCAAAAATGCCCTCCAACCTCAGTCATTCTGTGGTTCTATGACATCTAGTTATTCCTGTTATTTTTTCTTTCTTCAAGAAAATGGTTTTAAAAATTGTATATTGAAATCTTTATTAAATTCCAAATATGTGAACCAATCTAAATATTAAAAAGCTTTTTTTTCTAAGCCAAATGGAACAAAAGTGCAGCATTTTACACCTTTTCCACAATTTTTGTAAGCTCACTATACATTTAAAAAATAGTACACATCTGTAAAATTGACATTATTCAGCAATGTAAAGCAGTACTAGAAAACTTTATGTAAAATGTATATGTATCCCTTTCCATTATCCTACAGTGCTGTGACTCCTTCTTTTTTCATAAGAGATTGGATGTATATACTTCATGCAGGTCTGTAGTTGAGCTACACAGTTAACTAATCATTTAAAACTCCCATATTTCATTGATAGTCAGAGACAGGGGCAAACACAGAGGCAATATGCCCTGCCATCTGTCTCTTACCAAAGATTGAACACATTAGAATGGATACTTAAATGTGAGACGAAATTAATTGTTACTACTGATCATAAGGAAGATACAAGAAGCATATGATTTTTAAAGTAATTCTGGAAATAATACTGCCCACCAGTAGTTTTAATTAATTTCATTAATTTCATTAATGAAAGTCAAGGTATAATGTACAGAGGAGCATCAATCTCTCTTCAGATTAAAAGGTAATTATGAAAACTTGGGTCTGGGTTTTGAATCCTACTGAGATAAGAAGCATGAGACTACAAAGAAGAGAACCACGGGGCAGATGGCAGATCCAGAAGATAGCTATTGTGGACCATCCTCAGATTTAAGTAGACTGACCACATAATCTGTGAAATTACACAATATTGCAGTTGGAGGGCAAAAAGTAAAATCATATCAATGCAAGTTTTAAAAGATTTCAGCAAAGATCAGACCACAAAGGCTTTTAAAATTCCCGAACTCCTGGTCACTATTCTGTAATTAAATCAAATTTCAACTTTTAAACAACTCATTTTAAAGGCATCATTGAAGACTTATCTAGAATGAGTTATTTTCTCTTAATCTGCTGTTCCCTCTGTAGGGGAACTCTCTCTGTAGGATGTATGTGTGCTGTAAGTCAAAAAGGGCAACACTCCTGTATGTATTTAAGCTTGGCAAACTAGTCCCTTGTTTCCTCTAAACGAATGGGAACTATTATAAAACTGGATTGAGGAATCATCAACTCAAGTTGCACTTAGCAGAMATTGCATGCAACTTTGCATCTGGACTGTCATCTCAATATATACAGTCCCGGAGAAATGTTCATGCAGAAAGCAGTCCTGGAACACTGAAAATGCCACCTGTCCTGGGGGAAAGGATTACCACTTTTACAGACACTGGAGTCTGTTTTTTGTAAGGGACAACATGCCAGATTGAATAAGTAGAGAAGGAATATGATAGCATAAAATCAGGAAAATGTGGTGCCAGAATATTGAAATTGCCAAAATCTTTGTTTACTCTTTTGAGAGGTTGTTTTATATGACCAAGATAGATGAATGCAGTGTGTTTTCACCCAACTGCTGTGACAATGAAAATGCAGGTATCTGCAAAGTATATTCATAAAACTATATTTTTATGGACTACTGAATATTTCACATATTTTTCATTAAAGCTACTCCTAATAATTTTGCTTATTCATATGTCATATTGTACAAAATTTCACTAATATCTACAAAATAGATACCATGCATATTTTTATATGAATAATACCACTTACTTATCATCACTAATGTTTACTTTGGCCTACTCAGGAACTTCCATGATTTGGAAATGTAACGACTTCACTTAAAGTGTTCAAAGGTAGATACCAACAAGAACAACGTAAAAGGAGGAATGCTCCTCCTATCTTATGCAGTATGCAAAGAGAAAAAGAGGATGATAGAGATATCTGAGTTATGTGGAAGTAAAAATTTGGGAATAATAATCTAAAATCTATTTCACTCCAGTTTAATGTGAGATCATTGTCTTGATTTCCTTCACAGTCAATGAAGGAGGAATTAATCTGTCTACAAATATGTCCCAAGATGACTAAGTAGAAAAGTAGATGAATCAGTCCCTATAAGTCCCCATGGAAAGTAAAATGAGTCAAAGTAGTATCTTTTATATAGATGTCCTAATCTGGATAGATGAATTCCACCCACTCGATCTTCTGACAAGTTATATGTCTTCTCTTTGCCTGACTAGCCTAGGATGAGTTACCTTTGTTCATGGTAGAACTTGTGTTTTCAGACTTGTCAAGTCTTGAGTAGAACTAGTCGTCAGCTATTGGCATTCCTGGTGGAATAATTAGCTTTTTGAAAGTGTGAATGATCCAGATTTGTTTTATAATCTGTTGGAGTCAAAATTTAGTTATCTCTTTTTACATATTTTTCACTATTAATAAAGATAAAATGGACAATAGCACAGGTTACATGAAAATCTTTATGTAAGTTCTGAGTTAAGGAAGGAACAAACAGGTTAACATGGTGACTGGTCTGCAGTGCAAACTAATCCACATATTCTTTGTATTTTATATATTTATTCAAGCACATTAGATGCAAATACTTCTTTTTACATACTAGAAGAGTGCAATTCTCTCACTATTAGAGAGGTAAGAGATAAATTAGAGTATTCACATACACCAGAATTAGAATAAGTATGAAAGTATTAGTAACCTAGGGTCAACTGATTCATTGTTTTATCAGAAGGAAAGAGAAGAAAGCATTTGTAAGAAAAAAAAAAAATTAAAACATCTCTATAGTTGATAAAATTGATAGTGAAATGGATTGTTATTAAAGCGATTCCTTTTAGCCCAATGACATCTTACAAGGTGTTAAATAGTTTAGAACTCCTTCTGAGAACAGGCTGATATAAAATATTCAACATCCCTCCACTTCATGCCAAAAATATTCCACTAAAATTAGAGTTAGGCATCTTTAAAATAATTGGCAATATCAGCTTTGCAGAGGAAAGCAAAAGGGCTGGGAGATTTAATAATACCTTCATTGATCTTTGCATATGAGAGTAATCCTCTTTGGAAATTAAGTTGTTAATGCTTCTTCACAAAGTATTTCCTGTAAAGGGAAGCCAATGCACTGTATAAAAGAGAATTAATGAGAAGATGATATCTGGTTAAAAAAGCCAGGTATATTCTATTCAGATGAACTTGCTTATACTGCATATATCTTCTAGAAACTGGTTTTGATCTCACTTTACTATCTCACAGGTAAGATAGCCCTGAAGAAACTGGAAATGCAGAAAGGATTGAGCACTTTATTTCTGGACAAATGGCTCAGGAAAAACAAACGAAATTATGCCTTCATTAAGAAAAAAAAATAGTCAGGGATTCTTTGATATACAGTCACTCATTTGATGACCATATCAACATTTCCTTCATGAATTCTTGAAACTGAGCTGCAGGAGTTGACATTGTCTATTTCACATCTTGAGCAGACTAGAGATATTCCAAAAAGCATTGAAAAGGTATAACAACTTTAGTATTTATTCAAGCAGCACCCTCAAGCCATGATAAATGGCTCTATTACTATTTTAAAATATTTTAAGAATGTTTTAAGTGTTAGGGGGATTTAGGAATAAACATATAAAGTATCTAGAGCTGAGAAAGGAAGAAACTTTATTTATTCCTAATAAGAAGATTCAGGAAAATACAAGCCTGAGAAAAACAGTAAGCTACTGAACAAGTATTGATTGACATTATCTTATACTGTGAATAGTTGCTATGCAATATTAGAAAGGGCCAAAAGGAAGTTGTCATCAGATATTGTTTTAATTGGTAATTTTATTGGAGCAGTGAAGGTGGAAAAATTAATAATTATTCAGCTAAAAAATATATACCAAGTTCTGTCTGAAAAGAAAGCAACTGAAAAAAAAGCAATTTATAATTTCGGTAGAGGAGGAAAAGTTCATCCTAGAGAGCATCTCTAGGCATATGAAGGAGAAGAAGGTGGTCAGAAGTAGTCAGCATGGATTCATCAAGGGGAAGTCATGTCTGATGAACATAATAGCCTTCTATGATGGGATGACTGGCCAGCTGGATGAGGAGAGAACTGTGGATGTTGTCTACCTTGACTTCAGCAAGGCTTTCGACACCGTCTCCCATAATATCCTCATACAAAAGCTCCAAAGTGTGGTCTGGAAAAGTGGACAGTGAGGTGGATCAAGAACTGGTTGGATGGCAGAGTTCCGAGGGTGGTAATAAATGAGGCCGAGTCCGGTTGGAGGCCTGTGGCCAGTGGTGTCCCCCAGGGGTCAGGACTGGGCCTGGGGCTGTTCAACCTGTTCATCAATGACCTGTTCATCAATGACCTGAGTGCACCCTGAACAAGTTTGCGGATAATATCAAGCTGGGTGGGGTGGCCGACACTCCAGCAGGTTGTGCTGCCATCCAGAGGGATCTGGAGAGGCTGGAGACTTGGGCAGAGAGGAACCTCATGAGATTCAATAAGGACAAGTGCAAAGTCCTGCACCTGGGGAGTATTAACCCCAGGCACCAGTACAGATTAGGGATCGACCTGCTGGAAAGCAGCTCCACAGAGAGGGACCTGGGAGTCCTGGTTGACACCAAGTTAACCATGAGTCAGCAGTGTGCCCTTGTGGCCAAGAAAGCCAATGGGATCCTGGCCTGCATCARGAGGAGTGTTGCCAGCAGGTCRAGGGAGGGGATCCTGCCCCTCTCCTCAGCTCTGGTGAGGCCGCACCTGGAGTATTGGGGGCAGTTCTGGGCTCCCCAATATAASAGGGATGTGSRGCTTCTAGGGCAGTTCCAGCGAAGGGMAAACAAGATGATTAAGGGACTGGAATATCTCTTGTATGAGGAGAGACTGAGTGAGTTGGGCCTGTTTAGCTTGGAGAAGAGAAGGTTGAGAGGGGATCTGATTAATATGTATAAGTTCATGAAGGGAGAATGTAGGAAGGAACGGGCCAAGCCCTTCTCATTGGTGGCCAGTGACAGGACAAGGGGCAATGGGTACAAGCTGCAACACAGGAAGTTCCATCTCCAGGTGAGGAGGAACTTCTTTCCTGTGAGGGTGCCAGAGCAGTGGAACAGGCTGCCCAGGGAGGTTGTGGAGTCTCCTTCTCTGGAGGACTTMCAAACCCACCTGGACGCCACCCTGTACCACATGCTCTAGGTGTCCCTGTTTGAGCAGGAAGGTTGGACTAAATGATCTCTAGACRTCCCTTCCAACCTTAACCATTCTGTGTGATTCTGTGTGRAAAGMAAAGAAAGAAAGAAAGAAAAGAAAAGGATACTGGAGAAAAAGTCTTAAACATTGCCGTTGAAATGAGATGGAGCTCACATAAGCGGTAGGGATGATCTAAATCTGATCCAAAAAAATAGATTTCTTTTGTATTGGAGAAGGCAAGATTGTATTGGTTTTGTATTTCCAAATTGTATTGGAGAAGGCAAGATATAAAGGAAAGATTGGAACGCTACAGAGGCAAAGGCATGATATTGGAGATGATTTAGTCTTGGTAGGTCATAACACCATCTGGAACTTTAAAAAACAGTTTAATAAAATTTAAAACAACTGGCCTTACTAAGGAAATTCAAAGGAAACTGGCCTTACTAAGGAAATTCAGACAGAAATAAAAGGTGTAAATAATTCCACTTTGTCTAGTAGATGTCCCAAAAGACATGATTCAGCAAACACAAGTTTTTTGTTTGTTTGCTTCTTTAATAAGAAGCAGGCAAGAAGTTTTATGGATTAAAAGCCATATAAGGCTCATTAAAGATAACTATTGCAGATGACATTATAAATGAATTAGAAAGCTGAGAAAAGTTGTGAAACAAGTAGAAAATATGCTTCAGAAAGAGTCATTTATTCTCTATTGAAATTAACACAATTGGTCTGCCATAGTTGTTCCAATATAGTTACAATATTTTTTAAAGAAATAATGGAAAATTAAAGATTAAATAAGTTACATCAGTTACAATATTTAAAACTATATTAAAAATAATGATTTAAAATGCCAATAAAATAATAAAGTATTAAATTTGGAATTCAGCAATAAAACTATGGACATTTAAAAGTYGGAAATCACTGAAGGCCAGTCTTCCTAAGCAAAATTAATTCAAAAGCTTTGGATTTTTTTGTAACTTCATGTTAGAAGYCTTTTGATGGAGTTTGATCAGGATGAGGCTGTTAGTGCTTTCTCTGTCTTTGTCTCTGTCTCTGTCAATGCTGAATGTTTCTGCCTGTGTTGTTCTGTGTGACTGGGCACATATATATATATATAYACACATATATATATGTGTAGAGTACATGACTATATCTATGTGTTTGCACATGTGCCAAACAAGGATCCATGTTCAGCTTCGTCAGTGGACTTGAGGACACAGAGCTGCAGTAGGGCTACTAGATGCAACATGGATAAATTAATATCTTTACTTTTCTAAGTCAAGTTCACAGATATACCCATTGATCTTTTTTTTTTTTTTTTTTTTTTTTTTTTTCTGCACACTTGATTATATACTTAGTATCTCTTCATGTCCACAGTAGAACAGCGGACTAAGCCTAGGAGCCTGTGGGGCAGTCCTCATGTACACATTTATTACACTTCAGGCAAAATGCAAATGAAGGTGACGTTTTAGAATTAAGAGTGGGACTCAGATATGTGAAACAAAGTAAATTTTGTGACTTCATTTCCGTCAATGATGTGATGATAGGATGCAGGTCTTGTTGCTTTAGGATTTAAGTGACAGGAATAATGAAATCAAACTAATCTTTAGATAGTCTCCCTGTCTGATATTACACATTCACTAAGATCAGCAAATGTAGGAAACTTAGACTATGCCAGTTTACATTTCCCATTTTATTTTTATCACTTTTTATTATGTGTTGCTATGTACAACACTTCACTTCTCTTGCTGTTCAGAATAAATAAGAGGATATATTCACCTTCTGAAAATGTTTATCCAGTTTTGCATTTTAACAAGCTGCCTTTAGGGATATAAGGCTTATTTTGTTGGCCTGTGCATAACATCTAGTCAGCCACAAAGAACATTTAGCTTTATTCCTAAGGTTGATATTTCCTTAATCCCAGTATAGAAAGAGTGCAAAGTAATAGCATTATTTCCAAAGTTGAAATGTCATTAGATATGCTTGTCAGTGGCTCTCAGATGAAAATCTTCCTTGCTTGTTCAGTCCTACTACATACAATGTTGCATTAACACGTGCACGGTGGGACTGTTTTATGATCTCTTGGTCAAAAGAAGAATGATTCTAGACAAAAGAGACTTTATCTCACAGAAGTACTTTGTAAAATCAAAATCTGCTGGAAGTTAAACTAATTTCTAAAGAGGACCCTTCCCCAAAATCACTCCCCAAAATACAAGAATCACTCATCAGTTCTTCAGTTTACTGAATAACTATTTGATTGTTAGGTGTGGATTTATTGTTTTTCTGAAGTAGAGACTATGCAAGAAATGGCCCATATTTTTGAAAATGCCCTTGAAAGAAATAAGTGCAAAGTATTTGTATTTCCTGCGTAAGTTGCCATGTATGGTACAGATGGTGAGGCACTTTGCACTGCAGATGGGAATGATTCAGAAGATGATAAAAGTGCTAAATTCAAACCTTTGCTCCATCACTATCTAAGAACACATACTGTAAAAGGAAAGTTTACATTAAAAAGTTTATTTTCAACAAATATACATGCTTGTGGGAGTGAGAGAAAAAAAGAAAATGCAATTTTATCCAACCTTTTGTCTTAAAATAATAAGTTGCTCATATTGAATGAGTAGTACAACTACCTATTCAGATGCTATGAAGATCCTTCTATCAGTAAATGCTTTTGTTAATGTTAACCATCAGAGGTAGATGATTAAAGATATCAAGATGAAATTCTATCCAGTTTGCTAGTATAATTAAAATCATCACCATGTACTGTGCTGGAAAAATCCACGTTACAAACAATTTTCAGAGATGTGTCTCTATTTCTCTCCATATATTAGGTTGGAAGTCTAAGCACTTCACAACTCTAGGTCGCACACCAGGATAAGACATTTTACACATTTTTATAGTGCAGAGAACGATATAAAAGAACCAATCATAGGTTCATGTAAAGTGAAGGGAACCTTCAGATGTTATCTCATCCAACTTCCTGTTCAAAACAGGTCCAGGTAGAACAGATATCTCAGCAACCAATCATATTTTGTTGAATTGTTGTCCATTTGTATCCAAAAGTCTTTTTGGCAAGGCTGCTTCCCAGGCAGTCTGGCTCAGCCAGTGCTGCTGAATGGTATAATTTTGTCTCAGGTATAGGCTTTGCATTTGTCAGGGTTTTTCTTAATCAAACAAATAAACAAACAAACAAACATAACTTCTTGAATTTTCTGTCCACTCATTTTTTACTATTCTGTTGACATCACCCTAAACAGCAACAGTGTATAAACCACTTTCCCCAGATTGTTATCAGCTCTGAACTGGTTGCCAGTGTACATCCCATCCCATGATCTGAATTGTTAATAAGCACTGGCCCCAAAAGGATTGACATCTGAGCTGGCAGTGATCCTGATCACAATAATCTTTTATCTCAGAGGTTGTCAGTCTGTATTTCATCAATACAGGTACAGGAGAATATCTGAACTTATTGGAGTTTGTGTTGAAGGCCAAATTAAAGTCAAGATTCTTTTGTTGTTGTTCTGACTTTTCAAGACCTTTATGAAAAGTGGCATTTGGGATCATTCAGCAGGGGCTGGGGAGTATGAACTTGCTGGGGCAATCATGGATTCTTTAATGGAGTTGGCCTTACTGTTAAGTCCTATATTGGAACTGACCTTCAGAAACTTATATTTATGTTTTGAGTACTGATCTGCTTCAGTGTGGAAACAGAAAATGCACATAAGAATATTTCCAGTGATAAAAATAAATATTTTTGCAATCATTAAGCATACAAGAACATCCTGTCCACAGCTATTCCAAATATTATCTACGGAAGAATATTTTTGTGTATGCAAAGCAAAAATAGCATTCTTATCATGCCATTTTTCTCCTAGCAATGATTCAAAGCTAGGAACTGATACGATGATTATCTGTCATCAGAAATTTCATCACTCAAAAACATTTTCACGGGGTTAGATACAACTTTATGGCTATCTTGCAACATTATAGTTTTGAAGAGCATCCAGAATAGGTCCATATTCTGATATTCATTGAACTTTTTTATTCCTAATACATATATTTTTCCACAAAAATGTATAAGAGAGAATTAAGTAGGCAGCCCACATTTCTTAGTTCACACTGTAGTTTAGTTATATCATATTAAAATATATATTATATATATGTGGTATATATATATTGTCTAAAACTCTTTATATTCCAATTAGATGAACAATCTGTTTTGTAAATGCAAATGAGTATTCATGCTTGACTTATTACACAATAACATGCCAGTACAGGATTAGAGAGGAAATAGAATAGAAAATAAGAGAACTAAATAACAAAGAAATTAATATCATAGAACTTATGTTGATGAAGATGTTAAGTACCACCATTTAGATGACTGACAGCTTAGTAGAAACAAATATATAGTTACAATGTTATTTCATTTTTTAATATTGTATAACTGAGCTTAACAAAGCTTTCCATTTTCTTTCCAAACAAATGAGAGCTATACTTTGGATTGCTGTAAACAGTGCCTTTATATACAGCTAGCCTGGATACAAGGAATATTATCTCAGTTAGGAATTTGTCAAGCAGAGGTTTAGTTTGTTGTGTTCTCACAAAAGAAGGCCAAAGAGGCTTGGGCCTGAACCTGGAGTAAATAAGTACAGTAAAACTGGTAAGTAAGTATTAATCAAAGCAAATGTTTTGTCAATAGTTGCGTTAAAAATTAGAGAATCTACATAAATATAAATATTTCCAGATTTCTGTTTTGTATAGTGTCTCACCGAAAAATCAATATTTTATAATAAAAAAATGAGCAAGAAGCCTGAGATGAGTCACTAGAATAGACAAGAGAGATTTTTTTTCATTGGAGAGATGGTACTCTCTGGCATTTTATCCAAAATTTTAGGTGTTAAAGCCTAAGAAAGGTAAAATATGAAGTATTAATAATTAATATGAATAATTAATATGAATGATTATTAATAAATATATAAATAGTAATAAACATATAATGCCAGCATAGATAAACAGAATAATGATACACTGTTGAATTAGAAAGCAAATAGATCAGTTTAAGGTTAGATGGGAGTTTTTTTAGGGTACATGGCTTACTAAGGGATGAAAAATAAAGAGAATATACAAGATAATCTGGATAGAGAAAAGAAGTTTGCATAGAACGAAATGTAGAAAGAAATAATCAGTACAGAAAGTTTTGAATCTGAAAAAAAATAAAAATGCTTTCTTTTACTGCAGATAACAATAAATTAGGAAATTCAACAACGTGTTGAAATATATTTGCTATATATCACAAACTGTATGTGGGAAAATGGAGTTTAAATAATAACTGATTATTATTTTAATATTAATGTTTATTATTTTAATATTTATTAAAATGTTTATTATTTTAATATTTGTTTATTATCTTAATATTTAATGTTTAAATAATAACTGTTTATTATTTTAATAAACTGATCATATAAGGTGGCTGAGCTCTTTGTGTGATTCAGGCTGTGTTAGAAATTCTTCAGAAGACCTTTCCAAATAATTACTAAATGGTATAAAGAATGAAGTAAATTAGGGACCTTTCAAATGACAGCTATCCCAAAGCATTAGAGAAAAACTGATGCGAAAAATTCCTACAGCTACAAAGTGATCACTGAATATGACTGTAGTGCTGAAATATCATTTTCTCAAAGAACCAGAATATTTTCCTGGAATGTAAAGAGAACAATAACTGCATCTATAGTTCACAGTAAGCTGAGAGCTATTGTGATTTGATGAGCGCCAATACAAATCAAAACACTGGGGATTTTGAGGGGATCAAAATCCATGTTAACAAGGAAATACAGTAGAAATATAGGCTTAATTAAACAAAAGCCTGCAGATTAAATTCATGTGCATGCAGTGCAACAACATTTTACTTCTATTTCCTATTCAGCAAATAAATGAATGAATTTAGTAAGGGAAACAGTCTGAATGAGATACACAAAGTGAAAAATCTTGTCTCTGAAGGCAAATATTCTACAAATGTTTGTAGAGTACTACTACTATTGGTAGAATTTATGCCAACATATTACCATATAAAATAAAATCAAAAATCAAATAAAGACATATCTAAAGACAAAACACTAGAGAAACAAGAAGGCACACTCATCTAATTTGCTTCTATTTCAGATGCTTGAATTCTAAAATTTTATTTTACCTTAAGATAGTGCTGTCTTGTTTATATGTACATATTCTCAGCCTACCTACTAATCAATGTAAGTTTCAGGTGAGAAAACCCATCAATGTGTTTTCTGAATCATCATGATCAGAAATTTATTCTAACAACCCTCAGCTACTAAATAAGATTTAAAGTTATACATATATATTTGTATATATTTATTTTTAGAGACATATARGTGGAATGTCAAGCAGATCAATGATAACTAATTTGCACAGTCTAAGAAAATATGTCTATCTACCTCAGGCAATAAAGATTTCTTTAATAATTGCACTGGAACCTATTTTTAAGCAATTAGAACTCAGTTGACAGAAATATTTTAGATTAAAATGAACGGCATTTAAAAATTACATAGATGGATATTAAACTGAAATTTTAACTGCAGATATCTGACATGCAATCAGAAGCTTAGGAAGGTAGGATTTCCCACAATTATTATATTACAGAACCAAATAAGTTTGGTTCTGTAATTCCCAAGTGTTTTGGACTGCTTTTGTGTATTGTAGGACTGATCTTGCATATACACATTAATAGGAGTTCCAGCGTCTTCATTAGAAATTCTACATATCCAGCAACTACAAACATAAGTCTATTGGATATAATGTTTCCTTTGATTATTAGCCATACATAAGCCAGAGGACTGACATATGAACTAGTTCAGTTTGTCATTATTTGCTGCTGGAAGTGTCCCACTTCTAGCATTCCATGTTAGAAATCTGTATGTGCTGCTCAATGCTTTGAGAATCCTGCACTGAAAATTGAACTTGGATATTATTTATTGATATCAAACTTGACAACTGATACTATAATCCTCAGATATTATGCTAAATACTTTGTCCCACAGGATGTTTTGAATATTTTATTTAATATTTAATGTGTTTTAGCATCAATGCTGCAGTCAGGAAATGAATTAAAAATGATAATAAAATATTTTTAGATAATTCTCCAGTGGTTTTATTATCTTATAAAAGTGGTATTCTGAGACATTCTAGTGACTCAAGGGATTCTCAATAAAACACAGTTCCTTTCTTCTCTGGGTTTCCAGTGCAATCCATGTTGCTGGAGCCTGGAGTCAGTATCTTACAACAGCGACTTATATGAACTGAGCAGAGATCTTGATGCAGCATCCAAAATGGTAGATTCTGAAAAKGTAGGGAGATCCTTATAATTTAAGGATTAATCTCAGTTCTAAATGATTTGTAGTGACCTGAGGACAAAATTGATTGATAGAAAACCGTCAAATGACAGGGAATTTATTTGTTCCAGCTTTTAGTTCAGCTAGACAGCAAATGTGACGTTGCTACCTGTGATTTTGAATAGATTTAATTCTCATAATGGACTGACAGCTTTTTATTAAACTTCCATATTTCCAGGACATCCAGCTAAGGGTTAGAGTATAGAGAAAGGGCAAAGAATTGCACATTGAGTAGAAACATAATGAAAGTTATTTTTTGATCTTAGAGGAACTAAAGATTTAACATCGGGCATAATACTTAGGCACTTGCCTAACATTGAAGTCAAGATTGTGAGATACTATTTCTACAGCCAGTACTGTAGAAAACAAATAATATGGAAAGATTCAAAGAAGAAGGAGCAGAATTGATACATGTGTATTTTCATTTTATAATAATGATCAAGTAAGAACCTATAATTTCCAGCTACCAGCACTGCCTTGAGAGCTGTTACTAATAATGGACTCATCTTAGAAAAGGGTTGCATAGCCTGATCTGCCTTTGATCATAGCTTGGGTGACAATTTGAAAGAAGTCTTCAGACTACTATAAACATATCTATTTTTTGAACTCAAAATATCTAAGTGCATTTTGGGGAATGGGTGAAGTGGTAGGAAGGGAAAGAAGAAAATGCAGAAGGAAGAAAATGCAGGGATGTTTAATATTAAAAGTAAGTATTAATTTTCTCACTGGGAGCAATATAAAGAAGGAGATTCTACATCAGATTAAGCCATTAGACATTATGTCAATAACTTCAAAGCAAATGCAAGGCTTATTATTGATAAAGATTAACTGGGGTCTGATTTTGTTTTCATTTCTAGGACCTATACTACATTACAAGAACACTTAATTCAGATAAAGTAAGAAATTCTTTCAAAAGTAATATGGCAAATAACACTGACCATTGCAGACTACTTCTTAGTATATTCCCACAGTTTTTCTGGTCAGTCATTTAATTGTCACAAAGCATATTTTACTTTACTTCCTATAGTAGCATGACTGCTGGTAAAACTCAGTTGATGTAGAATACTTTCTGCTATCATTTTTAATTTCCAAATTGCATCCATGTTTTATTCTAAATTTTCAACTATAATTCAACTGTCCAGATCCTTCTTTTTTTTTTTTTTTTTTTTTATTAAACACATTCCTTTCTTTATTATTTATTCTGATAAAAACAGATACCACACAAAACTCCTGGTATATTCTGCAGATATATTGTGTCTTATCCATTAAAAAAAGCTTGTCTCTTTGAACATTTAGCATTTAGCTATTCGTTTAATAAAGAGTTAATTCCAAAACATTTTTTAATGGATGGAAAAAGAAAGAGCGCTGTATGTCTTTACTGAAAGTCATGAATTCATATAGCTCTTCTAAAGTGAACTCACAACCCAGCTCAAAAGGAAAGGAATTACTGAAGACATTAAAACAAACAAACAAACAAACAAATAAACAAAAAGCTATAACTCACTTGATAAGAGCATTGTGCTTATGAATCATCTGTAGGATGTCATTAACCTGTTTTATTTATTTTGACTGTAAACCTTCTAGACACAAACATGCCCCAGTAGGTCCCAGAATCTGATCCAGTAGGCTGGAATTAGTACTCTTTGGAGTACTAATGGAAGAGATGAATACCATGATGCATTTAAATATTCAGTAAAATTAAATATTCTGTTTCAGCATGGAAAGAAGTAGACCATCTGTTGCAATTTGGTGGCTTGAGACGGCAAGATTCAAATTCATTACTGAATTTAAAGCAAAATCTCATCATTACATATTAATTCAGAGAGCAACTTGAAGAATCAAGACTTTTTTTTAGATGAGCATTGTGCAATACTCAGTTTCAAGGTGTTCTTCATTTGTATTACACATGAAAATCAAAAGTATTAAAAGAAATAATCAGAAATCTAGTGAAAAACCKAAACAAAAATATCACTCAAAGATGCATTGGAATGTTGCTGATATTATACCAAAACCAAAGAAAAAGTAGAGAAAAGCTTTTCGGTAAATATATATACTATAATCATAAACTTATTCACTATGTCAGTATAATACAAGATTCCAATCCACGTTGTCATTTCAGAATAATTAAATTCTGTTGAAAGCACTGCAACRAAAATAACAAGTAAAATCAAATCTTTAAAAAATCTCACTTAAAGTAAAGCATAAAAGTAGGTGCCGAATCATGATATACATAATGTTCACACTTTTGTTTTTCTATTGCTACCTTAAGTGTTTTAAAGATATTTATAGTTATAGTTTATAGTTTATAGTTTATATAAATAGTTATATTTATATTATAGTTTATAGAAATTAAAACCATTATGTAATATACTTTCTTCTATGCTTGATCAAATAAAATCAAATAGAAAATATATCAACATATATATTACACTTGCAAACTTAATTTATTTAGGATTTTCTTACCAGAAAAATTTACTTATTTATTATTCTATTTACCATAAACCCAACCTGAGAGTGTCCTCTTAGCTTTAATAGAGAATGAGAAGTGGTTGCATGATTACTTTTCTAATAAGGAAATCCCTCTTGAAATGAATACCAAGTAATCTGATGAGGAAGGAAAGTTTAAGTGAAAAAATTAGTCTTGATTTGAGGGGTGAGAAAGGGTTTACTTTCAGCATATGTGTAATGACCTCATGAAGAGAAGGCTCACTATCAATACTTTTATTGATCTTCTCACTCCAGTGTAAAATTGGAAGTCTTCAGATTTGGAATACTAATGGCCTTCAATGGCCTGTTGCCAGCAGGTCAAGGGAGGTCAAGGGAGGTGATCCTCCCCTCTACTCAGCTCTGGTGAGGCCGCATCTGGAGTATTGGGTGCAGCTCTCAGCTCCTCAGTAGCAGAGGGATTAGGAGCTCCTAGAACAGCTCCAGCAGAGGGCAACCAAGATGATTAAGGGACTGGAATATCTCTCGTACGAAGAGAGACCAAGTGAGTTGGGCCTGTTTAGCTTGGAGAAGAGAAGGCTGAGGAGGGATATGATTAACATGTAATAAGTTCATGAAGGGGGAATGCAGGAAGGAAGGGGCCAAACTCTTCTCATTGGTGGCCAGGGACAGGACAAGGGGTAATGGGTGCAAACTGCAACACAGGAAGTTTCATCTCCAGGTGAGGAGGAACTTCTTTCCTGTGAGGGTGVCAGAGCMSTGGAACAGGCTGCCCAGGGAGGTTGTGGAGTCTCCTTCTCTGGAGGACTTCCAAACCCACCAGGATGCCGCCCTGTGCCACATGCTCTAGGTGTCCCTGCTTGAGCAGGAAGGTTGGACTAGATGACCTCTAGAGGTCCCTTCCAACCTTACCATTCTGTGATTCTGTGATTCTGTGATTCTGTGAAATGTAATCACAACCTGTGGTAAGGGTAGTCTTCTGGGCAATCTTGATGGACTTTGTTCTGCATCCCTCCTACAGTTATAAGCTCATCAAACCAGCTTTTTCAGGCAGTAGGTTGTCATCTCAGAGCAGAATGAAAATTTTAGTACAAAATTATCCAAGCTCATTTATTCTCTCAGTACAAATCACTGACTTATTACTAACAAAGTCCAGATCCTCTGTCACACTTGTACACTGGCTAAACCTCCTTACCAAACTGAGCTAAAATTTCATATCTAGATAGATGTTTGTATTAATTCTTGACATCCTATCATATTTAATTATGCTTCAGGGCATTATTCTAATCTCTTACTGCATTTTCTGCTATTTTCTTTTTCTTCTGCTACCCTGTATCTAGTTCCACCTTTTTTTGCCCTCATTTAGCTTTTGCTAAATCTCTATTTCATTTTTTTTTCTCAATGAGCATTAAAAATTGTATCTGTCCATTGTTATGCTTTCTATGATTTCCATAGTTTGTAATTAGTTAAATAGTGACAGATAGACATTAGCCTGATGCCTATGCAGAAGTACACTAATCGTGCAAGAATTTATGGAGCAGGATGTCTAGGTTATATTCATAGAGACACAGCATTTAATGGGGAGTGCTGTTTAAGAGATTAGTCTTTCATATSATTGTAGTCAATAGGAAAATACAGGAAGCTCCAGACAAGTCCTCTCAGATGTTCAATGAATCAGAACAAATATTTTAATTATCCAGAAATGGGCTGAAATCTATTCACAGTGTTTAAAAACAAATAATCCCACTAGCCCATATGGAGTTTGCTTGCCACCTTCTTGGAAATTATACCACTATGTGATACAGATGATAAGAAAGATTCTTGATTTGGCTGTTTATCATCTACTATTGCACTTTAAATCTTCTTTTCCTCTTTCAGTGTCCCCTGCTGCAGTCTCATAAAATGTAATTATATAGGTAATTTTAAAAAATGTCCTATATTAGATCCTAAAAATAATGTTTTTGACCATTGTCCAATACATGCATGGCAGCTAGTAATCTATAGTGGAAGTAACATTGCAGAATCCAAATGTTTGCTATCTCAATGTGTTTTCTAGATAGTCAACAGAAATGAAAGGCACCTCCAGAGGATGAGCCATCCCACTCTAAGAGAAGTGTCTAAAACAGGTAGCATGAACATGTGCTGACCTTAAGATAGCTAAACTTAAGGAGGGCGGACTACTGAAGTTAGAAAGGTGAATCCCACTCTTGGTTTTCAAAATTAAGCATTTTCCTCACTTTTTTTCTTGTATGATACTTTTGCTTTTATTTGTTCTCTTGCTCTTCTTCCGTTCCTTGTCTTCAGTAAATCCTCTCACCTCCATATTTCTTTTGTCTCTTATCATCTTAGTTCTTCTCTTTCTTTCCCATCTGCACTTAAATTGCCTTTTTTATTTTTTTCTCTCAGCCATTATAGAAAATGTTGCAGGAAAGAGATTTTACTGTAATATATCACTGAAAACACCATGAGAGCAACTGCTTTCATCTTTCTAGTAACACCCATCTATACTTTATTCTTTTCGTCTTTTAAGATGCCAGAGAAGCCACTCTGGGGAAAAGAAAGTGAAATAAATGAACTGAATCTTTAAAGCAAAAAGCCTTATAAAGGATTTTGTTAGTCCTATACTTCCACTGTTTGAAATGTTCATTCAGTTCCCACATGAAATAATAATTTTATTACCAAATAATACTTTTCCTCTCCTCTCTTTCTCTTTCTCTTTCTCTTTCTCTTTCTCTTTCTCTTTCTCTTTCTCTTTCTCTTTCTCTCTCTCTCTCTCTCTCTCTCTCTCTCTCTTTCTCTTTTCCTTCCTTCCTTCCTTCCTTCCTTCCTTCCTTCCTTCCTTCCTCCCTCCCTTCCTCCCTCCCTCTCTTCCTTCCTCCCTCTCTTCCTTCCTTTCCTTCCTTTCCTTCCTTTCCTTCCTTTCCTTCCTTCATCCTTTCCTCCCTTCCTCTCTTCCTTCATTTTCCTGTCCAGTCTGCTCTCATGCCCTCCCACCTGCCCTGCTTTCTTCTTTTTCTCCCTCTCTTTCTTTGCCATCTTTCTTTTTCTCCATCCCTGCATCTTTATTAAAAGTTTAGTTCAGCCTATTTTTGATGGGTTTAACCTTATGCAAAGTTTATAATGATGTTCTATAAGTGGCATAGCTAATATACCCACTTTTTAGCTGGTACTTCCTTTCATGCTGTGCTAACCATCCAGTGGGCTGGTTTTGCATCTGATCTAACAAAGGCTCCATACTATTGATGTCTTTCCTTTGTTGTCCTCATGCCCTGTTTGATACCCWTGCTGCATGGGGAGAGCAGCTCTGCTTGAATTTTTGCATTTTACTACTGGTGATATTTTGTTAAATGCTGTTGAATGATTTTTGGCATTGCTTAGCTTTAATGATATTCTGAGTACTTTCGTTCCTTGATATTTTCTCTTTTATCAGGAAAGTTCAGCTGCTTTCTCACCTGGTGCTTTCCTTACCTAAACTCACCACAGAGTTTATTTCCCTACAGATTACTAATGACAAGCACAGTCTATATCACTGTGGTTTCCGACATCTGACCTTGAGCCCTCCTACACTCTCCTTTAGCTTGGTCCCTGTGACCTGCAGTATTTGACAGCAGGCAAGTTTTTCTTCTTTAAGCAGTACCTTTCATGGAGTGACTGCAGGTCCCCAGCTTCACTTAGCACTCTGAGTTATTGGGCAGAGCCTAGGGAAACCTTTCTTGTAGGAAACCGGGTGCAGAGGCAGAATGAGTGACTGAGCTGGTTCTGAAGGTTTTGAATCAGAGCAGGTCCTTAAGCTGCTGGAGAGTGAAGAAAAGAAAGCAGGAAGTTGAATAGCACCCTCTTGTTAGAAACTAAATTTAAAGGTTTTGTTCCCAGAAACTAGAACTACCACATTAACTGTTTCTTACAGAGCAGCAGAGTGGAGGGGGTTAATTAGCCCTTGTCAAACACTTCCTTATGAAAAAAAATGAAAAGAAAATGATATGAAAGTAATGTATATAAAACCTACAGCTTAAAAGCGTATGAACATAGATAGGATACACCAAAATGTATGGTGACTTAGAACTTGTAATATGATTTTTAAACACTTGTTTCTGGTTTCTAAATATTTCATTTTTTCCATTGTGAATAGATATTTCTTTTTTCGAGTTTCATTTCTTTCATTATTCTTTTTGAGAGCATATAAGAGGAAACATGATTTACATATATAGCTTTAGACTTAGAAATTATCCTGTTAGAAGCATTCTCAGGCACTTCACTGGTTCTGTATTAGGGGTCTTCTTTTTCCTCAAAAAAGCAGTGATGAGATGAAATATATTGCAATAATCTTCAAGAAAACAGTAATTCACATCTCTAGAAAGTTTTGGTCAGGGCAGAGTTATACGATACTATGTGATATGAGAAAATCAGAATCCACAGCTGGATGTAAAATATTTGACCTTGTTATTCTTTATATGAAAGAGCTATCGAAGTGGCTGTCAGTAGACTGAAAAGACTTACTTTACCTTCAGGGAGGTTGAGATTTTAGCATTTGGTCTTGATTTCCCGTGGTGTAACAGCTGCAGTAAGAAGAGAAAAGAGGATGGCAAAAACAATGAAATTTATATGATTATTAACCATTTGGCCTAGGTTTGCAACTACAGATTACATATTTCATTTCACTCTTACATAAAAGAACAAAATATACTCCTTACTTASAAAGAAAAGGGAGAGACTAATTTACATAGCTTTGTGAATATGGCATTAATGAAAAGCATGGGGGCACTCACTTCTGTTATTTTTCTCTAGATTGCCTCACATTTATCAAAAATATTATCATATTCTATCTTTGGACAGACAATGCTGAAAATGTAGGAAAAAATAAATATATTTCTGCTTGTTCCAGCATCTAGCATATCTCACTTTTTTTTTTCTTTTTTTGGTAAATGTGTTTATTTATACTGCAGATACTGCAGAAAACAGCACTGAGATCAAGTTTTAATTTACAGTGACAGCCAAATCTCAAAGCATAAATGATGTTTCCTTAGATGGCACTATTTAAATGAGACTTTTTTTTTTTCMTCTAGTATTCTGGATTCTACCTTTCAATAAAATGATTTCATGTYTCAGCTACTGCAGCTGAAGTCTTGWATTCATGATTGTGCTTCACCTCATCTGTCTCAATTGAACTCTTATTTGAAATAACACTGATTTTCAGTGTTAAAACAAAGTTTAAAGTATACTTTTAAAATATATTCTTTTTCACATAATATATATATGACATTTTTTAGCTTTTCAAAGTATGAATTTTGGTTTGAAAAATTTTGAAGAAATGTATTTTTTTGAAATTGAAATTACTTTTTGTTTGCGTATCTTCTGCCTCATATTTTGCATGCTAAAGATGAAGGTAGACCTGACATACAGCAGCCTAAAGCACAGGTTTTGGACATATCTGAAAATTAGGGTACATTAGGGTACATTAGGGTACATTAAGGTACCTGCAGAGGAATAACCCCATGCATCAGAACAGATTAGGGGTCGACCTGCTGGAAAGAAGCTCCACAGAGAGTGACCTGGGAGTCCTGGTTGACACCAAGTGCAGTATGCCCTCGTGGCCAAGAAAGCCAATGGGATCCTGGCCTGCATCAAGAGGAGTGTTGCCAGCAGGTCRAGGGAGGGGATCCTGCCCCTCTCCTCAGCTCTGGTGAGGCCGCACCTGGAGTATTGGGGGCAGTTCTGGGCTCCCCAGTATAAGAGGGATGTGCAGCTTCTAGAGAGGGTCCAGAGAAGAGCAACTAAGATGATTAAGGGAATGGAACATCTCTTGTATGAGGAACTGAGTGAGCTGGGTCTGTTTAGCTTGGAGAAGGGAAGGCTGAGAGGAGATCTGATTAACATGTATAAGTACATGAAGGGAGAATGTAGGGAGGAAGGAGACAAGCTCTTCTCATTGGTGGCCAGCAATAGGACAAGGGGAAATGGGCATAAGCTGCAGCACAGGAAGTTCCATCTCCAGGTGAGGAGGAACTTCTTTCCTGTGAGGGTGMCAGAGCAGTGGAACAGGCTGCCCAGGGAGGTTGTGGAGTCTCCTTCTCTGGAGGACTTCCAAACCCACCTGGACGCCACCATGTGCCTCATGCCTGCTTGAGCAGGAAGGCTGGACTAGATGATCTCTAAGAGGTCCCTTCCAACCTTGAATATTCTGTGATTCTGTGATTCTGTGATCTCAGCCTAAGATTCCAAGACTCTATTGTACGAGGAAAGACTGAGTGAGTTGCGCCTGTTTAGCCTAGAGAAGAGAAGGTTGAGAGGGGATCTGATCAGTATGTATACCTGAAGGGTGAATGTAGGAAAGAAGGGGCCAAGCTCTTCTCAGTGGTGGCCAGTGATAGGACAAGGGGTAGTGGGTATAAGTTGAAATACAGGGAGTTCCATCTACATGTGAGGTGACAGAGCCCTGGAACAGGCTGTCCAGGGAGGTTGTATAGTCTCCTTCTCTGGAAGTCTTCAAAACCTGTTTGGATGCCGCTCTGTGAGACTTCTGGGGCTTTTGGGGGCTATTTGAAGCATTCTCCTAGAAAATGCTTTTCCCTTTCCCTATTACAGAGAATAACTCACTGGGCTAGTTTCCACAAGGAAATATTCCTGGAATATTGAACAGTGCAGTACATCCATGATACATACTTGCTTCACAGCTGTAAACATGAGACAAACTTGAATTTTATCCTTACATTACAATTATAATCTATACGCCATGGATTTAGCCCCAAGGTAGGCTAAATATATTTAACTGGGAATAGGTTGTATCTGAGTAATGTTTTTTTCAGAACTGCAGTGCTAGCCATAGTTGCCTAAATTCTATGTCAATAAAACCTTGTTGCTGTTTTTTAATTTTCCTTTTTAAATTATATATACCTTGTCCTAACTGTGATCAGAAAATCAATTTGGACAATTTCTTATTTGGACAGACAAGAATTCAGAGCACCAGGCTTTTCAGTAGACTGATGCATAACTTTCAAAACCAYCTAGCAAACTTTTAGAGATCATCTAAAACTTTTTAAAAATTACCTGAGAGGCTAAGACAATGAACTCTTAGTTACATGGACTTATCTTTCAAATAGGAATTAAACAGTGAATTACTTCAAAAATTTGAATGTATCAATACTTAGTCATATAGTTGAAAAGAGCACTTTCAACAGCAACCATATTTACAAAAAAAAAAAAAAAAAAAAAAAAAAAAAAAAAGAAATGCAATGTCAGGCGCAATGAAATGGGAAATTATCCCTGAAACTACTGACTTCTGAAAAGAGATGATTACTCTTGATTCCACTTGAAGTAGATGATTACCAAGCACAAAGTATGGCTTTTTTCTTGGTAATTATTCTAAGAAGGTTAACTCAAAGGTCTCAGGTCTCTCAACAACTCTCTGCAAGTTGTTGTACCCTTTCAATGAGCAATGCTTTGACTCAACAAATTGAGCAAAGACAGTTTTCCATTTTTTGAAGTTTCTGAAGRATTCTGAAGGAACAACCATTTTTAGTATTTTCATTAAAATGGAATCTAACAGTAATTTATTCTTGGCATAATTTCTGCTTTGGGCCCTGAATTCATCTTTTAGGAGATATTCGGCAGCTCTTTGGCATATTGAGTAATAATCCACCCTGGAATATCAATGCTAAAGTCTTTCAGTAAGTGAAGCATCAATTCTAGTTTCTAGGGTCATATTAGATTCACTGTGCAGCTAATTTTGGATTGCTCTATTCTGCATGCTGTCCAAAAACAGCTTTCGCAGTGAGTTGTATGAATGTCTTTAACTGACAGAGCTCTGTCAATTTATTCAATTTCTCTATGTGATTAGAAGTAGATTTCCATCTTTTTTAGTCTATTAGAGAAAAAAGAAAAAAAGTGGAAAACTTCTGTGGTTGCACATTCCTGTAGAAAACGATCATTTTTGTAAAATTCCTACATTCTTGATAAATGTTTTGTCTGCTCATGTAGAGAGACCTGCTAGGCTATACAGCAGGTTGTAATTTTAGCTGCCATTACACTTGCAAAAACTACTACTGTTTTCTCATGGGTTGTACCAATAACCACTATCTTCCACTCCAGTCTTTCAATTACAGGTGATTAGCGATCAAACAAATCAATTTTACTTGGGTGAAAAACACTGTCGCCCCATCCCTCCTACTTTATAAAAGGAAAATTCACACCACCTGAATTTTACATCTTCCTTTTAATAGCTCTATTGTCAAGTCTGCTTCCAATAGTCACTTCTRTTTCACAGACATGATGACAATCCTATCCTACTCTTCACAGTTATGTTCCTTAAAGACCAAAAAATGCCAAGTAACTATGCGGCAGAGTGAAACTTGCATCACTGCTGAGGTCATTGCACATTCTTTTATCATAGCACTTAGAGAATACTGTAGGACCTGTACAGGCATCTGATAAGATGCTAATGTTTCCTTAATAGCATATGTAAGCACTATTTTGCACAGTTATTATGGGTTGATTTAGCAGAGGCATCCAAAGCCCACATACTTAGATGATGTAACCTCATTGTACCAAATGTTTGTATTAACAAACTAACAAACTAACAAATAATATCTTTTTCTCTGTTGAAAAGAACAAAAATGAAACAATCAAATGGAAATACAACAGTTTTTGATACATTTATTCATGACGGTGTTAGCATTCATTGAACTTCTAAGTTATTTCTGGATATGCTGCGTTCTCCTAGAGATAAGCAAATATGATCATAAATATTGGTTGAAGATTAGACAAGATGACCAAAGGTTTATGTTAGGAATGAAATTAAATACTGTAGTAGAGTTATCCATCTTCAACCAAGAAATGCTCAGCAATTATCTTGAGAATAGACACTTACTGTGTTGAACTGCATTAAAGGTAAGGTAAAAATAGTCTGTGCTCCAGAAGCTGATAGTTAACTACGACTAGCTTCCACAGAGAGCGTACAGAATGTTCAGAAGAAATAGGCCAGGCAAACACTACACTTTGATGTCTTAGGATGCATTTGAGCATACGCCATTCTGTCGGTGCAAATAAATGAAACAAGACAACAAAATCATTACTCTAGAGCTAAAGTTTTATGGCATTGGTGGGTCCGAGAAGTTTACACCATGCCAATTTTCATGGAAAGGGATCAGAAGACTTGGTAAAAGAAATATGCAGTGCAGAAGTAACCTTAGGAATAAGAATATAATATCACTGAGAAGATCCAGGTAGAAATAAAACTTTGAATGATTTGACTGGAGAAGATCTTCTTTGTTTGTTTGTTTTTATAGAATATAATTTTTTTTGTTTGTTTGCTTTGTAAGTTCTGTCTTAGGTTGCCACTTGGACACCTTTCAATATGACAATATTGGATAGATTTTGCATAACAGTCAGGGAAAGGATTGATGATGGTTAGGTGGGTTATGCTGTAGATTCTGCTAATGCTGTACAACATTACAGTATCACAGAACCAGTATCACAGAAATAACTCGTCACACACTGCATCCTTAAGTCTTTCAGTTCACCATTTCCTTCATAAATGCGACATGTAATATTAAATTTTACAGTTGTTTTTATTATTGTTATAGGAGAAGCAAAATATTAAGTCTTTCTCACTACATAAAAATGACAAGGGGTTAAAGAAAGGGCATAATTGCAACYGAGCTAAACTGCAGATATTACATTTCATACTACCTTCATTCTTATAAAAAAAAAAATCCTCATTTTTTAGGTGKTTTTTTTTACTATTTATTCTACAGCTATAGGTTCATATATATAAAAGGTTTCATGTTCCTAATAGCTATTGACGTAAAACACCACWGACAACATTCTCAAATCTCAAAAAGGAGTCAAAACTTTACATGTCACATTTGAAAAATGAGATTGGCTTTATTATGATACAGCCATCCAGTAGGCACACAGTATGCTAGCTAGAAATCCAAGGAGAAACTGAATATTTTTACATGCTTCATTAAGCAGCTATCACTGCAAAWGCATGGTGATTTTATTTTATTTTTAAAGGAAATAGAAGGAGATTTAAATAGGAAGGTTTTGTGCATAACTAAATTATGTAAAATAATGTGTGTCTGGGCACTGTGTTTTGTTATTGTGTTTTTAAATCAACAAACTTTATTAATTGAATAAATATTTTTGCTCAGGGTTTTAGCCTATATTTAATTACTTAAAGCTATAGAAAATGTCAAGCCTCATAAATGTTTTTCAAGGAATAGATATGAGAAGTATAATAATTACTATTATGGCTGTGTTTTGTGAAGTTTTTATGAAGTGCACATTAGTAACATGACAACTATATATGAAGGTGAGATAAAAGGAAGTAAATTAACTATACTTGGCCAGACACCATTAAATCAAATATACCTAGTCAGAAGGTGACAAGATCAAAATTTTTGGTTTTGCCTTCTCTTTCTTGCTCTGCTTCTGCTTTTCTTTCTCTCTTTTTCTTTCTTTCTTTCTTTCTTTCTTTCTTTCTTTCTTTCTTTCTTTCTTTCTTTCTTTCTTTCTTTCTTTCTTTCTTTCTTTCTTTCTTTCTTT
>NW_020455743.1:296122-311071 GCF_003342845.1 Nothoprocta perdicaria
TTCCTTTTCTTTTTCTTGCTTTTTCTTCTTTTGTTATTGTTTTTTCTTTGCTTCTTCTCATTTTTCTTTCTCCCTTTTGCCTTTTGCTTTTGCTTATTCCTTTTCCCTTTCTTTGCCTTTTTTTCCCTCTGACTTGTTTTTTTTTTTTTTTTTTTTTTCTTTTTTTTTTCTTTCCTTTTGGTTTTCTTTCCTCCATCTCTGTCTCACTCAAAGTATTTAGGGACTCTTATGTTGCAAATGCATCTTTATCACAAAGTAACAAAGGTCTCATTAATGTTTTAAAGTATGATAGTATAAGCCCAATAATTTCTAAATGAAAACAAATGATTATGTGTTTTTTTTTCTATTTCTTTCTGTGAAACGTTGATAGAATCATAAACACATGAAATTCCTATTAGTATAACAATTTATTCACCATTCACATTGAAAAAAATAAAAGGTTTATTTATCTTCTAGGAAAAAAAAAAGACATAATCCCATCAGAGGCAATTAAGAAGGATATTAAGTACGATCACTGCTGGGTGAGAACACCTAGTRTGACAAGAGCCCAGATCTTATCTTTACTAAAGAACTGGTGGAGAATCTTATGGTCACAGGCACAGGACAAACTGCATCTCTTTGCTTTTTCATYTGCTACATTTTGTCCTAGGATGAAAACTCACTCTTTACTCACTGTTCTCCTAGACTTCTAGTTCTCATGTGTGTCTCTGTCTGTTTGAAAATTCATGTCTCAGTTGTTCATGAAAAGATTCATCTCTCTTTCAGTGGAATGGAAAGATGGCTATTAAGCAGATAGTTTTGATGAAAAGGTAGGTTCTATAAGCTGAAACAAAATTTTATGAAAAAAAAAAAATGTATTGATCAAGAAGATAACCTGGACACAGCTCTTTTATTTAAAGTTTAGCCTTATCCCAATGATAATTTCAAATTTTCACTGAGTAGTTTGAGCCTGCCCAAACCACCGTTGCCTTTGTCATATTAAAGAGGAAGTTTCAGTTCTCCCTTCTGTTACTCTTCTGGTTTCCAAAAATGTAGCCATGTTAATGAAAACCGTTTTTACAGTTGGCTGGAGAAAAGAACAAGGCCATGTTTGTGGAGGGAAATTCCATTTCTACTTTTTTTTTTTTTTTCATTAAAAGATATGTTTCTTCTATTGTTCTTCAGAAATATTTTAAGAGTTTGAGGAAAAGTAATTCCCATTAGATGTTCCTTTCCTTTCAGCTTCTRATTCAAGCTTCCACTGGTGAATAATTGATCTATATGATAAATAATGAAGTAACTATTACATTAATTAGTAAAAATTCAATTTCTTACTGAAAAAAAATCACAATATATGACTGAGAAGACCCCAAATGACAATCTGCCATTGCTGGAGATAGGCCACTTTATGTAGACYATGTCATGATAGATTTGTTTGATTTTCTTTCTTAATGGTCATTACATTTGCTTCTTGATAACCTGTTTCTAATCTTACTGGCATTGCTAGTAGCTGTAGTTTTGATTGATGATACGTGCTATGGGAAGGCATTTATAATTTATGTTGTGTCCCCTAAGTGACCTCCTTGCCAGCACAGTAATTTTGTAATTAATGACATAAAAAYTTTAATAATTACATATTAACTACATGTAACAAACACTCAGACACATCTCTAGTTTCACAATTATATACACTTAAAAATGCGTATTAATTTCACATTTAGAGAGAATATCTAAAAATACAGATCCAGATTTGTACAAGATAGAAGACTGTGTCAGCAGAAAGTGTATTATTTACACTACAAGAAAGTCGATGTTGCTTCTGATAATGGTTATGAATGATTATGAAAAAAAAATGTCATTGCATCTGAAAAGACAAAATTTTTCAGAGGTCCAATCAGTCCAGCTTCTACRAAAAGAGGATTTTTGACTGAAGCAATCCAGAAAGAGAGAGAGAGAGAGAAGGAACTGCTGTACGGCAAAAAGAAAGTCTTTTATAGAAATAAATCAAGAGTCTGACACAGCACTATTTGAAAAATCACTTGAGTGTGCTCAGAAAAGATGACAATTTATTGACAGATTTTCTTTTTTAGACTTTGAAGAAGACCAGATGAGTGTTTTTAGGAAGCTAAAAAGTAATRAATCACTAGATGAAATTGTAGCAAAATAACAGAAAACAAAGAAAAGGTATCATTCCAGCTTTGAAAAATGAATCATGTCTCCGATCCATGGTAGTAAAAGTATTGTTCATGCATGTTGCTTATGTCATTAGTCAATTGTCTGAAAAAGTAGCTGACTGGTGACACAGTCAGTGAAACAAAAGAAAATGAGAACCCGAATTGTATTCTAAAAGGGTCTTCAATAAGAAATGAATAGGTAAAATAAATGCATGAAAAAATGTAGACTTATACATGCGAGATAACTCATATTAGAAAAAGTACTATTGTGAGCTGTAAATTAACAAGAACTAGAGAAATACAATAGAGTTGCACATTGTTCCGGAGAGCTAATTGAAAAAAATTCTCTGATGTAACAAAAGTTATGACGGATATATGTAGAATAGAATACAAAATATTTAAAAATTCTATCATAGTGCTACAAACCTGTCCATTATTAGACTTCACCTGAAATAGAGCTTTGGTTCCAGTCATTCTRTTTATAAAAAAAAGATAGTTGTAATTATAGTATTTTAGGGTCAAACCAGAAGGCAAGTAAATGCCCCAAAATTTTAGCAGAAATGAAGAAGCTTCAGACAGAAAGAAATAATAATGTGGGCTRTATTGTCATTAGGAGGTTAGTGCAATCCAGCAGTAGCAGATCAAAGTAGTTGATTCTGTGACACCTCATATCTCCTTTGCATGTGATTCAGTTTACACAGTTTACCTCAGATCACAGAAAACTGAGTTTTCAGGCTAAATGCATCTTTGCACATATGGTTGGAAGCTCACCAATGGAAACCTATCCTGCAAATCTTTGTTTCCTGGACTATAGGGATCTCCTCACAACCACTGAGGAAACATACTGTCTTTTCATCCGTTTCACACAGATGTCTAACACATCAGTGTATATCTGTGTTCTCTTTAGGACTAAATACTMATTTCTATTCATCGTCATGCTAGTGCTAACATATTTTTTCATGAGAGTATGGTCATCAGTAAAGCTTTCATCACAGCATCAGGACATTGCATTTGATGCCAGCTATCCTATGCTTTCTTTAGTGTGAGAAGCAATACAAATAGTTGCTAGAGATTTTCTTTCMGTCAATGAGTGGAGGTATTGGCCAMGCTTCAGTTAGTGGGATGACACCATCTGTGGGATGACTGGCAATGAGTGCAGATCAGTYTGGCAGAGAGACAACAGTCGAGGCCCCCTGCCATGAGCTGGCTTTTGTCATCCTTGTTTCAAATTTCCAGTGCCCACATCTATGTTCAAGAGGATTCCTGCTCTTCTGGGTAATTTTACACATGGATCCTACCAGCTAGTGGTACAGCAAGTTGTAGTGGGCAATTCCATTCTAAGCAAAGCGATGACTAGTGTCTTTAAGATGGTAGGGGAATGGACATGCAGTTCAGTCTCAGAAACGTGTTGAGAGCTGAAAGATGTCAGTTAATAGAAGGATGAGCACAGTGCTTGCTCTCTTAATAAAGCACAAGAATGGTTACTGATTGTCTCAGAGCATGGGAACCTCAGTTTGCTATGTGTCCCAGATCAATGCCAGATGATCCAGCGGCACTGGGAAACATTTGGATTGCTTTTGGGGTGAGATTCAGGTTTAGGTTCTTTGTAAAGGAACGTGCGCCAGAGAGCGAAACTGCTTTGCAAATGTGTTCTGTCAACTGATAGGCAGAAAATGGAGTTAATTGAGGGATTCTCTTCAAAACCCTACTACTGCTGCATTTAAAATTGTTAATGTAGACAGATCTTTAAAGCTGTAGAGATTCAGAAGTGATAGGTAAATTTTAATCTCATTCTTTTAACCTTTCTTATTGCCATATAATAACAAGGAGAAATTAAATGAAAATGGAAGGTAATACATTGAAAACTTACTGCTACTTACTGCTATAATTGAGACCAAGAGCTTAGCAAGATTCAGTGAAGGATTAGAAACAAATGTGGATAATTAAGAATATTCATAGCTATTTCACATGGAATAATTTTCTGTTTTTTTTTTTTTTTTTTTTTTTTTTTTTTAAGGATTTAAACACCGTAAATTCTATTAAGAAATAAGGATGACAAAGAAGAAACTTCACCTTTTGGTAGATTAGTCCATTATTATCCACTATATAGTTTACTTTTGCATATTTCTTTTTCTTTCCTATCTTTGCCATAATTCGCTGTAAGAGACAGAATAGTAGGCTGAACTGGTTCTGCAAACCGTGTGGTACAGTGTGATTCTTATGTGAGGTTTGCTATGACATTTTTTCTGTCAACAGTGAGAGATTTTAATTATAAACTGAAACAAATTTTGTTTACAATGTCTGCATTACTGAGATACACAGAATAAAATGTGAACTGTGGTCTTGATATACCGAAATGTTTTTTAATATGTATTCTCCTCCTACTTCTAGAGATCTTTAAACATCATATAAATTACTCTTGTGGCCAGACTCACAGACAAAATACAGACAAAAACTGTATTTCTTAAAACTACAGAAAAGCATTTAATAGAAATTTATACCTTGCTGATATAATCTCTGCAAGATTAGAAACTGTAGTCATTTTTATCTCTTTTAATTTCTATTAAATGCTTTTCTGTAGTTTTAAGAAATACAGTTTTTGTCTTACACATATTAATTTCAATTTGCAAATTTTTTTACCATGAGAACTCTAGATTCATTTATTGAGTTAATGCTCTGAAAACTATTCTGCTGATAGTTTTATTCTCATTAGAGATTTGATTTGATCTAAGTAACAGTCTGGAAGTTTGAAGCCATAGGAAAGTGGTAGATAAATGGCCTCCCAGAATAGATATTACAGGAGTAAAAATATTTAACTTAATCTTATTTGGGAGATTTTTTTTAAAGGCAGGTCAAATATATTCTGGCTGATTTGCTAGTATTCACAAGTGTGGAGTCTGTTGTATAAAGCATTATCATTTTTTTTTATTCTTATATGACAGACAGGGTATAGTATTATAAGCATAGCTTCATATTAGAATGAAGTTTCATCGTAATGTCTACAGGCAGTGGACTATAAAAAATGGTAGAAGGCAAGACATTGTTACACGGTATTAAAATGAAGGAGAAAATCCACAGATCTCTCTTTTGTCCTTTTATTGTGGAAACATAAAACATACAGATAACTTTTCTGGGACAAAAAAAATCAAGGGTTACTGTTTAGGTGGCAATCTATAGTGGGAATTTCTCTCAGTTTTTGTTCTGTAAAATCTGGTTTTAGAAACAAACTTTTTCATTCATTTTTCATTCCTTTTTCATTACTTCATTCCTCAAAGGCAAATCATAATTATATCATGTTTTGAAATAGATAGAGGTTGTCTTTGTTTCAAGATTTATATCATCTTGAGAGAGGAAATTCTGTTTTATGAATGTCAAGTAGAGTTTCAGAATTCGCTTAAGCAAAGACAGAAGTTCAAGGATATATGAACAAATATAACTACATACATATAAATCCATGGGCCCTGATGGGATGCACCCCAGGGTGTGATGGGTGAACTGGTGGATGTCATAGCTAAGCCGCTCGCCATCATCTTTGGAAGGTCCTGGAGAATCCGATGAGGTACCGGAGGACTGGAAGAAAGCCAACATCACTCCGGTCTTCAAACAAGGCAAGAAGGAGGACCTGCGTAACTACAGGCTGGTGAGCCTCACCTCCRTCCCTGGAAAAGTGATGGAACAGCTCATCCTGACTGCTGTCTCCAGAAACGTGGAGGAGAAGAAGGAGCTCAGGAGTAGCCAGCATGGATTCACCAAGGGGAAATCATGCTTGACTAACCTGATTGTCTTCTAAGACGGAGTTACTGACTGGATAGATGAGGGCAGAGCGGAGGATGTCGTCTATCTGGACTTCAGCAAAGCTTTTGACACCGTCCCTCACAGCATCCTTGTGGGCAAGCTCCAAAGGTGTGGGATAGATGAGTGGAAAGTGAGGTGGATTAGGAATTGGCTTGATGTCAGTGCGCAGAGAGTGGTAGTCAGTGGTGCTGAGTCCAGTTGGAGACCTGTAGTTAGCGGTGTCCCCCAGGGGTCAGTCCTCGGTCCAGTCCTGTTCAACTTATTCATTAATGACCTTAGTGAAGGAAKGGAGTGCTCCCTCAGCAAGTTTGCCGATGATACCAAACTGGGTGGAGTGGCTGATAGCCCTGAGGGCTGTGCTGCCATTCAGACAGACGTGGACAGACTCGACAACTGGGCAGTGAGAAACCTCATGAAGTTTAACAAGGGCAAATGCAGGGTTCTGCACTTGGGGAGGAATAACCCCAGACACTAGTACAGGCTGGGGGCTGCCGTTCTGGAGAGCAGCTCTACAGAGAGGGACCTGGGCGTTATGGTGGATGACAAGCTGACCATGAGACAGCAGTGTGTCCTGGTGGCGAAGAAGGCCAATGCTCACTTACACTTGATATATCATCATGGCAAAWTTTTTCCCTTCTTTTAAAACATGTTGTTGAATGACTGGCAAATGAAAATTCATTATTTGAACGAAAAGTACACAGATAAGAATACCGTTGTTGTAAAACTTTATATCAGCTCCAGAATATGAGAAATTTGTTGAACTACTGCTACTGACCTGCATGAAAATGACAAACCCAAAATCTTACTACATGGTTAAAAATAATGAAGCAACTTGCATTGAACAACTGGCTACAAATATGTCATTCAGATGCTAATTTCTGAGACTGGGTTGTGAATTTGCTGAGGTAAAATTAATCTTTTTTTTTTTATGTATCAATAAAAAAATTGAAATGTAAAAGTCAGGCCGAAAGAAGGAAAATCATAACTTTGGCTTTAAAAAACGGAGGGGAGATATCCAGTCAGCAATTTATAAAATTAAAGGCATAGAAAATATTTTAATTTTATAAGAAAAAGCTATATGAGTACCAACAGATATACAAAGTGGCACCCATTTAGATCCTGATATCAAATAGGGTGATTTTGTCTCTAATATTAAGATTTAAAGAACCCTTAGTTTTCAGACTGGRTTTATAAATTGCAACACAGCTCTTTACTAATCCTAAAATGGGATTTATCTAACTCAACTTTCTAATAGTTACACATCCCATTCAAACTAGTCATTTTGAATCCCTTCAGAGTYAGAGGAATGAAGGTGTCCAAAGGATGATTAATCCCTGCTAATAACAGTTTAAATCAATTATGCTCAGGGGTAGTCTAGCCACCYTTTTAATTTTGAGAGACTTGCCCAGCATCACCCAAGAAACTATTGACAACTCAAGGATTAAAATGGGTTTCCCAATTCAGGGACTAATATTTCATACTTGACTATTTATTTATCTTTAATGAGAGTTTATTTTTGTAAAAGCTGCTAGACATTTCTTTATATAGTTAGGTACACAGACATCTTTCTAAAACTGGTCTGAGTTTACTAATGATTTCTCCTCTTTTTATTAGTCTAATTATTTTCGCAGTTTGCAGTACATCTAATTTTTCTTGGCTGTATTACTTTAAAAAAGTAATATAAAATTGTTTTTTAAGAAAAAAATATTCTAAAAAGGTGTATTTCCAGAGTGACCTGGCATATCACTACCAGATGTTAGACTGATATACACCCTTTGGAATATATTCCTCTATATATGCCCTTTAGAAACAAATATGAACCTAGTGAAATGACTTAATCATTAAAAATAAATACTGATATGAATTTAGATTGCTGATATTCGTAAGGCTTAAACTTCTTAGACTTCTAAGCCACAGATTTTTTATCTTTTACCAACCTAAAATCAACAGTTTTGTAAAAAAAAATCAATATAGTAAATAATTGCTCTGAGTTATAAGATACTATGCAAAACTAGCTGACCTTTTATTTCTAGTTCTTCTCTTTAAAGATTTATCAAAGTGACCCATATCCCTGAAAGTGTACAGTAAATGATAATATCTTCCTCAGCAATGTTAGCTGCTAGTTGTTTTGAACTGTACTTTCAGATTAAAATATGAAATTAAATGAAATAACTATACATGTTGACCTTATTAAAACTTTTGAGATAGTACTTTGAGGACATTTTTTTTTTTTTACTTTAATTAAGGTAGGTAAAATAAAAATAAGGCAAATATTTTATTTTATCTTAACTTTTACTTGTATACAAAATCAACAATGCACCTGATTCTTTAGCAGTTTTATGTTTACAGCAATTTTTCACACTGGTTTCTCTGTAAAGGTACCTGTGACGTTTTTTGACTATTATGAAGTGTTTTTGAGAATCTCAATGAAAAACTCTGCAGTTTCCAGGTACTAGATATTTAGAAGGTGACATGTTAACTAAAAGCACATTTTAGTGAGTATTGCACTTATGAATTTTATGCTTACTTATTTTCACTAATCTGCTCTTTTTTTTTCTGGTGGTAGGAATACCATAAATATCATTGGTAAGACACATTGTCAACTCTGATTATTGGAGAACTTATGGGGGAAATATTATTGCAATTTGTGAGAAAGTTATAACATAAATAGTGATAATTGACTTAATTCATATTAGTGAACATTTTATTTTACCTCTTCTTATTCATCTGTGAATATCCACCACCCTCACTATCAAAATGTAGCAGTGCCTATTACTATTAGTATTACTGTTAGTATTACTATGTTACGGTCAGAGCAAAATCCAGAGCTAAGTACCACCAAAATAATTTCTGTTCAAAATGGAAACAAAAACAGAAACTGCTAACAACATGGTAGTAAGTTAATCCAGCATCAAAATTTAAAACTATTTTAACTAGATTTCCATTTAGGTATAGCAGAACAAAAGTGTAAAGGGGAAGAAAAAAAAAAAGAAGTTTAGTAAATCCATTTTAGATGTTTTTCTTGTTTTCATTTTCAGAAAACTTATGAATGCCTAAATGCAATACTGGGGACTTGGAAGTGGCTTGGCAAAGTGTTTTGTATTATTCAGAGATTCATTATAGTTTCTGAGTCAGTTTAATCCATACCAAATTGTAATATTTAATTTGATGCAGGTTTCTAGGAAAATATGCACATTGCAAAAAAAGAGAGAAAAGGAGCAAGGATGAATGAATTAGCTACAAGGAGTAAGTCTGACGTAAAAAGAGCTCAGAGATAATTGAATAAGGTCATCATACGGTCTCTAAATGAAAAGTCTGAGGGGAAAAAAATGGTAATCACTAAATCTAGTCAATATTCTAAAAATATTTAACACAAAGGAATGGTCTCACAATGGTCTTTGAATTTCTATCTACTGAATAGATTTTGGAAGTTCTCTTCTTTTGATAATATAAGCATTGCAGCTTAGTACTATATATATATAAATGTATGCATATGYATGTATATATACCTAATTATATATGCATATTTTTATATACACTTATACATAAAGATTGATTTTCAGATGTAACTAGACTTGAATTTTTAGACTTACAATCCATATCCAGAGCAGATCCTCTCACAGGATATAGCAAAATTATGCAGAACATTTTCTGCCTGCCAACTAGTAGTAGAAGTATAGTTTGATAATATATATTCAATATTGTTACCTTATATAACAAAAAAGACCCTGAAAGCACATTTCAAATAGTCAACAGAACAGATTTCATTTGTGTTTCAGTTGCATTTATAATATATCCTGCAGATTAGATTGTTAAATAATTTTAGATTTTATTTTACATCTTCTGGCTTTATTCCAAGGCAAAAGATATTTCTACAAATATTTCTATAAACCATTCTGGAAATATTTTTTATCAAAAATAGGATGTACATTACTAAAAAATATAATTTGCAGTTATTTAAGTATGTCTACCAAAAAAGTGTCTAAAACATTATTCTCCAAATGATTACCGTCACTTAATATTAAACTGTTTTATCGTAAAACATGGAAATTAGACATTAATCTCTCTTTTTTGTTTGCTTCCAAATGAAATACTGAAATACAAAAGAAAAATCAGAACACTTTCAGAAATCTGTCTCAGATACAATCAGAGGGGTATGCATTTAATATACAGAACTTCCTGTTTTGCTCTTTGATGTAATTTTGTGACACAGTTGCTAGGGAAGAGAAAACGCAGAATCAAACTCAAGATTTTCACTAGCTATTTAACATCTTTATCATCTGCATATCTAACATCTAACATCTAGCCTGTATTTAAATATGGCTCTGCTTTTCAGCATAATTATTTTACCAAGCTGCTGAATAAGGATCATATAAACTAAAAATTTACTATTAACTCTCTCATATGAATGTTTATGCAAATGATTATTGCAGGCTTTTCTAAGGACAATTAAGCTAAGCTAAAATTTGGTTTGGTATTTAGACTGGTTGTTGCAAAACTGAGATACTGCTAATCATTCTATGTAGCCTATTATTTGCTCTGCAAATAAATTTTATTCAAAAAGTATTGTATTCTGCAGAAAAAGTATATATCTTTGAAATAAGACTTCTAAAAATAATATATTCTAAGAAAAGTGTAATAAAATAAAATAAATAATAATAAAATAAAATGAATAAAGTGAATAAAATAATAATCTATGACAAAAAGAATGATTGTTGCTTAGTCCACAGAAGAGGCAATGGAATAGGGACATGGCAGTGTTAAGTGCAAAGAGGAAAGGAAGAAGATATTAACCGGGAACAAACACTTTAAAAGAGAAACAAACACTGAGAACCGGGAACAAACACTTTAAAAGAGAAACAAACACTGAGAGTCATTTAAAAAAGATGTCAGCACCATTCTGTAACACAAAATTTGAATAATATGTGGTTATTTTACGTATGAGAAGAGGTTTGTCTTGAGCTGTTTTTTATAGTTCTGTGTCTGTGCCACATAAGTAGTTTCTCATTATGTATGACTTTCATGAATATTTCCTGTGATCAGTTCTGTGATTTGTGATTGTCACAAATTTATTAAACTGACACATTTCATTCGTTACTGAATTTCTGTTATAATTCATTTTTGATGTTTGATTCCATTTATTTAGGCTCCTTAATTTCTTCAATAAAATAGTACATGATTTCTATGACTAGTAACGAAAGTGATTAAACTGAGCTTTTATTCAGTATTAGAAGCCTTCTTTGCTAGACTTCACTGAGAATTTGTTCAAATTAAAAAGAGATTGTTGGAAATGACCTTTTTTCCCCCCTACAAAAGCAAACTGTTCAAATAGATTAAAATCAGAATAGAAAATCCTCAAGGTTAAAAATACACTATCTGGCATGTGTCTCTAGCTTCTACAATGATTTTCCAAATATGTGATTTTTAAAAGAAAAGGTAAGGAACCTTTCAGTTCATGCTTTTCTTTTTTTTTTTTTTTTTTTTTCTTTTAGCAATATCATTTTTATTAATAAAAAAGGTAAAGATGCTCATTTTTTTCCCGATATATGCACTTGCTTTTGTTGCCCATAACTGTACCAAAATCAAATGCAAATAATTCATATCATGGTAATATTGCCTAGTGTTTATGCTTAAAAGTTGAAGTGTTTACTTCAGGAATATTAACTGTAGCTTCCATAGCTCAGGAAATAGTATGGTTTCTGTAATGAAAAAAAAAAAAAAAAAAAAAAAGAACTAAAAACCTCTTACTTTAAAAAAATAACCACTTCTTCAAATACAACTATTATAAAACTGCACAGAAGTAGAATTACGTTTGTATTCCACACAGGACAATGAAAATAAAAATAGGCACTTACTGGGGATTGTTTTATTAAAAATCGTGTATAATGATGTTTTAGACTAGAAAAAGGAATCAAACAAAACTTTCTTCAGAAATTGGCATCTAATTCAAAGTGTAATAGCTATAAGTGTAACTCCCTGAGGATTCATCCATAATATGTGTTCAAGATAGACACACACCAGACTTGAGCATAAATTCATTGTAAATTCAGCCTGCTCAAATTACCTTGGTTCTTGCTCAGATTGCGTTCTGGAGCTTGACAGTTTCCCCAGCTTGCCTTTAAGCATGACCACAAGTGTTGGGCTCATATTTATTGTCATGTGTGGTTGCATTTTACAGTGAAGTCTCATGGCTAATCTGAACCAGTAGCTGGATATAAGGGCTCTCTCTACAGAAAATGCTGGCAAGGAGAGGTATGGAGTTTTAAAATTTATTGGAAATAATATTGCAAAAACACAGGATGCAGATCACATAACACTTGCTAATGAAATACAATCTTGTGCCAATGCTCTGCAGAAAGACAGAGATACTGATATGCTATATTCCCAAGACCACCAAAGTCAATGACCTTCAGCTTTAATGATCTTTGGACAGTGTATGCACTAGATATCATCATGAATTGGATTAAAACGAACTGCACATGATTGTGTAGTCAAAGGCTGCACAAGCTACTCACATTGCAAAGCTCAGTTGGTACTGTCAGTCTTTCTGAAGAATAGTTGTTCTGCAGCATGAAATAGTTCTCCAGTTGTTCTCCAGTATGAAATACCTTCTCTTCCTAGTAAGATATTTATATTTTATATCAGAAATTAAAGACTGTATTTTGGTAGATTCATGAGTGTKGCTCCAAATCCCAAAAATTCAAATGTAAATTAAGGTGTCTCTCCAGTTCAGTCTGTTCTCCAAGAAAGGCAAATATGGCAATTTAAGGGTTTAGGAACTAAATCTAAAAGAAAAGCATTTGCCTAAAAATGAAGCAAAGGTAGAATTCTGACATGTTCAGACACATCACTCACTTTCTTCATAATTCTGGAATTCTCCTAATTCTTAACTGGGAGTTTCTGAAATTTTGAAAATTTTGTTCAAAAATTTCTTCAGTACTTCAATCTTGTATCTTATTTGCTTGCTACCAGTCCTATGTTTCCTGTTCTTCATTTATTCCATTCCAAACAAAATTTGACAACCACCTACTTTGTATTTATTTTCTGGTCAATTTTATTTTATTTTGTAACAAGTAACACACTTCAGTTGAGTGTTTTAGGTTCCTATACTTTTATATGTTAAATATACAATAAATTGTCAAAGAATATACAAGCATTTTATTTTAAATAGATCACACGGCCAATTAAGTGTATACTATGCAAAAGTATTGTATAAATTCATAATCAGGCATTAAACTGCATTTAAAAATCTTCTATAATATTTTATGTCAGTAAAATTGTTAGGTTCCTCCAAAAAATTAATGTAGTTAACCATAATGTTTAGTTACATGTGCTTTAAATATGTACTCAACAGAAGACAAACTCTCCTAAAAAATCCATATATGCACATGAGTAAATACACATTATTTTTCATTTTGTAACTAAAAACATATATGTTCTAGATTTTCTGCATATAGATGAAGCTTTCTCTTTGCCTACTTATACTATGATCATTACTAATACAGCTGTGTTTGTTTGTAGGTTTATATTCATTTATCTGATGAAAATTCCTTTGGAAAAGAAGGGTAGCCACTCTTGTCTCTGCCCAGTAAAAGTAGGCTGAAATGAGATTTTAATAATGGAGACTCACAGAACTGAACTAATTGCAAGTCACCATGAAGATTTCTCCACAGAAGGGTTGTTTGTCACAGAAGAATCATAAAAATAAAGGCTCATAATAGATCAACAGGTCCATAACTGCCAAATGAGTTGAACTTTGAAAGTGCTAAAGGGCATATTATGCTAATGAGCAATGAATGATGCCAGAAAAGAGCTGCAGGTTGCTTTGTTTGAGGCTTCACACAGTAGCATGCTGGAATCTTGGCTTTGCTATACATTAGAGTTAACTCCCTAACTATATCCCCATCTCCACCCTAATTGTTTGTGTTTCATAGAACCATAGAATCATAGAATGCTTAAAGTTGGAAGGGACCTCAGAGGTTATCTAGTCCAACCCGCCTGCACATGCAGGGTCACCTAGAGCACGTGGCTCAGGGCTGCATGCAAGCAGGTTCTATAGATCTCCAGATGTGGCCTTACCAGAGCTGTGTATAGGGGGATGATCACCTCCCTCGACCTGCTGGAGACGCTCTTCTTAATGAACCCCAGGATCCCATTGGCCTTCTTGGCCACCAGGGCACACTGCTGCCTCATGGTCAACTTGTCGTCCACCATGACACCCAGGTCCCTCTCTGCGGGGCTGCTCACCAGCAGGTCCAACCCTAATCTGTACTGGTGTCTGGGGTTATTCCTCCTCAAGAGCAGGACACTGCACTTGCTCTTGGATCCTAATCCACTTTCCACTCATCTATCCCACACCTTTGGAGCTTGCCCAGRAGGATGCTGTGAGGGACGGTGTCAAAAGCCTTGCTGAAGTCCAGATAGACCACATCCACCGTTCTGCCCTCATCTATCCAGCCAGTAACTCCTTCATAGAAGGCGATCAGGTTAGTCAAGCATGATTTCCCCTTGGTGAATCCAGGCTGGCTACTCCTGAGCATCTTCTTCTCCTCCACRTGTGTGACGGATACGCTCCTTTCCCAGCTCAACCTGGCCTGTACCTTACATGCAGCCCTGTTCAGTTGCTAACCACCAGCGATTTATCTAAYCCTGGTAGGCGCCACCATCCTGATTTCTTCTGCCACTTAGACTCAACAWAACATTCCTGAAGGCTGCATCCCAAAGAGGCGGTAAGGCTAATACACTAGCCAATGGGCCTTTGAAATGAAAGAATGACTATAAGTCAATCATCTTATCCTATAAATATGCAGACAGCCTGAGAGCCCTTTGAGCTCTCCTGGCATGGCAGCGGCCTGCACAGCAGGATCTCCCCTTGAGCAGGGAYGCCTCTCAAGGTTACTCCTCAAGGTTGAGAGACCCCCCTTCCCACAACAGATTGGTGATAAGTGTGCTTTCTTTCTTTCTTTCTTCCTTCCTTCCTTCCTTCCTTCCTTCCTTCCTT
>NW_020455743.1:311141-322293 GCF_003342845.1 Nothoprocta perdicaria
CTTTCTTTCTTTCTTTCTTTCTTTCTTTCTTTCTTTCTTTCTTTCTTTCTTTCTTTCTTTCTTTCTTTCTTTCTTTCTTTCTTTCTTTCTTCCTCGCTTGCTCTCTCTCTCTTCCTTTAACTTTACTTTGTAACATAAGCACCCTCAATCATAAACCGTTGACCAGGTCTGGGACTAGGATTGGATCCAGCCGCACCCAGATTCCTCTCAGAAGGAGCCKGGAAAGCAAGGGGGTCCAATCTGAACCTCGTGACCCAACGGGAGGGTATCCCAAGATAATTGTGTATTATCTTAAGCCTCCATGCAGTGAATAATAAGTGACCTTGCCATAGAATCTCGTGAAATCATTGTCCATATTAACAAATCCTGTTATTATTTCTTTCATACGAGTGAAGTGCATTTGTCACTCACCCCCGCCACCACTCGTTCCATGACAACGTGTCTGGAGACAACAGCCAGGATGAGCTGTTCCATCACTTTTCCAGGGATGGAGGTTTCAAATATTTTGTTTTCATTCCAGTTTTCCTTTCATTAATTGACGAAGTATTATATTTCTCACTTTGTCTTACAGGATAATAAAAGAAGAATCTCATCAACCTATAGAAAATAGCATAATTTATTCCACCCTAATAATCACTGACGAACATGACAAAGAACATGGCAGTATGGGGCATTTTTAGAATTCAGCAAGAAATGTACTATTGATAAAAAAAAAAAATTGGTCTCCAGTGGTTGGTCTCCAGTTGGTCTATTGATAAAAATACTGGTCTCCTTAGCTGAAAGACACATAAAGAGTGCAGAATAAACGCCTCATAAACCAYGAGGAAACAGTCAGTGACCTGCTACTCCACTTGGACATTCACAAGTCAGATGGGATCCACCGGAGGGTTCTGATGGAGCTGTGGGAAAACGCTTGCCAAGCCCCTCTCCATCATCTATCAGCAGTGCAGGTCAATGGGGGAGGCCCCAGACAACGGTACAGTTGTCAATGTGACAGCCTACAAGAAGGGTCGGATGGAGGATCCAGGGAACTACAGGCCTGTCAGCCTGTCACCCAGTCAAAAAAGCAGATACAGATTTATCACGAGATTTAAAGTGGCACATGTCATATTACTAATTTCTCTAACAAAAGAGAAGTAATGGGGATAAAAGGAAAAGTAGGCAGTTTCTCCACAGGAGACAGTTCTTTGCTTCTTAATATTGTTAAGCAGGGATAAACCAGCATTCAATTAAAAAGCAAATAAATAAATAAATATCCCCATATGGAAGCCAAAGTCCTCAATTCTTCYTTTCTTTTAAAGTCAAAAGTTTCCTGATGTAATTGCTGAGATTTCAAAGAATTTGGGTATTCTAGATGAATTTTTACATTTATTTTTTAAGCAATACAGGCAATCTCTCAGTTTTAAAAAGGGAACTCTAGGTGAGGCTGGGATGCCAGCACTTTCATAAATAATCTGTCAACAACCTAAGTGAATCTCATTATGTTGCTGGAAGAGTCTTGTCTCCTGCAGAGTCCCTCTCTGCAGTTGTTACTGAACACACACAGGGGAATTCTGCCAATGAAAGGGCATTTCTGACCTAGGAGGCCTGAGAAGCTGCACATAGCTAATCAAGTCTAAAAGCCTCTATTCTGGGACATTCAGAAAGATCATTCTGAATTAGGTATACAGCTTACTTGGTAAATCTGCACCTCTGATTGGACAGTCTCATAGAAAATTATAATGACTTTAATTTGATTTGGCTTGATTTACTTTGGAAGTGATTTAAAGTCATTGAGTTAAATCCTACTTAATTTTCATTATAGTTTTCACGCAGGGATTTTATACAGTTGAGCTAAACCACTTTATATTTATGCAGTATGCTAATATGAACCAAATATCTTGAACTATCCCGTATAGAGAAAGTGTAAGTAAAACAGAAACAAATGTTAGAATTACTTTCTTAATTGATCCTAATTTCAACTGTGTACATGCACATCACATGCACATGCTCACATATATATATATATACAAGCACAGAATTATTGCTAATATTTGAAACTGAGTAAAAATATCTGGTTTCTTAAAAGAATTCTTYGAGTCAATTGAAATTTTCATTTCCAAACTCACTGAATATATTGTTTCCTCAAATCTTAGTGCAAGAAATATATTTTTTAAGAAAAAATCTAATCATGTCTAAGTGTGATTAATAAGAAAATACTAAATTATTAATATTAAATTATAAAAATAATATTAAAATCATGAGTAATAATACTGACATTCTAAACTTTTTTCATGTGAGAGACATGTAACTTAACTGAAATTTAGCACTGATAAGTTTTCATTGAACTTCTTGATGCTGACAATCTAAAATATAACAAATACCAATGGCAATTAGATCTGTTTGCTTAAAGGCATTATTTAAAAGTTAAATTATCATTTTCATGCAGTGCTAAAAGTGATCATACATTTCACTAAAGTACTGAGATAATCTTCAAAACTGAAAAAAAGATATATTCATTTCTATTCATCCACATTTTGCCTCAGCCCTTACCCTTCAGTCTTTCCTTTCCTGGAAGCTTTACTACATTTTTTTCCTTCTTCTGGTGACTCTCCTCCTTCCAGATCTTTCACTTTCTTGACCTTATTTAGTCTGTCAGCACTTTTCTCCCCATCTCGCTGTTGATGGCGATCCAACAAGACTGCTGCCTGCAACTGAGCATTCCCCTGGTCCCTGTACAACAGACTGACAGCAAGAAGGACACTTCCCAACTCACACATCTCTGGATGTTAAAGGATCCAGACGACCATATATGTGCATGATCGAGCTGCTTATTTTTTGATTCCTGCCTTTCCTAAAGCCTACAACTGTGAGCTGGGAAAAGCTTCTGCTAAATATGAGATCTATCACAAAAGACAGTGTTGCCTTTTAAAAATAGCCCTCTTAGGTATCTGTACACCTGCTATTAGGTCTCAAATAGCATACGTGAGCATGTGCATGCCTTAATCTCTAAAAATTAATCAAACAGGATTATACATCATCTACTAGCATATTCTACCTTTACATTGTGGACATACAACTGCAAAAACACGTTTAAAGCTCAAGTCACTATTGATATYATCTCTTCCTCCTTACAAAGGAACAGCTTTAGATCCATATGCTTATTACTCTTATTATCACTGTGGAGCAGGGTCTTTCATTTAATTAATGCTTTTGATGATGGTAAAATTACTGGTCATGAAAATCATCTATGAGAATGGCTGGAAAAACTCCACAACATGCCAGCTGTGAGGTGCTGTTGAACAAGTCCCTAAGTAAATGMCCATTATCATACAAGTCATGGCTACCAATTTAATGTTTTCATACTTACATGAAGTTCTGAATTGAACAAAGAAAATACCCAAGTCTATGAAGCAGAAGAGAATTTGAAGTCCACTTAGAGGAAAAACAATCAAAGAAGCTGGCTCAGCATAGCACTACCTTCACTCTATTATATTTTTACTTATGTGGATTAGTATAATAATGATTGTCTCCATGTCACAGAAATACCGAATGTTCAAGGTTGGAAGGGACCTCTTGAGATCCYCTAGTCCAACCTTCCTGCTCAAGCAGGCACACCTAGAGCATGTGACACAGGGTGGCGTCCAGGTGGGTTTTGAAGACCTCCAGAAAAGGAGACTCCACAACCTCCCTGGGCAGCCTGTTCCACGGCTCTCTCACCCTCAGAGTAAAGAAGTTCTTCCTCACCTGAAGGTGGAACTGCCTGTGTTTCAACTTATACCCATTTCTTCTTGTCCTGTCACTGGCCACCAATGAGAAGGCCTTGGCCCCTTCCTCTCTACATTCTCCCTTCATGTACTTATACATGTTAATCAGATCTCCTCTCAGCCTTCTCTTCCCCAAACTGAAAACAGGCCCAACTCACTCAGTCTGTCCTCGTAGGAGAGATGTTCCAGTCCCTGAATCATCTTTGTTGCTCTCTGCTGAACTTTCTGTAGGAGCTCCACGTTCTTCTTGTCCTGGGGAGCCCAGAACTGCACCCAGTATTCCAGGTGCACCCTCACCAGAGCTGAGCAAAGGGGCAGGAGCACCTCCCTTGACCTGCTGGCTACACTCCTCCTGATGCAGGCCAGGATCCCACTGGCCTTCTTGGCCACGAGGGCACACTGCTGACTCATGGTTAACTTCGTGTCAACCAGGACTCCCAGGTCCCTCTCCGTGGAGCTGCTTTCTAGCAGGTCGACCCCTAGTCTGTACTGGTGCCTGGGGTTATTCCTCCCCAGGTGCAGGACCCTGCCCTTGTCCTTATTGAACCTCATGAGGTTCCTCTCTTCCCAGAGAGGCCCATGGCTCTGACAAACTATGGCATAGCACCCATGTAGAAGTAAAAAGTGACATTATTTCAGTCTGTTTTAGTTATCTTCACTGATTAAAACTCCAGGAGATAAACACACATATTTTTGGGGCTACTTTGGCTTCAAAAATGCATTTTCCAGGACCTCAAGTTTAAACTAATAGACTAGACTTCATGATGTCTCTTCTGAGTTTAAAGTACATCTGAAACCACACTAGTGAAGGCTTATTAAAGATTTTCTGTCACTGTGCTTTCTGCTCCTGAAGGAGAGAAAAATAGTTGTTGTATTTGGTCTTGCAGGAAGTCTTGAAATCCTATAGCAGAGGCACCTATTTACACAGTTAGTTAAGTGAGGAATCAGGGATGCCCCTGCCAAATAGGTTTCTAATCAAAGGGTTGGAAACAGAGCAAATAAGCTGCCCAGAAAATAATATAGAAATCTTACTAGTATTTAGTAGGGATATATATCATCAGGAGTAAAATACTTAGGGCAAAATGAGATACAATGGGGGAAAAAAAAAAGGAGAGTTAACACTTTGTTTTATTTTTATTTCAATTAGAATACGAAAATTACTTATTAAGGGTAACACTGCTTTAGCTTTGCTTGCCTTTGGAATGTTACTCCACTGAAACACGTTTTTCCATTATTCTGTGATTCAGTGGTATACAGAGAAATATTACTTTCTACTTTTTCTCTTCAGTCATCTCTTCATTTTAAGTAAATATTTTCAATTATAGAGAAACAATTATATGAATGTGGAAAATCATTTTTTTGATGTGTGTAAAATTGATGTGTGTAGCCAAAAGATGTTCCAAGTGTTTTGTACACAAAAAAGGAGGAGTTATATAAAGTTATGTGACCCTTTGYGAACAGTGAACATATCCATCATATAGAATATAGCTTAGTTATCTTGACCTTTTCATAGAAGGTATACATAACCTTTTAGGAATGGAAGCTGCTTCATTTCTACACCTCTCTCTGAGCACCTTGTAATTAAAGATTTTCCTTCTGTCCCAGTCGGACTCCTAGCTGCCCATAACACTGAGCTGTTCAGTCTTTCATGCCATGTAAAAAAATTGTAGAAGGAGGAAAAGCGCCTACAGTGTTTCAGTCTGTTTGCTTCTAATATCTCTGCAATAGCCAAACTCCAGTGCAATAGTCAAACTCCAGTGTAAGCTGAACATAAGAGTGAATTAAAATGTATAATAGTACCATGAATTAAAAAAAAAAAAAAAAGAGTGGATAAATATCCAAACTTCTCATTTAGCTGAAATAAAAAATATACTAATTTATTAACATATTCATGAGTGCACATGTGACAGTACATTTCAGCTAGGTATATATTACCTGATGACTAGCAAAAGAGATCATAGAGAGTTGAGATAGAAGAGTATTTCAACCAGTAAACCGCTACAAATGTAATGCTTCTAATATTTCCTCATTAAGAGTAAAGAGGAAGATTCATAAATAATGTGATACAGAGAAACTTCTGGGAGTGAGGGAGTTATTTTGATTTGCATCAGCTAAAGATGGGTCAAAGGTACAGTCTGCAGAAATCATTGATTCCTTTCACCTTAGCCACATAGCTATTTCATATTTTATTGTACTAATACTTCTTACAGTAACTACAGTACTAAATTAGAGTTTTAACATTATGATCCATAAATAGCACAAAATCTGGTGTATATAAATCAAGAAACTAAGCTGAAAGTATAACCTGAAGATTTATATACTAACATACTAAATTTGTACTTTAAAGTTAAGATTAGTAAGGAGATTTTATATGTAGCATGCATAAATCAGGAATAATATTTTGAAAGTTAATGTGCACAAATCAAAATTTTGATGGTTTATATTAATGAGTCATGGAAAATTGATTACCCTCAGAAGAGCTGAGAGTAATGTGCAAATTCTTCTATTTCATAGTAGATACTAATTTTTGAGAAATTTACTTTCTCTTTTATATTTTTGAAACAAAAATCATTCAATTATCATTCAACTAAAAAAAATTCATCATTCAGTTATGATGCGAGGGAGCTTCCAGAGTCAAAGATGCAGTCTCACAGAGATTAAGTCAATGTTCCGTTTATTGCAGATTCCAGTACACTTTTATACAGTAAGCCGTAAGCTGCACCCCCGACCAATCATGATTTTACACACTCTCCTCTCGCCTCTGTCTTGCCACTGTCTCCGGTGCTGGCATCCAATCCTTTTAAGTTTACCTACAAGGTTCTGGATACAATACCTTTTATGCCTAAAAACAAGTGTGCAACAGCTACTGTCCAATCAGCTTCATGGCCACGCAGCAGCCGGATAGCTGCCTTTGTTTTTGATCCGCTGATGGAACAAGTACACTGTTGGCCTTGAAGTTGGTTATCTACTAACAAGGCATCCTGCCTGCTAATAGGCACTGTATTAGGCACCGTCCTTGGAGTGGGCCCCAACACAGTTAAAAAGACTAAGAGATATAAAGTTAAAATATTTGTATGGAACAAAGTCTTAGAAAGAAAAAGCTATGTCTCTGAGGTTTGGAACTCCTAGAATTTCACTTCATCCAAAATCAAGGCTGCACAACAACTGAAGATCAAGTACTTAGACCAGATTACTATAGCTTAAATGGCACATGTCAGTTTTACTATTGTTTCCTTTTAGCTATGTATTTTAAAGCCTTGGCACCATTCAGTCACAAAGTGCATTCTTGAGATTCAGCTAGTGTTCAGTACTATGTTTAGTACTATCATTACTTGAGTCACGAGTCACTCCACAGAAGTCTGTGCTCATAGTAGTAGTCAATAGGAAAATTATGACAATTTCTTTGTCCACTGAGAATTGACTTCAATGCAGTCTTTTTGGGGGATGGAATAATGACCTGCACCTAGTTTGGAAGACAGCTTAATATTTATTTCAGAGATAATATCTTTTAGGACAAGATATTATTAAATTTATTTTGGTTTTATACTAATATATCAAGCAGAACAGAACTTGCTAATGATCAGCTATGCAGCCTTGTCACTGAGGTAAGCTTTTCTATCATCATCAACTTCAAGGATATTTCGCTTCCATGAATTGTTCTAACTTCTTTACCCTGACCTTCATACCTGAATACTTCAATTCCTTCTCAATTTAATCTTTCAGTTCAGTCAAAACTCTTAAATTAACTAACTCTTCTATCTGTCTCCTCTTTCTTTTTTTTTTTTTTTTATTTACACATTTTTTCACAAAACCTTAAGCCTATTTCAGTCCTTTACAACAGGAATCATATGTCATTTTCAAGCCTATCTGAAAAGCATTTGTGTTTCTTTAATAGGTTGCAGGCCTCACCTGTGCACAAAATGTTTTGTATTCACTGTATCTATCCTATGAGCATGACAAAATCAACAAAACCTGTGTAACGGAACCTGTTATTATGAAAATCTAATCTCTATGAAAATCTTGTTTGCATAAGATTAGTCAAAATAAATACTAAAATCTGAAATTTTTATTTTCATAAACTTGACCTGATTTCAAAATCCACGATCGTTGACACAATCTAGTTTTGACAAATGTCACTTCTCATGATCTTTCTCCATCTCTGTGACTCTTACTTTATATTTTCTTCCTTGTCCTAAAGAAATACAAATACTTCAATGCTTTCCAGCATTTATGTGGAAACTTAAGTAGTGATTGAATTAAACTTGAGATATGCGGCAATTATGTGAAATCCCAACTATGACTGATCACAGAGGATTGTAGGTATCTATATTTACAAATCTAGGTCCTTGGTCCTCTGATGACACATGGTAATTTTGTAGATGTATTGGACGAACTGTGCATCTGTTCATAAGTGCCACAGAGGTATTTCAATTCCCTTTTGCCAGCTAACAAATAAAAATCATCTGCAGATGTTTCAGAGGAAAAGAGGGAGAGAGAGACAGAGTCAATTCTTAAGGAATATATGAAGGCAGCCTAACCCTCTGGTGTATAGATGTATAGGTTAGAAAAGCAGGCATATGTGTAACTGGGGAATTTTTCCAGACTCATTTAAAAAGAAATGATGAGCTCAATATTGGCTGCAGGAAGCAGAATTCTTTTGTATATAACATGGGAGCTTGCAGCATCAGAGGTGCATTCGCAGAGCCCAGTGAATATGAACAGCTTACGCTAGAGACTTTTATCATTTTTCCCAAATGTTCAAGATAGAAATGTGTTGCAAAAGAGAGGGGGTCAGAAAATGAAGTGTACCATTATGTGATTCTTGTTTCTTGTTTATCAGGTCTTTTATTCTTCTGCCTTTCTACTCTTTGGAATAAAATTGGGAAACAGCAAAAGAAAATGAGTAAACACAGGCTGAAGTTATCTAGCTATGTTTGTGACTAGTGGTGTACAAATAGTCTATGTGTTCCCATATATATTCTCATATATACAAAATTTGGAAAGACTGTAAAACATGCTGAATAAATATATTCAACACTGACAGTCATGAATTGTTGAGGATTTTTTATCTGTATATTGGAAAATTTCTCTCTTTGTCTCTCTTTTTTTTAATTTTTTTCCCTTCATGGAAGGGAAATGAAAAGTACTTGCTAGGTCATCTAGTCCTTCATTTTACGTATGGGGGATCATTCTCTTTAAACTGTTCTTTCATATTCAGTACAGTAATGCAATTCCTTTTGAGAATGAGCACAAAGGAAACTAAGAAAAAGASAGAAGCCATTATTTCACCATGGAGATCATATGAGTTGCTCTTGGACTAGGACATATACTAGGACACCTTGACAGCTTCCCTATGGCAGAGAAAATATTTCTCTTCTACTAAGGAAGAAAGAAGCATGCACTTATAAAGGAAAAGATAAAAAAAATCCATGTTTATTAATATTCATTGTATCTGTAGTCTGAATCTACTAATTTCCCAACACTGATCAGCTGTTTTTTCTAAGTCTTAGTCACTCAACACAAGATATGCCTTTAGATTTCGCTGTGGCTTTCTTTTGTGTTTGGTTTTCGTAGTATCTTTCCAAGGCCTTCGCTACCAAACAACGTATGACTTCAACCCAAGTTCTTAGGAATCAAAATGTACACATATATTCGTCTTCAATATTCTGTCTCCTAACAGTTATAATCTAGTTATAACCTTGCAATGAAGCATATTAGTAAAATAAACATATACAAAGTAAAGAAGAACATAAAAGAAGTAACTACTGTATGGCAAGAAATCTCTCCAAGGACCTTACAGATTGCTAACTCTTGAGCCAATCTTTTTTTTTTTTTTTTTATTGGCTTCCCAGTGAAATCACAATTGTTCTCTGGTTTATTTGGCTTTGGTAGTGTCAACAAAGGAGTTCTTATATTTTACTTAAATAAATGCTAATAGGAGAGGAGCAATGAAACATCAACATGTGCAATATGTTTTCACTTTACTAAGGCAGACAGGGTTTTAGAGACTGGACTATAGTTCATCAATTTAGAGCTCTAATGCTGGTGAAAGTTTGCTTTTTTTTGTATAATGTAAATGGAATGAGACTGAGATTGCTGTATTTTGTTGTACACGGGAAAATAGCACCCTTTGATTTATTATTGCTGCACATTAGTAAATGCATATTTATGGATATTACATGTATCAAAAAACAAAAAGAACATTAAAAATCTATAGAGATGAATAAATATCTTTAAAAAAACAAGCAACTTCAAGATGCATGAGGCTTCATGCATATGGGTGACATAAAGTGTCAAAGCCTATGTACAACTGTAGAGACAGCTTTTCTATGACTGTACTGAAGTATTTTCTGGGTATGATTAGCTTTTTTTCTTCAAAATTAGGTAAACTTGTAATGAAATATTTACTGAGGTTTTAATGTTGTGGTTTAATTTTGGCCATTATTTTGTTGCTATCTATGGATATTTGTTGTCCAAGAAAATGTAATACGATGTCCTCCTGGGGTGTCTGGTTATGTGGAAAAAAGAAGAAAGTCTAAGGAGTGGGAAAGTCTGTATATTTCCCCAGGAAAAAAAAAATAGATATGTCATTTTCTGTTTCAAAATCATGCTTATATAAGTTTTTATGAAATGTTTTCCTAACAATGCACTTGTATCTAAAGTGACACAATACTATTTACTCAACGGAATGGTACTCATTAATATTTGCTAAGGCTATTCTCCATATTTTAAATAAATGTTTTCACAGATGGTTTAGGTGTGAAATATTTCTGGAAATCATGCAGCCCCCCTGCACAAGCAGGGTCAGCTAGATCAGGTTGCTAAGAACCACTCTCACAACAAATTTTCTTTTCTTTCCTGTTTCATTTTGCGCCCATTGCTTCCTGCCACTAGGCACCACTGAGAAGCTTCTGGACCTGTCCTCTTTATATCCTCCCTTAATACATTTGATCTGATTTCCTGGAACTTTCTTTTCTCCAGGATGAGCAGTGCTAGCTCTCTCAATCTCTGCTTTCATGAGAGATGCCCCATTACTTTCATTATCTCCACGGCCCTTGACTGGACTCACTCCAGTATGTCCRTGTTTCTCTTGCACCAGGGAGCCCAGGCATGAACAAAGCACCAAGAATGTGGCCTCTTCAGTACTGAGCAGAAGGAAGGATCACCTCCCTCAATCTGCAGTTGATGCTCTGCCCAACACAACTGGGGATGCTGCTAGCCTTCTTGGGCACTAGGCACATGTGACAGCTCAGGCACTCCCTGCAAAGCTGCTGTGATCTGGCTTCCACATCCAGCCTGTGGCATTCTGCCTATGCTGTTTCTTGTGTCTGTCCTTTCCAGTGGAGAAATCAAACAATTTGCCCACAGCAGTCTGTGTGTTTGGTGAAGGAAGTTGTGAAATTATA
>NW_020455743.1:322380-328539 GCF_003342845.1 Nothoprocta perdicaria
ATAGTCTGGTATAGTCTGGTGTCATGTTTGGGGACAATTCAGAAGCATCTGAAATATGCTTCTGAAAGAGAAAGCCAGCTACTACCAGATAAAATGAAGCACCACAAGTGCTCAACAGTGTATGTTGACAATTAGCAGGTGCAGCAAACATCAGCTGATATTTCAACAAGTCCCCTGTAGCTTCAGATTTGGCAGCAACATCTGGACAACTACTATTTGTGTGTTAGTGTTTTGCTATTTGAGGCATTAAGTTTGCTATTCTTGTTGTGATGATATCTTATTGTGATATTGTGAAATCATTTGTCCTTTACTCTTGAGAAACACGGTTGGCTCTGATACTTAGCCAACTATTAGTAATACATTTATAACATCAAAACATTATCAGGTTTAGACCTCAGGAAATGGATTTTTTTTTTTTTTTTTTTTTGAATCTGACTATACTTAATGAATGAAAATGTGGTTTTGGAGAATTTTTTTTTACTTAAAGAGAACACAGTAAGTAGTTACATTACATGTCTTTCAACTTAATCTGCACATATTATCTAATGAAGTCATTCCTATCTTTTTTTTTAATCTCCATAAATGAAAAAGAGGGATTGAATGTATAATCAACCTGCTAGAGGCACTCTTTACAACTGGTATTCACTCCATGTCTTCATCTCAGGCTCTACATCGAAATACTGGTGGAGATTAACATATAGACTGCAGACTCAATATACATACTTTCTACATCTCAAGCAAACTCTTCTACACAGAAGAATATTGGAGGTGAAAGGAAAYGGTGGAAAAAGAGATGAAAACTGTAACCTGGCCTGACTAGGTCTAGTTATCAGTTTAGAGGTGGAGACTTACCCATAGTGGTTTACATGGGAGTTTCTAGAGTGAAACACAGAAGTCTTCAGGCAAAACCACTTCCCTACCATGTCGAATACAAAATACAATGATACTTCTTAAACTAGAATGAGTTAAGTGCTGGTTCACATGTAGGCCATGTTTCAGTTAAATTAGAAATTTGTGAAGGTTCATGTGTTGGATCTTATCTCCTGGATTATTGACAAATGAAAGAGGGAAAATGTTTGGGGAATAAATTAGATGATAGAGAAAATATAGGTAAGAGTTATTCAGTGGRAAACTTGAGCTAAACATAAAGGAAATTACCTTCTTGACAATGAGACTTTTAAGGAAAAGTCAGACAAGAAAGTATTCTCTTATGAAAGTGATAGAAAGCTTCTCACTTTGGCAATGGGAGTGGAAATGACTTTTAAATGGAGTTTGATGTGTGCTTGATAGAAACTGGTGAATCGTTATACTGTACTTTGAAAACCTGAAGGTTTTCAATCCAGAAATTTAAAAAAAAAAAATCTATGTCTTCCAATAAAGCTGCTTGGCTGTTCAGTTCTTGATATGGATATAACGACAAGGATTTTCAGAAGTGAGTTTTATGTGATGCCACAGTTTCCAGCAGGATCAGAAATAAGACAATATGGATAGATGCATAGGGTTAAGTGGTTATCTTACCAGCAATCCAAAGGCTTATCCTACCAGCAAACCAAAGGGTCTGCTAGGCATTTTAAGATAATCCCAGAATGGTTAAGGTTGGAAGGGACCTCTAGAGATCATCTAGTCCAACTCCCTTTTGAAACAAAGGAGTCAGCCTGAGTAAAAATATAAAGCATGAAAAGTCATAATAGGAAGGAGAGACCTTGGAGCGGAAGCAGCAACAATAAACCTATTTGGCTTGCCTGGAGGTGGTCAAGCAAGGAGCCCCTGATTCCACGGATAGGAGTGCTGGTACCCAGGGTCTGCTGGAGGGGCAATAAGCACGTATCTGTTTGAGAAAAGAATTTTGAAAGACTATGGGAGAATATTTAAAATATGTTGGTTGCCATTTTAATATTATTGTTTATTTTGCATCTCTTATTGTGTCTAGTATCTGTTACATGTATTACTGATCCTGATCCTTAATGAATGTTTCACTGATTGCCATGTGTTTATATGTTGTTAATAAATCAATAAACTGCTTTGATTCTGTTTGGATTTAAACTACGTGAAATGAATRTTTTTTTCCCTGGTATGGTAAGAAAAAATCTAAAGAATTGATAATAACCAAATGAAAACACAGAGATTTAAAAAGATGCTCTTCATGTCATTAACTTACCTCAAAATCYTCCTTCTTACACTGAGTCTTAGAACTGATGGAGAAACAAAAAAATATAAGATGTAATAAGCTTGTATACTGCTTCCTCTCTAAAGCTTTTTGAGCCTTTTTCCTGAGCAATTTTGACTTATGAGTGCTAAACATGGATTCTGGCAAAAACTTACGTTTACCCACAGACACCGCACGTGGTGCTGAAAGATGCCAATATGCAATTTTATGCATTCAGCCAACTTCCTTCCTGACTCAACACACAAAAAAAGGAAGAAGGGTTGAAATTCTGTTGTCASTAAGGAGTAGATAACTTCCTTCAGTCTTTCTCTTATGCAAACTTATAAGACTTATGCAAAATATAAATCACACAGCTGATAAGAGAACATATAATTTTACAAGAAGTCTCAGGATACTTTTCCTCTGTAAATTGGGCCATATTAAATGAGAAATGGTGTTATCTCACATTTGCCTGTGACTTTTTATGCTGAGACTTTGTATGACAAATTGTAAAAATATGAAATCATTAATAAAGGGCATTCCATTTTGCATTCCAAATTCATTTTTTTCCATCTTTTTTAGCTTTAGACATTATGTGGTGGTTTTAGAATAGTTTTGTTTGCAAATGACAACGCTATGAGAATGATCAGGGGCCTGGAACCTATGAGGATCTGGACCTGTCCTATGAGGAAAGGCTGAGAGAGCTGGGCCTGTTCAGCGTGAAGAAGAGAAAGCTGAGGGGGGATATGACCAATGTCTATAAATACCTCCAGGGAGGGAGTAAGGTGAATGGGGCCAGCCTCTCTTCAACCGTGGCCACTAGAGGAAATGGCTACAAACTGAAGCACCAAAAGTTCCACAGGAACTTAAGGAAAACTTTCCTGGCAGTGAGGGTGGCAGAGCACTGGAACAGGTTGCCAAGAGAAGTTGTGGAGTCTACTTCTCTGGTGATCTTCAGAACCTACTTGAACACAATCATTCACTGCATGCTTTAGGTGATCCTGTGTGTACAGGCAGGTTGGACTAATGATCTTTAAATCATTAAAGACTATATGATTCTATGACATAAAACAGGATATATGCTTGGAAGATATTTTCATATGAAAGAAAAGGGAACTCATATGTCTATAGAATTCCATGTGAAATCCTTGCATAAACTGAAAGCAATGTTACATATTCAGGTAATTGTCTTAGGAGGACCAGACTTTTCTTCTAAGAATAAAATAATTTGCTTGCAAATGACTCAGTAAGGAGGTTTCCAAAAAAAACCATACTCTGTTAAAAAAAAATCTAAAAAGAGTTGTGAGAAGTAATCATCAAGATATCATTTCAATGCCATCTGTCTAACTTTCCAATGCCTGATGCACTCTACAGAGAAGTGAGCTCAAGCAAAGAGTATATCATTCAAAATTGGGACCATTTTCTTTATTCTTTGTTTCTTTTTTAAAAAAAGATTTGTTTTTAGTATTTTCCAGATGGCTATGACATCATCTTAAGTGTTATAAGTTTCCAATCTGAATGTTGTCATTCATGCACTCACAAAATAAATAAATAAATAAATAAATAAATAAATGAAATAAAATAAAAGTCAAAGTAGAAAAGATAAAGAAAAGAAAACCCACCTCTAGTTCTTCATTCAAAGATTCAGTATTTTTATTTTGGAAAGCTGAGGTTTATTCTACTTTTTACTAAAAATATTTAGCTCAGTAAGATTTACMTATACAAATACTTACAAAAGTGCCAATTTTCAATTGGTGTAAGTACATATGGTGTGGTATAGAAGTTTGAAGAAGACACCAGAGATTAGGGAAAGGGGGAGTTAGTTCCACAACCAGTTCCTACCCCAGATAGTTGTGATCAGCTTGTTGCATTTGATTAGTCCAATCACAAGACCAGAATCCTGTAGATCTTTCAGTGGCTTTAATATTCATATAAATAAGAACTGGGGAAAACCGTCATTTTTAATGCCATCCCCTTTTACTGCAGACTTTAAAGGTACAGACTAAGAGTCTATTCTAGGAGTACTTAGACTGAGAGGGAGTCTGCAGTCTAGCCTCCTGCTAGAAGCATGCTTATATATGAGATTGCAGATCCAGTTACTCAGGGCTTTATAATGAAAACTTCCAAAGACAAAGACTGCAGAACTTTTCTGGTCAACCTGATTCACTGCTTGATTGCCTTCATAGTGAAAAATTGTGCACCTCCCTCTTTCACATATTCGCCCTCCCTCTCCTTACTCCAATGAGGGAGCATTGTGCACAGGCAGCACTTCATCTCAGTACTCATCCATTTGCAATGACCACATGGCTGTCCTCCCCGGCCTGAAGGAGCCCTATGCCTCCAGTTTCTCCTCCCAGGTCCCTACTTTGTCCCTGATATTCAGGGCCATCTCTGAGCACACYATATTTTTTTCTGTGACAAAACTGGACCCAGCACTGCAGCTGTAGTCTACAGGGGGATAATTATGAAATCATAGAACAGTTGAGGTTGGAAAGGGGTGGGAAGAGCATCTAGTCCAACCTCCTGCTCAAGCAGGATTCATCTACAGCATACTGCGTAGGACCCTTTCCTGACAGCTTTTGAGTATCTTCAAGGATGAAGACTCCACTGGGTAACCTGGGTCAGTGTTCAGCCACTCTCACAGTAAAGAAGCTTTTCCTTATGTTCCGCCAGACCCTCCTGTGTTTCATTTTGTACCCATTGCCCCTCATCCTGCCACTAGACACCACTGAAGAGCATCTGTTTCCATCCTCTTCACAGACTCTCCCTTCAGATACTTAAATGCATTGATCAGATCCTCCTYCCACTCAGTCTTCTAATCTCAAGGTTAAACAGGCCCAACTTTCTCAGAATTTTCTTGCATGAGATATGTTCCAGTCTCTTAGTCATCTCAGTAGCCCTTTGCTGGACCCACTCCAGTAAATCCACATCTTGTACTGAAAAACCCAGAGATAGACACAGTATGCCAAATACAAATTCACCAGAAGGGTAGAGGGGAAAATACCACTTCCCTTAAACCTGTCAGCAATGCTCTGTCTGATGCAGTTCAGGATACCACTGGCCTTCTCGGCCACAAGGGCACATTGCTGGCTTGTGGTCAACTTACTGACCTGCAGGACTCTTGGGTCCTTCTCTGCAGAGCTGCTCTCCCTTAGAACAGCCCCCAGCATGTACTGATGCTTGGGGTAATTCCTCCCCTGGTACAGGACCCTGCATTTGCCTTTGTTGAATTTCATGAGGTTCCTTTCTGCCCATCTCTCCTATCTGTCCAGGTCCCTCTGAACGGCAGCACAGTCTTCTGGGGTATCAGCCACTCCTTCCAGTTTTGAATCCTCAGCAAATTTGCTGAGGGTGGAGCTCTGCCCCTTCATCCAGGTCACTGATAAATAAGTGAAACTGATAAATAAGTAAGACTGGASCCTGTATTGACTATACACTGATAGCTACTGTCCTCCAACTAGACTTTGTGCCATACAGCTAGCTTTCAATCCAGCTGTCTGCTCATTTACCTTGTATCTCATCGGCTTGCCTGTGGGGATGTTACAGGACAAATAATCAAAACCGTTAGGAAAATCACTTCCTTGCATCTGCTGGCTGTGCTGCTGGTAGTTAATGCGGACTCAGCTGCTGGTAGATGTCTCTGCTGACATGGCACACTGCTGGCTCGCTTCCGGGTTGCCGTCTACCAAAACCTGTAGGTCCTACTTCCTAAATTTTCCCTGACCACAGAAGCACCAGTGCCAGTCTACAGAATTGCAAGGATTCTTCCTGCCCAGCTGCAGGGCTTTACATTTGCTGCTGAACTGCAAAAGGTTTTTGCTGGCCCCTTCATCAGTTTGTGGAGATCTCTCTGACTGGTAGCTCTGCCCTCAAATATATTGACTCTCCTCCCAGTTAGCCATCATCTGCTTGTATAAGCATGTGCTTTATCATATCATCCAAGTCATTCACATAGAGTTCAGCAGGACAGACCTCTGCTTCTTTTCTTTTTTTTTTTTTTTTTTTTTTTTTTT
>NW_020455743.1:328629-377434 GCF_003342845.1 Nothoprocta perdicaria
TTTTATTTTTTCTTTTTCTTTTTAAATGCAATGAAAAGTGAGAAGTGGAAATCATTTGTAAATGTGTAAATGTGTAAATTACACATGTGTAAATGTTTAAAATCATYACACATTTTTCAAAAACTTTGAAAATGAAATAGATTTTGATATATTTTTTTTCCAAATCGAGCAGACTATTTGAATATTTTTATTATTTCACCCTAAATAAAATGCATTGACCTTCTGGTAACATCAGATTTAAGTGACCCTTTAATTTATTTTTAACATTCCAATTTATATACATTTTCATTAGCTATATTACAAATTTTTTAAAAATCATACCCAGCTGAACATTGGCATAAGCATTAGTAAGAAACTATAAGCATTGCCAGTACTGCTGTCTCTGAGGGTTTTACTGCCTTTTCTGTAATTGAAAGTACATTTTCAAATCTATAGGCATCCAAACATAAAAAGAACCCCCCTCCAAAAAAAAGATATTTCACAATATTTTGTAATTATATTTACTTCTGATATGCCATGTCCCAATGTCATGTATGGAAAGAGACACTGCATAACACAGAAGAAAATTATTCACTAGATTGTTAACACAGAACCAATTAAATTGAGCAAAGAACCAATAACATCAAGAAGTGGGACCTCAAACTCCATGCAATTACTCTGGATCTATCACTGTGATAAAGATAGAAAATTATAGCCTATCACTCTTTATGTATTTGGAAATAGTTGCTGGAAAAACCTTTTACATACTGTACAAACTGGGGATATGGTCTTGTTTTCATTGCCAAAGTATTAGCACAGAATCAAACAAATGAGCCAGACAAGAATGTGACTGAACCTTTTGTAACCAGGGAATGTGCAAGTAATTATTTTATGTCAATGTGACAAGAGAAAATTACATTTAAACTGTGCTGCCAATAAGCACAGCATCATTTTTTTACAGGACTGGTGCCTCCGGCAAAGCCTCTGTGTTTCAAACTGGAGAAGTTTCTAGACATTTTAAAAATTTATTACTCCTGATTATCTGCTCTCTCCTCTGATAGATTCAAGGCCCATGAAGACCCATCAGCACCCCTCCTCTGCATCAGAGCTCTACCTTGAGTCCCAGCAGCACAGAACTGCCCAGGGCAGTGGTGACCCCAGAGAGCATCTGTTCCAGTTGTCTGCTGAAAGCAAGAGCCTGGAATAGGTTGACCTGGTCAAAATGAGTCTTGAATATTTCTAGTTAGAGAGCTTCCACCACATATCTAAATAATTTTCCAAAGTTTAACTGTTTTCACAGTATTTATTTTTGCATATATCTAGACAGAATTTTCCCTAAAGCAAATTGCCTGTCTAGTGCATGTCTGTGAGGAAAGTACCTTTTCAGATAATTTTTAGGAGTATAAAAACTGATTAGATCCTCCTGAGTCTTTTCAGGAGCCTGGACTGAATAATCCCAGTTTGTGAATGTCTCCAGCCGTGTCAGTGGCCCTCCACTGGGCTCTCTTCAGTCTCTTCTTTCCAACAAGATAACAGGAAAAAAGACAAATACAACCAAAAGCAAAGTCTGGGAAATATCCTGTTACTAACTGCTTTGAAGACTTGCTGTTGCTGCTTTTATTTTAACAGCAGGCAGAATAATGTATTACGTATGATTGCCTCTGGGGAAAAATTTCCTTTATTTAAAGAAAAATAGAAAATAATACCACTCTAAAAAAAAATTACATATATATTTGGCTAATTATCAGTAAACAACATAGGAACCCTTCTCATATTGTATAAATATAATTTTTATCTCTGAAAAGATGCTTCAGAGGCTTATAGCATGGAATGACAGCCACTCTGGACTAGAAAGCAAAAAATGTGCTCAGTCAATCCAAAAATATTCTTAACACAGAAAATTCCCCAGGTAACAGAGAAGAACAAATCTCAGTCTGGATAGGGGGAAAAAAAAAAATTACAACAATAGCAATGCTTGTGATGAGAAAAGATACAGTTTTGTTCAAATGTAATTTCTTGTTCAGCAGCTCTACAATCAGAAATTACATTTAAACTGACTTTGGTAGAATGAAGCAAGAGAAAAATTTATAGGTTCAAAATCCTGAAGAATTTAGTAAATGAGCCCTGCTGAAAGGTTTCTTTTCAAACAAGTGTCCACTTGCAGTTAAGCAAGTGAAGAGAATTCATGGAGATGAGTGATACTGTACCAAGAATGGGTCTTCCACAAAAATGTATCTATTCCCTTTGTCTCTGACAGGAGTCACATGTTGGTGCTATATAAACTGGCAAATTAGAGTGGGATACGAATTATGCCTATGTTGCTTTTCTGCATAAACAAGAAAAAAAAATCTTTGATGAAAATACGAATGCAATTGTAGAATGAACACAGAGATGGATTTAAAAATGGAAAACTSCAATAGTTTATGGTTTTTTGGAGTGCAGAGGAGATTGCCCTGCAATACTTTTGTAGCATCTTGGGACATTCTTATTTATACTAAACAACCAAAAGAACACATAGAGAAGTAACTTGAATGATTTGTAGAACCTGAGTGCTTTGCATAGCCCACACATGTGCAGCTTACAGACGCTTGCAGATGTTATCAATAATGCTGCACCGTGTAAGATCTTAGAGGGTTGTCAGCCTTTTGTGTGTCACAGCCATGTCACTTACCTGTCAACCAAAGCACGTTGCTAGGTGGAAATACCTTGGAGTAATGAGTCAGTTTAATCTAGGAGAGGCTATTCCTCTGATTTCTCTATAGGGAAAATAAAATGAGCAAAAGAAAATGCACAAAAGCAAAGCAAGGAAATGGATGTGTATGATAGCACATACAAACCCATGGGACTGACAGAGTAAGGCAGGAAGCTTGTGGCAAGAAAGAAGGCTACAGATGTTCATGATGATGAACTGCAGCAGTGCCTGCATTACTGGGTGTGGAAGTGGTGCGGAGTTGTTGTGTGGGGAACTTCTCTGTCTATTTCTATGTCTGTTTCTAGGCAGGAAGCGAATCTAGTGCCTAAAGATTCTCTTTACACCCTATTTTCCACATAAGGGTGCTCCAACCTTTCTTTGGACATGCAGGAGCCATAATAGGCTAGTGACAGGGTGGTGGGAAGTCCAGAATACCAGAGCACTTCAACAGACCTCTGTGAGACTGGCTGCAATCAAAGAAGCCCTAAGTATGCTGATCATCTCTACATCTTAAAGTTTGGGAAAACCAACAAGCTATCTCACTTGGTAAGAGTTACTTTTTAAATGTAAAACAATGAAGATACTAAATATGTTGAGCACTTACTGGATCCAAAGCAGTTTGAATAATTTTAAAATATAAAAAGCAGAAGTCGGACATTTTTAATGCCTGTGTCAATATACTTCATCTGTTGAATCCCCTCTAAAAATCAATTACCTGTACACTGTTTTCAGTGTTCAAAAGCTATGAGATTTTTCTCAAAATCAAGGCACTATATGTCTCTTTTTCAGTTTTGAGGTGGAAGAGAAAGGCCTATGGGACGGCAACTATCTGTGTTATGCAATTTTAAATTTTAGTCTTTGTCTCCTTTGTTGTACTAGATTAAGTGCCACCAAGAGGAAAGATGAGGTCAAGGGGAGAAAAGATCATGGAGGATACAACAAAGCCTGTGCTGCCATTGCAATACTGCAGCTCAGATTAGTGCTGTGAAAATAGCTGTTGCATAAATACACAAAGGGCATTTTAAAATCACTTTAATAATAAAATATATATCAGGCCATACTGAAAACTATATTTCAGCTCAGTGAACTGAGTTTTCATGCATTATACAATGTCAATTACTATGTAAATAGCTATGAAATAAAGTAATGTATAATTTAGGAATTCTGTGTTTCACAAAGCAAGCATCAGAAAGCTCTTGGTGTTTATTAAGCTTTAAAAGCAGCCGTGACCTTTAACATTCACTTGTACAAAAGTGGCTGAGGGACACAAGAAGAGAATAGTCCTGGATGGAGATTGAATGGAGATTGTCTTCAACTTCATTCTACTACAAGAATACTTCTGGGGCCAAGACATGTCTGAACCTTTTGCAGCTTGTGAAAGGTCACAAGCAGCACAGTGCTGTCAGAAGCATACTGAAGATTTAGAGATATAAATATCTGGTACAAATTTGGGAATCCCTAACTGGTCAGATGCARTAAAGATTGTATCTTTAAGGGTAAGAGAAAGTACAGTCAGCTTTTATATTATGATGTTAGCATTCAACTTTTCTTCTGACATCAGCCTGTTCATGTGACACACAACACCCATGTGTCAGTGCGTGCTCAAGGAATCACTTTTCATATAGTGTTGGGGGAATATGCACCTACTTAATGCCTTCTACTAGAAAGGAAATCCTTTTCCACATAAGTTTGGGACAAGAAGAAGCAGAGGAAGAACTCTAACAAGTTAAAACAGCTGGTAAGTGAGCCTGCCTGTGGAGGTGCCTTGCTGGACCTGCTATTTGTGAATAGAGAAGGAGCGTTGGGAGATGTGGTGGTCAGAGGCTGTCTTGGACACAGTCACCACGAATGATAGGGTTTTCAATTCTTAATGAAGTCAGGAAGGGCATCAATAAAACCACTATGTTGGTGGAGCACTGACCTTGGAATGTTTAGGACGTTCTTTGGGAGAGTCTCTTGGGAGACAGTCCTGAAGACTGAAGAGCAAAGAGCATCCAGGAAGAATGGACTTTTCTCAGGAAACAAATCTTAAAGGTGCAGGAGCAGGCCATCTCCATCTGCCAAAAGATGAGCTAGAGAGGAAGAAGATGATCCTGTCTGAATAGGGAACTATTGTTGAGACGCTGGGTAAAGAAGATAATTTATTACCATTGGCAGAAGGGGCAGACAACTCAGGAAGAGTAAGAGGAAGTCACTAGGGTATGTAGGGAGGAAATTAGAAAGGTGAAAGCTTGGACGAAACTCAAGCTGCCTACCATTGTAAAAGACAGCAATAAGTGTTTCTACAAATAGTTCAACAAGAAGAGGAGGGCACCCATCTTTTATTGGATGTGATAGGGAACATTGTCATCAAGAATGATGATAAGGCTGAGGTTGTTTATACCCGCTTTACCTCAGTCTTTGACACCCAGAGCAATTGTCCTCAAGGTACTTGGTCCCCTTAGCTGGAAGACTGGTCTCATTAGCTGGAAGACACATRAAGAGTGCAGAATAAATGCCTCATAAACCACAAAGAAACMGTCAGTGACCTGCTACTCCACTTGGACATTCACAAGTCTATGGAGTCAGATGGGACCCACTGGAGGGTTCTGATGGAGCTGTGGGAAAACACTTGCCAAGCCCCTCTCCATCATCTATCAGCAGTGCAGGTCAATGGGGGAGGCCCCAGACAACTGTACAGTTGTCAATGTGATACCCATCCACAAGAAGGGTCAGATGGAGGATCCCGGGAACTACAGGCCTGTCAGCCTGACATCAGTATCGGGAAAAGTTATACAGTAAATCTTCTTGAGGGCGATCACACAGTATTTGCGCAACAGTCACACGGTTGGGCCAATCAGGCCCAGCCAATACAGGTTTATAAAAAGCAGGTCCTGCCTCACCAACCTGATCCCCTTCTATGATGACATGACTTGACTAGTAGATGAGGGAGAGGCTGTTGATGTGGTTTACTTAGATTTTAGTAAGGCCTTTTACATGATCTCCCACTGCCTTCTTCTGGAGAAGCTAGCTGTTCATGGCTTAGACCAGTATACCCTTCACTGGGTGAAGAACTGACTGGATGGACAGACCCAGACAGTGGTGGTGAATGGAGTTAAAAGCCAGCTGGTGACCAGTCATGAGTGATATTCCTCAAGGGTCGGTGTTGGGGCTAGTCCTTTTTAATACATTTATCAATTATCTGGATGAGGGGATTGAGTGCACCCTCAGCAAATTTGCAGATGACACCAAGCCAAGAGGAAGAGTATAACTCCTTGAGGTTAGGAAGGCTCTGCAGAGGGATCTGGACCGGCTTGATCCATAGGCTGAGAGCAAACATATGGGGTTCAACAAGGCCATGTGCTAGGTCCAGCACTTTGGTCCTAACAACTCCATGCAGTGCTACAGGCTTTGTGCAGAGTGGCTGGAGAGCTGTGTGGAAGAAAAGGATCTGGGGGTGTTGGTTGATAGCCAGCTGAATATGAACGAGCAGTGTGCCCAGCTGGTCAAGGAGGCCAGCAGCCTTTTGRCTTGTATCAGGAACAGTGTAGCCAACAGAACCAGGAAAGAGATCAGACCTCTGTACTCAGCACTAGTGAGGTCACACCTGCCCAGGAAAGTGGTGYAGTCACCATCCCTGGCAGTACTTAAGAAATGTGTAGATGAGGCACTTCAGGACATGATTTAGCAGACATAGAATCATAGAATGCTTAACGTTGGAAGGGACCTCAGAGGTCATCTAGTCCAACCCCACTGCTCACGCAAGGGCATCTAGAGCATGTGGCACAGGGCTGCGTCCAAGCGGGTTTTAAAGATCTCCAAAGGAGACTCCACAACCTCTCTGGAAAGCCTGTGCCAGGGCTCTGTCACCCTCACCGTCAAAAAGTGTTTTCTCAAGTTCCTGTGGAATTTCTGGTGTCTCAGTTTGTGGCCGTTTCCTCTAGTCCTATCGCTGGCCACTACTGAAAAGAGGCCGGCCCCCTCCTCCTCACTCCCTCCCTTGAGGTATTTATAGACACTGATCAGGTTCCCCCTCAGCCTTCTCTTCCCAGGCTGAACAGGCCCAGGTTCCTCAGCCTTTGCTCATAGGACAGATGTTCCAGGCCCCTGATCATCCTGTGCTGCTGCATCGTCCAGCCCTGTGCTGGACTCTCTCCAGCAGCTCSACATCACTCTTGCACTGAGGAGCCCAGAACTGGACACAGTACTCCAGATGTGGCCTTACCAGGGCTGTGTATAGGGGGATGATCATCTCCCTCGACCTGCTGGAGACGCTCTTCTTAAYGMAYCCCAGGATCCCGTTGGCCTTCTTGGCCACCAGGGCACACTGCTGCCTCATGGCCAGCTTGTCATCCACCATGACGCCGAGGTCCCTGTCTGCAGGGCTGCTCTCTAACAGGTCCACCCCTATTCTGTACTGGTATCCGGGATTATTCCTCCCCAAGTGCAGGACCCTGCACTTGCCCTTGTTAAACTTCATGAGATTTCTCACCGCCCAGTCGTCCAGTCTGTCCAGGTCCCTCTGGATGGCAGCACAGCCCTCAGGGCTATCAGCTACTCCACCCAGTTTGGTATCATCGKCAAACTTGCTGAGGGAGCACTCCAGCCCTTCATCCAGGTCGTTAATGAGTAAGCTGAAGAAGAMCAGACCAAGGACCGACCCCTGGGGGACACCGCTAACTACAGGTTTCCAACTGGACTCAGCACCACTGACTACCACTTTGTGCACCCTGCCACTGAGCCAATTCCTAATCCACCTCCCCGTCCACTCATCTATCCCACACCTTGCCCACAAGGATGCTGTGAGGGATGGTGTCAAAAGCCTTGCTGAAGTCCAGATAGACCACATCCACCGGTCTGCCCTCATCTATCCAGCTAGTCATTCCTTCATAGAAAGCGATCAGGTTAGTCAAGCATGATTTCCCCTTGGTGAATCCATGCTGGCTACTCCTGAGCACCTTCTTCTCCTCCATGTGTCTGGAGACAGCAGCCAGGATGAGCTGTTCCATCACTTTTCCAGGCATGGAGGTGAGGCTCACTGGCCTGTAGTTGCCCAGGTCCTCCTTCTTGCCTTTTTTGAAGACCTGAGTGATGCTGGCTTTCTTCCAGTCCTCCAGCACCTCCCCCGTTCTCCAGGACCTTCCGAAGATGATGGTTAGCGGCTCGGCTATGACATCTGCCAGTTCCCGCAACATCCTGGGGTGCATCCCGTCAGGGCCCATGGATTTGTGGGTGTCGCGTTTCCTTGGGTACTCTCTGACCCACTCCTCCTCTACCCAGGTCAAGCCTTCCTCTCTCCAGCTCACTTCTTGTGTCCCTAGGACCTCGGATTCTAGAAGGCTGCCCCTGACAAACACTGAAGCAAAGGTGGCGTTCAGCAGCTTTGCTTTCTCCGCGTTTTCCGTAACCAGGGTATCCACCCCATTCACTAGTGGACCCACATTCTCCCTGGCCTTCCTCTTGTTGTTAATATATTTGAAAAAGTTTTTCTTGYTGCTCTTAACATCCCGTGCCAGGTTTAGTTCCAAGCATGCCTTGGCTTTCTTTGTAGTATCCCTGCATTCCCTGACAATGCTCCTGTATTTCTCCCAAGGGGCCTGTCCTTTCTTCCACATTCTGTATACTGCCTTCTTCTGTTGGAGTTTTGCCAGGAGCTCCCTGCTCATCCACGCTGGTCTCCTGCCCCCTCTGCCTGACTTCTTGTGCACAGGGATGCACTGTTGCTGGGCATGGAGGAAATGCCGCTTGAAAACTAACCAGCTCTCCTGGGCCYCTCTTCCTTCTAGAGCCCTAGCCCATAGGATCTTTCCCAGCAGGTCTCTGAAGAGGCTAAAGTTGGCCCTCCTGAAGTCCAGGGTGGCAAGGCTACTTACTGCCCTGCCTCCTCTTCGTTGGATCCTGAACTCCACCAGCTCATGATCACTGCAGCCAAGGCTACCCCCCACCTTCACATCTTCAACCAGGCCCTCTCTGTTTGTCAGTACAAGGTCCAGCAGCCCACCTCTCCTCGTTGGCTCCTCCACAGCCTGCGTCAAAAAGTTGTCATCAGCGCACTGCAGAAACTTCCAGGACTGTTTGTGCCTCGCTGTGCTGTCTTTCCAGATGATGTCGGGGTAGTTAAAGTCCCCCATGAGAACCAGGGCCTGTGAGCGTGAGGCAACTTCCAGCTGCCTGTAGAAGGCCTCGTCAACCTCCTCCTCCTGGTCAGGTGGCCTGTAGCAGACACCCACCACAGTGTCTCCCAYGTTGGCCTGCCCTTTAACCCTTACCCACAAGCTCTCCACCCGCTCATCATCCACTCCCAGACTGAGCTCCATGCATTCCAGTTGCTCTCTCACATACAGAGCAACTCCACCACCTCGCCTTCCCAGCCTGTCCTTCCTAAAGAGCACATAGCCATCCATGACAACACTCCAATCGTCTGAGCTATCCCACCACGTTTCTGTGATTCCTATGAGAACGTGGTGCTGAGACTGCACACAGATCTCCAGTTCGTCTTGCTTATTCCCCATGCTTCGCGCATTGGTGTATAAGCACTTCAGGGAGGTAATCGAGGCTGAACTTTTCCCAGGAGGGATGAGAGAGGATCCTCTATAATCACGCCCTAGCCATACTTCTCCACCACCATAGCCCTCTTGGATGGCTATTGACTTAGATTGTATGGGATTGACTGCCCAGTCCATATGACACTCCCCCTCCCCCTTTTTGCTCAGTTTAAAGCTCTCCTAACAAGATTGGCAAGTCCTTTGGCAAACACACGCCTGCGCTTGTGTTGAAGAGTTTGCAGTTGGACTAGATGATCTCAAAGGTCTTTTCCAACCATAATGTTTTTATAATTCTATGATTCTAAGAGGAAAGATTTTGTACACTGAAACTCCCATATCAGCTTCTGCTGGCAGTGGGGGAGTTGCAGTKTGTGTGGCCTCTGCTGAAGAGTGCATGAAGCTAGGTTTATCTTGCCTAACTTCATACATGGACATACAAATGTTTACTGCTGAGCTAGTCCTTGAGATTTCTTTTGCAGTCAACCCAGAGAAATAGGAACTTGTGAAGGGAATCTTATAAAAATAGCAAAGCAAAGTTACCAGGAAGACCACACAATCATAAAAATAATCTCTGAGTACTTCCCCCCAAACAGCCGTACGGGGACTTTCATATCACTAAAATTATGTACAAGCATGATTCTACAGGGGCTTTTTTTTTTTTTTTTTTTTTTTTTTTTTTAATAAATTTTCCCTGAGTTTTATCTAAAAGGAGAGAGGAAGAACTAAAGGACTAAACTGATTAGGAAAAAAAGAATAAAAGCAAAGATATAACTCTTGTCCGTCCTTTAGGCTCATGGGTGTTTACAGTCATTTATTTAAAAAAAAAGTAAAAGTATTTTCTGCCATCTTTAGGTGGAAACAGTAATATAAAGATTTTAGTAAGGTGGAGTTAGTGAGAAATGTACCTTGCATTTAGCCAAGATTGATGTGACATATATCTGTACTGATGTGACGTGTATCTGTATAGTTGCAAAAATATTGCAGCTTTGTGATGCTATTTRGAGTTGTATGAGTCCACAGTGTTCCACAAAGAATAAACTAGGTGTTTTCCTAACTGCCTGTAATTTAGGAAAAACTCAATCCCAAGTAAACGCAAAGCAGAGCTTAAACATCTCCTWAAAGGCATCTTGGGACCTGTAAATTTTGAAACAATTTGTGCTGATAGGGGAGAGAAATGGATAATCAACAGGTGCCTAATGAAGATGAGTGTCTTTTTCAATAACACAGAAATAGTCCACAAGCAAGGACAAGTGTCTTTGTGTGTAATACCAGAAAGTGTGTGATACCAGAAAGACTTAGTTAAAGGGTTTTAATATTCAGAGCAATAAAATATTTTCTTAGAGAAGAAATTTCAAATCTTGAAAGTCTTATGCTAAATGGGTACTTACAGGCTCCTTAAATATATGTCAAAGGCAAAATACATGTAAAAGTAAGGTTAAGATTACAGGCCTGAATAACAGAATGTAGGGACTTCAGGCATTTTCAAAATTCACTTGATACTGATGATCATAGAGATATTTTGGCAGAGAGGAAATGTGAAAGTCATGATAGTAAATGATGTTTAATGTCATAGCATGGGATCAGCCCTAATATACAAACAGAAGAACAAGACCACAGAGCCCATGGTCAGTAAGAAACAAAGAAATGAAATTCAACAAATAACAATCTTTTCTTTTTAAAATAATGCCAAATATTACTAGGGAGAAAGAAAGGCTTTTCACAGCTGTAAACAAGGGGCAAAAAAGCATCACAGGAATGTGAGTAACAATATCTGTTTCTTCACACTCTGATAGCAGGTGGGAGCTGCACAGTATGTGTTTAGAGAAAGCAAATTCCTCATCACCTTTTCTACTTCTTTCTATGAAGAAGATGAGCCAAGACAAAAATTGATCTATTTATTTTTGTTTTAATAGTCAAATTGAGCAGCACTCTAATGGTGCCTACTTCACTTCTGTTCAGCAGCTAGCCCTCCTGCGTCAATGTTTTCACTTTGGAAATCGTTATTGAATTATGCATGTGTCACTACAGTTTCAGAGAAAAAGGTAAATTTATCATATCATTTTCTTTTCTCTCTGTTTCTACAGGGAGGCATTCATATGTCTTCATTCTGCCTTTTTTCTGCCTTTTTTGTACTGTGTTAAATGAGAAAATACAAGGGGATGAATAACATAACTTTGAGCTGCCCTTGAAATCAGGTTTCTTTGAAGTAAAGGGAATCTGGTTGTTTCCACTCTGCCCTGAGTAGCTTTAAAAGTTAGAGTGGAAGGTGACAACATAAACTATTACAGTAATTCTCCTAGGGCTGGCTTGTAACAGATTGATTCTGCTATTAATGTCTTTGTCAAGGTTATAGCACTGTGACAATCTGTCAGCTAAGAACTGTCTTGGATAAGTGTCCTCAGTTTCATCACAGGCACTGCTCTAATCTGACCAAATGTCTGTGAATGGGTTTTATTGCTTAATCAAGAGGTTATACTGCTAAATACACAAGCAAATTTGATTTTTCTGCTTTTGCTTTCCTTTTCTGAAACACTGGACTAATGTGAGCTCTGAGTGTTCATTGTGCCTGAAAAATCAAGGTAATTACAAAAGGCTAAGGCCATATCATAATCACAAATTGAAAAATTCTGTTACTATAAATTAAACGTGTGTAAATCATTTAAAGCTGAATAAGAAGCAGTATCTTTTCCCTTCTGATCTTAGGAAAAAATATTGAATAAAAAACATTTAATTAAGGCTAATCTCCAGAGTACTGAATCGTTTCCATTAGATGGCCACCTCTGACTTCTGCTCACTTTGGGAAATTAATTGAAAGCAGTTATGTCCTAGAACTGTTTTGTCTTTTGGTTTTAGACAGTCAACTCCTGTGCATATCTCTCCACTTCTTAATGATGACATTTTATCTTGCTAGTAATCGGTATATAACATGTTCTTTATATCGATATGTACTTAGGATTTTGTCTATTTGTTAATTCTTTGCAAATTAATAGGATATTTCCTATTATGCTTAATGCATAAAAATATAATGTAAGTATGCTGCATTATATATAGAGAGATATTATTTTGCTTTATTTAATAATAGTCTGTTTTAAAAGCAAACCTCAAGCCTATGTTCAAGATCCCAAATAATATATACATGTTCTTACTGGGTTCATACGTCAAAGTCCTGTAGGCTCTCCTAAATCTTGCTTTTTTWTTTTTTTATGATTTTATTTAATTATGAAGAAAACCATAAAAATGTCAAGATGAATGATACAAAATATCAGCAAGATATAAAAGTGCAGAGAGACTGGACAATAGAGCTGGAAGTTGAGAACTCTCTCAGATGTTTTCGCTGTAATGGCTATGAATTATCTAGATGCAATTCACCATTCTTCATACAACAGACAGAGATCACTCTTCTGTGACRCAAATTTATCACCATAATTGGTAATTACCCCACTTATAGGAGGCAAAGTTAGTATGCATCCAAAACACAAATTTAATCTATTGTAAGAATATTTTGTTTGCAATTCCCAAGGACAGAACCTGCAGGAGTACACATACCCAATACAAATGAGACCTTTGTCTCATTCTTGAAGTATACTTAAGTACATTGCTGAATTGGTGCCTCAATCAGGATAATTACACTGATGGCATTTGACTTACACCAACCTGAAGGCAAGAAAAAAATAAGGTAATATATTTAAGTGATTCAAATAAACTAAATATTTAGGCTTTCTTTGTCAGTTATTTTGTGCCAACCTAGTCTTTCAAGATGTAGATGAATTTTGACTTATCAAAATAAAAGGAATATGAAGAAATTGGTTCAATTTTCCTCAGTAGTACCTCTGAAGGACATCTACAGTCTTGTTGTTAGAGGCACCCAAATCCTGTGTGCTTCAGGAGCTGGGGGATTTCACCATACTCTTCCCATAAATGCTAATATTTCTGTGCCTGGGTCCAGCCAACAGTGAAGCTTAGCACTTATTTCTCACACACATTCATGCATACATGTTCACTCACAGTATTTATTGCACTTTCACTTCTTGGACAAGTGTCTCCCTAGCTGCAGGAATAGAGACCCCCAGCTCCTGTCACTGTGCCTTTCCACTCCAAGGCTGGCGCCGACATTTCCCCTCTGACTACACGACTAGTCCAATTTGGCGTTTGCTGATGTTGACACATATCAAATATAGCTAGAAATAAGATTTAGAGAGAAGATTAGACAGACTATGGTGAAGTGTATGGCTTCGTCAAACAACCCTATTGACCCATAACGTTTACATTTCAACGACCACTTTTAATCAACTTTTTGTTCCATTTCCCCAAGCTTGTTCTTCTCCCTGATTCTTAAGCACCTCATAATATTTTGCATATTTCCATAAGCCCCTTAAAACATTCCATAATGACTGTTTAATCCTAAAACACATCTCTTGCATACCATAAATCTTATAATCCTTTAGGCAATAACGCCTTTTAGTTTGCATTGTATCAGAAAGAAAGTTTCTTTCACTGACTCAAGAGTCGTGGGTCTCACACCAAGGTCAATGGTCTAATTGTTCTTTGATAGTCCTAAGAGCAGCAGATTAAATGTTTTCTGATATTCCACTGATTAGATTTTCACTGATTAGGTTACCAGAGTTCCTCCACCTAGTTCCTCTGGTCCTTATGAGGTTTCKGTGCTTGTTCTGTATAGCCTTTACTTGAATAACCTAACAGCTATGCTTTTGTCTTCAGTTTCCTTTAGCTTGTCTTCATCTTTGAATTTGATGGTTGAAGTTCTTTTCTACCAAACAGGAGCATTTCCTAACTTCATATTAACTCCACTCTAGTTTCTTAGCTTTCCTATAGAGTCAATGGAAAGAGGTAGGAATCTTCAGAAAATGGCTCCATGCTCCTTAAATATGAAGATGCTGCCACATTTTAGTCATGTTCATGCTGTGCCCTTCTGTAGATGTACACTTTTCTCTCTCTACTGAATAAACGAGATGTCTTAGAAACCTATGTCAAGCAACAGAGATACCTGTACACATATAGATATTCCCATTTTACAGTAGCAAACTACTGGAATAGATTTTTTTAATAGAAGAGATGAGATTTTGARAAAGAGTATTGAGTTTATAGACAAGCAGCAGACATTAATAGGTAAATAGTTGCTGGTCTTTCATAGATTAAGGTATTCTGTCTCCAGTCCAACATGATTTACAATTTCTGAATGTTCCCCATCTGGATAGATACTGTGAATACTGTGTAATAATTATTGTGAACTAATCCTTGTAGTATTGCTTGTTGATAAGAAAGCCAAGATATAAAATATGCAATGACAATATGTTTTGTCAACCCTCCCTTATTAGCTGAAGCTAGAACAACAAAACCAGCTGATCCTCACTAAAAACTGGAGTGTGAAAGTAAATTTTTGGGGAAAGGATTGCTAGCCACACAGAACTATAAGAATAAACAACATATGGATTAGGAATGYATATGTTCTGTCTGTGTCTGATACTCTTCTGCAGAGGGGAGAAAACATACCTTTATTTTTTTGAGATAGCTACAGTTTTATGTTACTATGAAAACACTTTATGACTGTATGTAAGGGCATTAATTGACAATATCTGTGTTTTGTGGTAGAATAGAGAAAGGACTTGCTCATCAGATAAGATAAAGGTTATGTGCCTTTTTTAACATTTCTAATTTTATTTCTATAGAGAATTAAAGAGATTCTTCTAGCTTTGATTTTTCTTAAAACAAAGAATATGCTGTATAGACATACCTGGGAGAAAACTGGGTATGCATTATCTTTCTTCCCTCATAATTATGACTAAGCCTTATCAATGGACTTAGAAACTGGGAGCTTTTGAAGCATTAAAGTAGCACATTCACAGAAGAAAACTGGCTTTTGAGAACCTTCTAAAAAAAGTCTGAAAATCACAGACTATAGCACTAATAACATTCTATATTGCTTTGGTAAGTCTTATAGAGTACTATTTTCTTCTATACATGAGCCTTACTAATGTAACAGGAAGTCATTTGACAAATTAAGGCAATAGTATTCTTGGTAGCTTTTTTAATAGAGGAAGGAGCTAAGGGTCACTAAGAAAGTACATTACTAATAGCACCATTAAATCCCAGAGATGAAGAAGAGTTGTCAGTGTAAAAGAGAGCTGCATCAAACCATGTGATAACCTTTCTGTCAGGTAATATTCCTTTGAAGCCACTAGCATTACAGGATCAAGCTTATCTTTATGAACGTAAAGTGTCCATCCAAATAAGACAGGTTTTTCAACTGCTTTAAACAGCATAACTGCATGATTGATTTGCACTGAGATCTAGTTTAAGTTGCAATAGTCTATCCTGGAAATAAATTCTTTTTTGTCCAGGTATATTATTATAATATTATACAGCAATATAATTATATTAATTATTATAATAATAATTTTAAAAATCCTGAATATTTAATTGTAGTTAATCCTCTTTTTTAAGTTAAGGATTGTGCCTGTGTATATGCTCAAGTTCAACTTATTCTGGTTTACTTTGATTATTAATTTAACAGACAGTTCTAACAGATCTTTTTTCCTGTTCTAAAACAAATATTTTCTCTGATTTCATATAGTTATGTTGCATAGTTTGTAAAAACTGCATTTACTGCTAAAAATAAATAATACATTTTTTTTCCTTACTAGAGCATTCATTTTTTAAAACATGAGTGAAACAAAGCTGTTCCCCCCCACTTCATAAACTCCCAGCTAATAAAGTACGTATTTTATTACCCAGCAAGAATCATGGTTTAGATGTTAGTTCTAGCAATAAGCACAGGATCTCTACTGCTCATTTTGTCATGCTTGGAATCATCCCTGATTCAACGTGAAGTAGAAAGCTTCAAAGACTTGTGTTACTCCCTGTGTAATAGTTAAATTCAATAATTTTGAATTAGATGCACATGCCAGCTTCACTCTAAAGAGGCCATGAATCTCTAAAATAAAAGCTGCTAAAGGAACCTTTTCTCTCTTCTATTGCATTCTTTTGAGAATCTTAAATGAACTATAGAAATCACAAAAGATTGTTCAGTCAGAGTCTGACAGATAAGCAATGTTTAGTTTTGCTAATCTTTTGCAGAATTATGAATAAAATATCAATAAATCTTTCATATAGCTCCATCATTATCCATTTTATGCAATCTTTATGTAATTAAAGATGTGCTCAAGCATCAAATATTTGGCTTCAAATATTAATGTATCATGTATGTATACAKGCATTTAAATGTATATTTGTTTATATATGCATCAATTAGCCCATTTACAGTCTTTTGGTATTAAAAACAAATTATAATTTGTGTTTTCCTGAAATCTATTAATAAGACTGGCATCAATGTGCAAAGAATATGATGAAAAAATTACCCTTGGATTAGATTTTTGAAACTGCGAGACATAAACTGTTCCCTTTCTATTGAATTCCCAGTTTAATTACATTATGCTAGGCCTGCTGAAAATAGAAAATGCATCTCTTTAATAAACACTTTTATTCTGTACAAGGCAGAATAGCAATGGAGAGCTCTACTGTACCATAGCCTTTTCACAGTGATTTGTATTTATTCCAGCTCAATAGAAAAATACACATGAATAATTAAGCAAAAATAAAAATAGAACCTATCTTTTTTGTATCCTAGATGATCATATAAATGCTGGTATTGATGGCATGAGGTAACTACTGCCTACTGCAAAGGATATTTCAGAAATCTAAATACTTGCTATTGTTATTCTTTTGGTCAATCTAAATAACATTTTTTGGTTTTATCTTCAGTAGATTTCACTGTACTTAGTAAAAACAAGGAAGCCACTCAACAAATGCAGAATTTGATGTGGATATGTGAATTCCTTTTTCTTTTAAGCAAAGATAACTAAGTACCAAAACTAGAGTACAGAAGATATAGAGGATACCATCTTCAGTGAAAGCTAGACAGAGGTTTTTTTTGAGTGCATGGGACAAAGACTCKCCCTCCATTTAAATAGTGAATTGGCTTAATCTAGGCTCTACTGCAACAGATCAAAGTCCTCAAATTAATAAATTAATCATTCATAAGGTGAAAGATATTCCTTAACACATTTTTTTTTTTGCTTATAAAAGGATCACGTTATCTATACTATGTCAGCAGCAATTCATTTTCCTTGCTATGTAAAAGTCATTGCAACAATCAGCATCATTCAGTTCAGCTGAGTTTACAACACTTCCTATGTGGAGAATGGAAACACATTGTTGGTGGCATATAGCCAATGTCGTCACCACGGGCCTCAGCATGACCTGTGACGCTTACTAGCATAAAGGAGGAAGGGACTTTGTAGTCATCCCAGTGCATTCAAGCTTTCTACAGAGTTTCCAGATACTTAAAATTTCTGCTGTACGTGTGCCCAGAAACATGATTCAGTCTTCAGAGATACTAGCATGTTCCAGTCTAGACTGTTCTCAGCTCACTCTGAACTTGCTAAATTAGTCTTCTCTCCATAACCTCTCAAAAGCTCAGGTGAGGAGGATTCTTCCACCTTTTTCTCTTATAACACCAAAAAAATATTGCACTGTTTTACCTAACAGTTTAACTTAATTTGATCACTTCCTTCAAACGCTATTTTGTAGTGATACTATACTAGTAATGCAGGCAACATGATTTGCCTGCATTTTGCCCGGTGAAAGAGGCACATAGATGCKGAAAAAGTAATGCTGATTTCCTCTTCCAGCTGTTGTAATGTAAATAAGAGAATCAGTTTACTTAGACTACAAGAGTGCTTTTCACTATCTATTTAAGTATTTTTAAAGCATTTTTAAGTGTCTATTAGAGATAGACAATGCTCTATTTTGCATATTAATGGCAGAATTGCTAGTGATATGAGAGTTGAAGGGAGGATGGAAATATTTTTCTGTAGTTTTTTATTTGCTTTTTCTTTCCAGATATGAATAAAAATAAAGAACTCTTCATGTGGAACCACCTTTTGTGCTGACATATGAACCTGATTTTCCCTAGTTCTCAGCAGGTTAAACCAAGTGATAAAAATTATTATATACTGAATGACAGGAGTAGAAAATAGTGTAAACAGAAGCTTAATTGCATAATTTTGAAGGAGTATTTCCTTTGATGTAGCACTTGTTTTGGCAGGAGAGTGGGCTCTTCTCTCTTATTTTCCATTTTTAGGTTTCTTTAGATTTTTTCCTATTGCTTTCACATTAAACTTCTAAATTCATAAGTAATTTTCAGCTTTTACCTCTTTTCACTTGAACAATTTACCTTCACTGAGAACTAGCTTAAATTTCCTGAAAACAGGAAACATTGCTTATAGTAGTCTATACTGTATTTTTTTTCTTTTTTTTTTTCTTTTTGTTAGAAAGGTGTGTGAAAAACTTCCCTGACTTATGATGGAGAACAAGATAAATGCATCCTACTGTGGTGCTGAAATGAAAGTCTGCTTTGATGCAGGATACTAGAGAGCACTATTCTTGTCATAAAAGCTGGCAGCTGAGCTTTCATTACCCAATCACCTGAAATGACATACAGACAGGGACAAAGTCAGAAGAATAGATGAAGAGGAGATAAAAATCGCTAAATCAGAGATAAAAGTTGTGGTAAACCTGTGACCAAGGGGTGACAAATGCTAAAGACAAGGGAAGTAAATTCCCCTGCCAAAGGATGTAATACTGAATAGTAAAAAATGTTTCTCAAGAGTTGAGGTCACTAAGGACTACAGCTAAGCTATTTTATGTATGAGAGTAATCATAAATTTATCAGTGTCAAAAATGCATAAGAATGCATATATCAAAGTCTCTCAGCTCCACTGGCTACTCTATGGATCTCTGTAGTACCCTAGGCTAACTTTCAAACCAACATTACTCTAGCTAAAATGAAATTAGCAGTATGGGCCTGATACATCTTCTGCTGAAATGAGGTATCACTGGTGGCCAGCGATAGGACGAGGGGTAATGGCTATAAGCTGGAGCACAGGAAGTTCYGCCTGCAGGTGAGGAAGAACTTCCTTACTCTGAGGGTGACAGAGTGGTGGAACAGGCTGCCCAGGGGGTTGTGGAGTCTCCTTCTCTGGAGGTCTTCAAAACCCGCCTGGATGCCACCCTGTGTCACATACTCTAGGTGTGCCTGCTTGASCAGGAAGGTTGGACTAGATGATCTCTGGAGGTCCCTTGCAACCTTGAATATTCTGTGATTCTGTGATTCTGAGGTATATGTTAATGAGATTGAATTGGGCTTGATATTTATTTGTGAGAGCCAGTACATTATATATATTCATTATTGCACTTTTGGTACATATCTACATCACAACTAAACTTTTCATTTATATGATAACTTATATAAATTTATATATATACTTTGAAAGCTAACATGAGAAACCGATCTATATCCCTCCCTAGCCATCCAAACTCATGGGCCCTGGAAATAAGTCAGAGCTTAGACCAATTTATATTTTTTTTTATCTAATATTTCTATGGATTTATTTCTATCAATTATTAGAGAAATTTATTTTAAAAAGAGAAAAGATCCACAATAATCATCTAAACTGTTGCATCCAATAGACAGAAGCATACAAAAAAGTGTGTTTGTGAAATAAAATATTTGGAAGGAGAGGAAGACCCAAATTTTACCACTCCTGTTTAGTATTTAACAATAATTAGCATTTAGAAAAAGTAGTCTCTTAAAAGGCTGAATGAACACTGGAGAGGAATAATATTTTGAGTGTCAGGTTCAGTACTTCAGTTGCACTTCAAGGACTACCAAAATATTTTTATTTTAATTTTATTCTCCATATTCAGCAAAAGAGTTCATTGCTCATGAGTAATTAAGTTCTGTTTTTACGTATGAAATAAGATGTTATTGTTTTAAACAGGCTTGGCCAAATCAGCAGCTTAAATCTTAACTGTGTTAAGGTAGTTTATCACTGCCCATAACAGTATCAGACCATTTTATTCTAGTTGACCTGGCATTCAAGAATTAACAGCAGTAATGAAAAAAAAAATGATTTAATTAATTGGTAATCCAACTAATTAACTCATGGTTTATGAATTCAGTTTTTCAGAGAAGAGGAACACAGTCAAATTGTTTTCAGAAACTATATGCTTGAAAACATATACTGTAAGGGCTTCAAAGTTTATTTTTCTAATCTAACAGACTAAAATGAGAATTTAACTATAAATTTAAGAATTAATTTTAATATCCCAAAGAAAACTTTAGCCATTTCAAAATGTTAAGAAAAAGAGCTCAAAAAATGTTTCAAAACAATAACAAAATGCAAGCCTTAAATTGAAAATATCTGTTTTCTAAAAAGAGCTAGGTATCATAGTGTCTTTGGGGGAATGGTTTATTTTCACTGATTTACTCAGCTAAAGGTTAGATATGCATCCAGAGTCTTCAGTGATTCAAGCTAGACCAAACTCTGCCTACTGTACTGTAGTGTCACTGAATGTTCTGCTGCAGTCAATTGCTGTATGCCAGGTTGATTCAAATGCAGTTCTCAAGTTCAGAAATTGGAGCAAAACCTCCTGAAATGTAGCTTTTCGTTTGTTTGTTTGTTTCCTCTTTCAGTACCATCCAGACAATAACCAACCTGGCTATTAATAATTAATGTATAGTCCATAACTATAAACAAAAACCCAGTAATAAAATAATCAGGAGCACTGAGCAGCTGTTACAGAATGATGTAGTTCACCTGGTATAGGAAGAATGTATCAGAATTACTCATTTTCCTTGAAAAYGTCAGGATAACAAGGCATCATGGCACACCAGTGAAGAAAGGGACATGCATTTCTGACCAGCCTTCATAAAAATAGCTACTAGTCAAGGTTTTATTAAGGCAAAGATGGCAGTAGTGGGGAATAGAGAGAATCTGTGAGTGTGACCAAGAAGCTTAGTGAGGTAGGGGACACACCTGAGAAAGGACAGAGTCCTTGGGTCCAGACCATTTGGAGAGACTAAGATGGTGAAAGTGAAGCACATAAAAGTGAAGGCTACAATTCAAATTCTGTCTCCATAATATCGTCTCCAAATTCTGTTAAAAAAAAATAAAATAAAAGACACACAATTCAATCACAAGAAATTATTTTTCTGTGGATCAGAATGAATGTTCTGAAAAAGAATTACTGATCTGAAAGTAAGGAGACTGTTGGTCTGTGGCAAAATTCTTACCCAAAATTTCTCTGGACGTGGATTGTTCTTTGAAAGATGTATCTATGCAAGAATCCTCCCCATTCCTAAGGCAAAATTGTTCTTCATCTGCTGCTTTTACTATGGATGTAGAAGCTAAATTTCAAAATCATGTTTTAATATTGCAAATGTGCTTAGATTCATGACATTTACAGTGAGTATAGATAAAACTATTTCTTAGTTTAGGAAATCGAGGCACAGGTTACTTGCTTATTTACATATTAATTATATTCAAATGTGTTTTCCCAAGATTTTGGCCCCATAGAACATTAAACAAAATTAAGCCTTATTTTTCCTAAAGGAAGAAATCTCAGTGGTTTAGGTTGTTTTATTTATTTCTAGAAGATATTTTGGGCTTCATTGGAAGTCTGAAGAATCAACATCAGGGAGATATTTAATGCTTAGAATTATTATAGTTCATGTCCCTTGTCTCAGCTTATACTCTCTAAATATCTGCATCTTTCCACAAACATCCTTTGCTGACTAAGTCACGCAAAGGTATATGAGGAAAGTTGGGAAGCAATGTCAAATTTCATAATGGGAGGAGAAAATGAACTGAATTTGGAGACTGTCCTTGTTATGCAGGAATTTAAGCTGTAAAGAACTGGTCATGCAAATGGAACAAATGTGTTTCTGAGAAGGCATTTAACCTGGAAGATAGTACAATGTCAACAGTAAATGTCCACATATCATTGTTTGCTTCTAGTAAATGCGTAACACATTTACTTGTCATTTTTAAGTCTGTGCATACAGTTCAGTAGAGATACAGCAGTCTCTGTATCGATACCCTCACAGAGTTTGAGAAGATAGRATTTTTAAACTATAACTAACAGTCTGCATGACAAATTAGAAAATTCTCTTAGAATGGGCCTTCAGATACTTGAATTTATTGTATATAAAATTTGAAGTGTTTGTCTTGAAATGAGACAGACCATTTTACCAAACTACTTTGAGAAAATTATGTACATTAACATAATGCTTTCAGGGATTAATACTTTATACTTAAGAAGTTTTGGTGCATGGCTTTCACAGCATTAACACATTGTGATAATAATGTATATAAACAGACATATTGATATTAGTAATAACACCCTGTTATAGACAGCATGGCATGGATGAAAGAGATACTTAATTGTCTTTCCCATTCAGGATAACAATTTACTAATCTGTGTTAAATTACRAACATATGACGGTATTGATGGGATTTTTCTACTGAATTGTTGAGGCAGTCAGGCCTTATAAAACCTCAGGTTTGAAAATTTGCTTTTCAGATCAATTCCTCAATTGCTGATTCATTTTAAGTGATTGTTTTTCTTAAATCAAATATCAGTCTACATTATTATTATATATCATTATAAACTGGAGATGCAGAATAGAGCAAAAGAGGAATTTTTATTTCTTAAAGTAGAATTGCTTTCCTCAGTACTGGCTCCCATGTTCTGTCCACAGTAGATTTACATACTGGAATAACATAGATCTCACCAAGTAGTGGAGAAATATTACCCAAATCTGAACACTTAAAACCAAAGACATTTTCTAGGGATTGTAATAATCTCAAAACTATAGGAGGAAAAGGATTTTTTCTTGAAAGAATGCACTAATTTGAATTTTTAATGCTAATGGCTTATTTCATCATCTTACTCTCAGCAGATCCCTTTCAAAGAATTTGAAATGGTTCTTTGAAATGAATTTTCTTTTAATGCTGACTCCTTACTTGTTCATACCGTATTAGGTTATAAGCAAATATTTAAGAACATTCTTACTCTGATTAACTATACTCAGTGCCATGGAAACATCTTAAGCTGAACACTGAAAGATCAGTAAAGTAGTAATATCTTTTATAAGCTCAGCTAAGATAATTGGAAGAAAAATAAGTAAGCTCTTTGACAGAAAGATCTTTCTTTCAGAACTGCTGAATATGTTTGCAAGCCTTTCAGCACTCAAATAACTTTGCTTTTGGTCAAATCTCTTGTTTATTTTTCATTTACTTCCATTATTGTCTGAAGATGTGAATCTTTGTGATTACATAATAGGATAAAAATTTCAGTATTGTTATGAAAGTGTTTTTTGTTTTGTTTTGTTTTATTTTTAGAAAACACATTAAAGTTTTTAAGCATTACAAGCTACCATTCAGATTCTATGAGCATGCAAACAATATTCATGTAACTAAGATGCTTAAAAGTATAGCAGCAGCTGTTCTAGCTTATTAAATACTTCCTGGGATATTTCAGCTTTGTTGTCCAAATACAGTCTTGAGAACTTAAAAACACCGAAATGTCCTTATGGAAGCAGTGAAATTGGCTTCTGTAAGTTACATTTTTCTTTTTTCTTTTTTTTTCTTTTTTTTTTTCAGTATTGTCTTCTAAACCAAGTATTTTAAAACAAAACAAAAAAGTATAAATACAGCCTTTACAACTTAGGCCAGATGTATTATATACTAAAGTATCAATATCCAGATAACCAACCTGATTGTCTTTAAAGAAAAAACATCTCATTATAGGATATGATCTTACTAGAGAAATAATGCATAATCAAATAAATAAATAATGTAGCACATTTCCAATAAAAATATGTATTCTAATTAACAATGAAGCACTTGAGCACCTTTCATCTGTAAATGGAAGACTGATGTGATCATCAGTCTTCCATCACCTATGCAAGACTTCCATAGATGTTGACTATTCTACCCGTCCACACTGGAGATGCTAGCACTTTCTTCCATGTGCGAGATAGTACTCTTCCTTAGATAAATAACTATGTTCCCTTGCATAAATATTCAGAGAGTAGTTTTTCACTACCTATGCTAAAAATGAATTGCTTTAGGTATACTCACATGTGTTCATAGTGATAGGTAGTTTTAGGAGATACTTGTATAGAAAATTGTACAATTCCTAATAATAAAAAAAATTGACAATACTTAAACCTCTTATCTCTTTTAGAAARATTCCAGACACCTCTTGAAAATGAGAAGAAAGATGCTTTAGAACACTCTGAGTGTAGAATTTTCCTTTACACTCAAGGACTTCTTTTCTTCCACCAGAGAGAAAAGATTCTGTGAAGAAGTAGGATTGTTTGGCCTCACTGGAAATAGATTTTCAATACCTACTGAAGTCTGGAGACTAAGAAATGGGTAACAAAGAGTTTATTATCATTCATTCCTTTCACTTTCAAGAATATGCTGAAAGCTTTCAGAAAAAAAAAAAAAAAAACAATTAGAAATAGGCCACAGCATCATTAAATAAACTATATATCCATGTATGTGATAAAGAGCTTATTAAAAGCAAAGAGAACAAGCTTTTTTTTTTTTTTCCTTTCACATCCTTCGATTGTGATTATACACTTTCCTGAAAAAAAAAAAAAAAAAAAAAGTATATTCTATGGCAGAATTTTAACACTTAAAAACATGCTGAGCTAATGAGAGTGAAAAGAAAGCTAATTCAGAAGCCAGCCAATTATGATATAAGTGTACCTTCCTTTCTCATGTGCAGAAGATAAACAGGTTGGGAAAAGGCAAGGAAAAGTCTGGATTCAACAAGAAGACTCCTCTCTGTTCCTGCCTCACACTCTACAACACTTATCAAATCTCATAATAATGGCTAGGAAGCAAGCAACAATAATGAAGCTAAAAGGAAAGAGAATAAAAAAAAAAAAACATATTTCAGCTTGAAGGAGAAGCAAACTTCTGATTCAGAACACTGCTAGGGCACTAGTGGTGCTGCTTAAGATGAGCTTGCATTGCATTTTCATGACATTAGACTGTATTTTTCTTGCTAAAAACTAGTAACTAGAATGCTACTCTAATTTAATAGAGAACTTGTTAAAATTTCAAACATGAGATTTTAAAGTTGTACTCATGAAGTAGGTACATAAACTAAATTTGGATGAAAAGAAGTGGTGAGATTTTAATCTGAAATTATTTATTCTTTTATTTCTGTCTATTATCTCAAGACTAGGCCTGGAATGATTTATTTTATCTCAGTCATTTCTGAAGTCTTACTGATTTTATAAAATTGAATATGATTACTCACGAATCATAGGTATTCAGGTAAATCCAAACAGACTAAATTATTTTTCAATATTTACATGTTCAAAATCAGATGTTTCTGTTTTAATCATTTAATTGTTTGAATATTATATGTTACAATTTGATAAATAGTCTACTAAATCTGGTAGTGGGATCAGTTTATCCTGATAATTTCTATCTTGATAATTATGCAAAGAGAATGAAATATTGTGGTTTTTTATTATTTATTTCATATATTTTTTAATTACAAACATTATGATTTTGGGAAAATCCAAAGGAAGTGATTCTAGATGTGATTGTCATTGAGTAATTTTTAATCTAGTGAAGCAGTTATTGGACTGACATATGTTTTCTTATTCAAATCTAGGTATTTTTATTAATCATTTACATTCAAGTATTCAGTATTTGACTAACAGAGAGTATCTTTCTACACCATCTGCCTAGATTCTATACTAGCTTTGCTAAGGAGTTGTCACTTTGCTTCTTTTCTAACAGTTAAACTTTGTATATATGTGAATATGTACATTTAATCTATGAAAAATAGGAATGGATAGCACACAGTGAATCAAGTCAAGGTTAGTGAAGTTCTGTCTGKATGTACTTTTTTCTTTATATAAGGAAATTCTACAGCAGGGAATTCTATCTACCTGTCCTCAGAATAAAATGCAAGAAAGTGTGTGGAGTAAAGAGATCAAAGATTATAAAATTAGGAAGGAAAATAGCAAAAGGAGGAGATTTATGTAGTGTTCACTATCATAGTGCAGCGCAGGTGGTTTTCATCCCCAGGAATGTTTAAAAAAAAAAAAAAAAAAAAAAAAAAAAGGAATTGTTTAGACTAGGCTGACAAATTTTGTGGTTATATTAAAATGGCATTGTCAATTCTTATGTTTATTGATTATATTTAATAATTTACCATGACACAAAGTAGTGAAAAATAATAGGCAGAAATGATTTTGGGAAAGGTTCATAGAAACACAGGACATACACTGGAATCCTAACAAATACAGATATTGTTACTCTTTTTATTACAGTCAGGCAATAACTATTTAATCTAAGATTCACCTAACCTTACTTCTGAATACTGAAGTTTTAACTACTGTCATTAAACTGCCTTTAAAGACACAGAGAATAAGCAGAGAAAAAGCCAATAAATTAACATCTCCAAATTTCTGGATTTAGACCTAAAATTCAGGTGTCTAGGTTGTGTGAAGTACAAAAAAGAGTTGGTATTAGACACCATGCATTGTTGGGTGTTTATAAAATGCAGATCAATGTACAATTAATATGTCATAGTAAGGTAAAAAATGAACCTGTTTCATTTTTATATTTCAAAAGTATCTTTAAAAGTAAAGCTGTATAAATACGAGAAATATTTACTAGAAATGCATTACAGATGCATTAGACCAAAAATATTTGCTTGCAATAGGATATATTGTCACCTAATAAAAATTCATATAGATTAAAGTTAGTGAAGCTGGGCCAATTTGTTTGCCAGGTGTTTTGCAACAAATGATTTTTTTCTGCATTTATTCAAACTTAACAATGACATCCTAATGTAAAAGATTTATTAGTAGTTTGTCGGTTTTTTCTTCTTCATCTGCCATTATGATGCTAAATCTTCTTCTTTTGCCCTGTTCCTCTTACTCTTCTTTATAGTCAAGGATGATTGAAAAATGAAATATGAAAGGTTCAGATGAATATGAAATCCACATTTCTTAGGGCTGTCATACAAAGACATACAAAATTTTCTATTTGCCCAAACAGCTGGAGACATTGTCAGATCCCTGGCAGGAACTATCATCTTTCTTTTTCCTTGATGGAAGATTGAGGAGCTCCATAATTTTCCATGATTACATTAAGAAATGTTGCTGTAGCAAAAGACATTCTTCAAACATGTAAGGAATAGCGAGTATTGAGTATTATAGTTTGATGTCTGCCCATAGTTAATGACAAGCAGTATGTGATAAGAGATCTGAAAATGATTCCAATAAATTTTTCAGAGGAATAGTATTCTTCTATTAAATGATATATAATGGTATATAGTGATTTTTTTCCCTTTATTCCTTCTCTCATTCGTTCCTGGACACATACAGAATGCACAGAAATACCATTAACTCTGATATGGGAGTCAAATATTGTTAGACAGGGCCAGGGTTTGAGTTAGATGAAAAGCAATACTGCATTTCTAGTAAATGAAAAAATGCTATAATTATCTTGGAATTTTTCAAATTTAAATGTATAACAATTATAAATATTTTCTCTAGGCAACAAAGTTTTATATTTTTTCTCTTTTTTCTACCAAGGTCAATAAGAATGACAAAGCCACTCGTGAACATCATGATATTTTGTTTCTAAAGCTGCAAATGTCTATTTTACAATTTGAATTTCTACAATTTATTCTCTTCAAAATGTTAAGTATTATCTCCTCAAGTTTATGTATTATCTTATCAAATCTCATCAACAAACTCTTTTAACAATCAATTATCTGAAGGTGGCAGAGTTACTATTTGTAGTTTCCTTTTTGCATGAGTATTTGACCGAACATTCTTGAATGTTAGAGATAAGCAATTAAGAGAAATTGGGATGGGAGGAGTAGTCAATCACTCTTGTACCAACAATCCRATGAATAAAAAACAAGAGAGAAAGATCATATTTAAACAAGCATTGTTTTAAAGTCAATAAAAGCACTGGGAGGTCTAAATAATATATCATTAGTCAGGATACATTGTACTACAATACTTCTTCTAAAAATAGCTAAATGTGCTAATTGAAAAGTCAGGTCAGTTAGGGCAAGAATTCATTACTTTTTTTGCTACAGAGTATCTCTCTCATATTCATGATATAATAACCAGGTTTGTTTTCCCTGCAAGCTTCAGGATGTTTTTTATAGTGCTCAAAAATAACATTATGACGAACATAGGGAGGATCACTCTACATTGGATGRATGAAAAGAACATATGAAAACTACACATTACTTTTTCTTAATCAGAAATTAAATGTATCAATTGCCTTAGAGAAACCATTAAATACTTCCTAATATCCTAGATGCTCCTTGTGAATACAGTTAGGATGTTTAGAGGATAACTGTGACAATACTATAAAACCAGAACAAAACACAAGTTAGAAAAGATTCAAAGAATAAAGAACACGTAAGTTTCAATAACTTTGGTTTGAAAAAAAATATTTTATAAGTCTTTGAGGACTTTGATCAAAGAAAACCCCATTGAGCTAACATCTGCCCTATGAGGAAAGGCTGAGAGAGCTGGGCCTGTTCAGCCTCAGGAAGAGAAGGCTGAGAGGGGACCTCCTGAGAGGGGACAGTGTATACAAATACCTAAAGGGAAGAAGTGAGAAGGATGGGGCTGGCCTCTTTTCAGTGGTGGCCACTGATAGGACTAGAGGAAACAGGCACAAACGGAAGCCTCAAAAGTTCCACAGGAACTTAAGGAAAAATTTCTTGACAGTGAGGGTGACAGAGCACTGGAACAGGTTGCCAAGAGAGGTTGTGGAGTCTCCTTCTCTTGCCCTGTGCCACATACTCTAGTTGACTCTGCATGTGCAGGGAACTTAGAATAGATGATCTCTAAAGGTCCCTTCCAACCTTAGGGATTTTATGATTTTATGATTCTATAAATATAATTCAACTTACTAAAATTCTGCTATTACACTGAGATTTGATAATGTCAATTTAGATATAAAGTTGATGGAGCATTCCTATTAAAAAGAAAATAAAAATATTAAATATTGTGTAAATCAATAAATAAAATCCTAATTTCCTAAGTTCCTAATTTCATTATTTTGAAATGTAGAGAGAAATGACAAAAAAAAAGAATCAGAATATAATGAAAATTAAATATCTTTAAGCTCTATGTAAGTCTTAAGTTCTAAGGACTAACAAAGATTTTGACTTCGTGAACTGACTATAGCCAATGGATGAGTTTAAAATAGATCTATGGCAAAATTGAAAATTCCAAGACAGATCAAGCCATTGATTTTATCACAGATTACTTCTTTATGCACTTATATTAGAAGTAAAGAGTATGGAGTCTGGGTGCAAAAATACCACCRAATAGTGAAGTCCTTCTTCCATACTGTAGGTCTCAGTTAATTACTTCTTTGCTACATTATTTCCCTTTCTAATACTTAAGTCACTGACATGTTCCATCAGGCAACAGTTCTCACTCCTTGGTTTTCCCAGTGTAATTTATGGCCCTAAAGGTGAGAAGGTCAGAGTGAACCAAAGGAAAGACAAAACTATGCTGCTGTCTGCCATGTATTGTTCTAGCAGATGATGCGAGTAGATGGTGTTGCAGAGTAGATAAAAAGTGATTATGGAAGACAAATGCTACAAGCTATCTGATTGACCACTGACAAGGTGCTTAAACTTTCCTTGATTTAGTTCTATTAAATAATGCATATTTTCTCTTAAGGACTAAATGAAAATAGATCGAGGCACTTGTTAGGCTTCAAAATATAGTATCCTAAGTCACAAGTATGCGCGTAATAATTGATTTGGTCTGTGTGTACATACAGGTGTTTAGCTGTAAGCGTGCATATGAGTTAAACACTCTGCTGTTCACTGACACATATCCAACTGCTTTTCAAGCTTTTTTGTATTTTTAGACAGAATGACATCTTGATCCTTTTTTTCTTTTTTAAATTGCTTGTTTAAAGGCACTTACATTGGAAATGCATCTCACAGTAAGCATATGTAACAGTTGGTAGTTAGAACTTAAGTGATAGCCATGCATTTTCATGTTCCATATATTATGCATTCACTCTGTTGTTATGTGATCACCTGTGGCAGCATCTCATGTACGTTGAGGCCAAACCAGTACATCTTGGCAAAGAGGAACTTCCTAGTGGCCAGAACAATGTGCCCATCAACCATATTTCTTTCAAAAGTGCTTGAGCACCTTTAATGGCTGCAAGTCCTAATAATCTCAGTTTTATATCTTAGCTTTTTTTAAAACAATGGCTGCTCCAACAGCAGCCTACCCTTATGAATTCAGTGCTAATGCAGAAGGAAGAGTGTCACCTAATGATCTGTAGGTAAGCGTAGGCTCCAGCTAGCACTTTTTTGTTTTTCATGAGTTTTTGCATTCTCCCTTATTTGAAGACTTCATAGAAATTCAGTAATGGCTGGTTGATTTCATAGTTGTTTGTGTTTACAGACATAAATATAGAGTTGTTTGTATTTAAAAGTAGAATGGGGAATAGTGATCAGCTTTCCATTTAGCTTTTTTAACTACAAGAAAGCTTGAGAGTATCACAGGCTGCCTTTGAAGGGCTGCTGAGTGTAGCAGACAGGAAAAGGCATCAAGGGAAAAAAAGGAAATTCTGAAGTGTCATAGTTTGCTTTACTAAATTCATGGAAGGTAGGCAAGAAAACTATGATGGAAGGGTGGGGTGCATGCATGGGGAAAATACTGCATTTTAACAGTAACTTGTCAGAGAAATGTGCCTCCTCCCCCACCATGACCCTGAAAATTATTTGGTGAAATGAAAGGATAAATAGTTTCACAGTACATTTAAAAACCTGCATGTRAATTACAAAGTTGTATTCAATAGTAGTTGTACTTTAATGTATTGAGATATTGCAGGGGGTATCATTCACATTAATACATGCCTCGGGTGGTTGAATATTCAAGCACTCCTTGCCTCCCATTGCACCAGAGTAATGTGTTAATGAGTCTGTGGAACATAATCCTGTCATATTTTAATGGTATGTTAATTTAAATGGCTGTGGAACAAATCCTGGGGCTAGGAAGATCCATAGCATGAAACCAAATGAAGCTGTGCATTTTGTCTTGATCCCTTGGTCACACAGGCCTACTTCTCTTAAGTGAGAATCTTATAAAGATACCTTGAGGAAGGAAGAGCTATGAAACTACCTTATTCTCAGTTACCTTGTCTTCGAGAAGTATGATTTTATTGACAACCCTACTGTTACATAGAAAGTTGAAGCATRTTTTTAAGCTCCTTTTTGCTATGTTTTTCCACCTAACAATTCCAAGAAGGGAAAGATGACAGGGGAAAGGATTAAAAGGCTAAACAACAGCCTGCTGTCCTCAGCAGTTCAAATGCAGCCTTTCAGCAAATTTTTCAAGGCCTCTTTTCAGAATATAGCTTATTCTAAAGCATTAAAAATGTGAAGACTCATTCTGTCTTTACCATTTCCACTGATACAGCACAGGCATTGCTGAATACCAGTCCAAGAACATCTTGAATTATGTTGTACTTGCTATAGAGTGATGACGATTTGGCTAAATCCTTCTATTGCCCATTCAGGGTTTAGTAGATAAAGGAAACACTTGGTTCTACACTGCTGAAATCAAATTCTTTGATACTTAAACAGGGATACTGATGTGAGTCCCAAGACCCTCTCCCATTCTTGATCTCTCAAAGGAGTTTTAAGTATAGTATAAGRCATCTCTGAACAGATATCAGTTTCTGTTTTAGAAGTAGGACACTGAAGATGAGAATAAAGACATTCCCAAAGACAGCAGTAGTTGTCTCATTTTGGACCTTTACACTTGCATTAATATTATATGTCCATGAAGTATCTGCAAAATATCATAGCCATATCTTCATTTGGTGCAATATATACCACAGAAGCCCTTGGGGCTCACCAAAAAGCCCATCTAGCACTTATACTGAACAGCATTCTGCTTTAAGCCCRTTCCCAGGTCCATACTTCCCCTTGTCCAGAGAGTATTTTGCCTCTCAGTGCCTTGATCAGGACACTTTCTGTGACAAGCTGTCATTTGGTATACTACAAAAGGACAGGAACAATGGGCTCAAAAAATCCCCATGGCCTTGGCCAGGTAGAGCCTGTAACACTTGTGCTAAGCAAAGATGTAATATTGACACAGGGCTTCCAGCTCCCTTACCTCCAGGCTGATGGAGGTGTCCTGTGTCCACTAGCTGCCATTCAGCTACTCCTTGACATGTAGGCTGGCCAAGTGGCTAGCAGCTGCTACTTGTCTCACATTTTTTTCCAAGCAATGTTCTTCCCTGTCATGCATCAGAAGGATTCATGCATGACCACAGGTTAAACTTCCTGAGGATGAGCTTCTGAAGTGTCTSGTACTGCTGGTTTAAGCACTGTTATCCTTTCTATCTGCTGTAAGAGTGGCTTATTTTCCCAAAGATCATTTAGTTCATAGCTAGAATGCTAGAGAACTCTCATGAGGTTGTTGTGGATCATATTTCCAGAACTGAGTTCCTAAATTCTCCTTCCTTATGAAGAGGAGACTGCAAAATTGTTCTGTGCTTTGTAATAAATTCAATATTTTCAGAAATGAATAGACTCTATATTCACTCTAATGATGTCAGAAAGCTGCACCTTCTATCTGAGTCTAGAGTTTCTGAAGAGCACACAGTGATTATAAAAAAAACTATTGGGGTAGAGTATGTGTTAACTGTGCTATCTGTCCTCATAGATGTGAATCAGAAAATGGCAGTGTTCTCAGGTGTTTCAAAGTATGCTGGAAATTTAGGTAATGCAGAAATCAGAGAAATCAGAAAGTTCAGCAACATGAGAAGGGAATGGACACTCTGTTGGCTCTGAATACATTTAACAGGAAATACTCAGGGGCAAAGTTGTCTATTGGACTCAGTTATCATGTCTTTGCCACTTTTAATAACTCAGGAGAACACCTTAAAAAACATTTTCTAAAATAAAGACCTGTATTTACTTTATGCTCTATGTCTCAGCAGTTTAGCCTTCCATTGAGTGTGGCCTAATTATATGATCCTCAAATAATTTGACAATCATTACAGCAGCAGACTTGTACCCTTACAGACAGAAGTATCTCTGTCTCATAAGCATGTTTCACTTGTTACTTTCTACCAGTTTTTCCCACAAAGGAATGTTGTCAGGGATTGCAACAGGTCTGCCACGACAGCGACAGAATGTAAAAGTGCCCTTTCCATGTTGTCTTCTCCTTAGTTTCTGATTATTTTAGTAAAAAAATGGTGTTTGTGTGTGTGTACGTTCAGAATTCAAAATCAAGGAGGAGAAAGGTCTGACAAAATAATTTCAGATGTGAACTGAGAATTTCCTTAGTTTCTTTTCTTCTTTCCAGGCCTCTGCTCCTAATGACAAGCATGTTCATTTTCAACACATCTTTTTCCTCCACCTTCCTATGTTCAATAGAAGACACCCTCTCCACCTCAGTTTGAATTCACTACTTTTTCCTTAGCAAATTATAATTAACCAAGCTTTAAAAAAGGTACTGACCACATCATCATAATCACAAGGGAAAAAAAAAAAGTGAAGTTGTGAGAAAAAAAACAAAATATTGATTGCAACCTCTCCTTGACCAAACAAATGAGTTATCAACTTAGCTTTGATATACTTTTTCTTCAGTATTCATGAAACTGGATGTTTATTGACAGACTACTGCTAAGGATTTATTCATGCTGAAGTCTTTTGAAGAGGAAGAAAATTTTGGGAAATATTTTAATTAGATGTTTTTCCCTACTGCTATGGACAAAAGTGACTTTCCCTGTAAAGACTGAGATCCCTTTATATTGTAATTACTTCTAAGAACATCTTCATATATGGCTGCAGGAAAAATTAAGAACAAGAAATGTGAAAATTAATAATCRCAAATAATAAAGTAGTGTTAATGACTACTTATTTTTCCTAGCTCGAAAAGGTTGCCTGGAGAGATTATCGAATCTAGAAACTTGGAGTTATTAAAAACCTGACTGGGCAACCTGTCCTAGAGAACCTGCTGCAGGTGATTCTGCTTTGAGCAAGCGGGTTTAACTAGACAGTCACCAACCTTCCTGTTATTCTGTGATTCACAATAGCCTTAAATGCCAGTAAATACTGATTTCAGTCATAAAGAGGTGTGATTTCTAGTATTATACCTTGTTACCATGTCTAGACTCCTATTAGCCCTTCACACCCTTAATATTGCATTTTAGCCTGAAGCAGTGATTATCTCTGGAGGTAGATGTGTTCTGATGGGAAACACAAATTCAGTTTGGTAAAGAGGGCAAAAAAGTGACTAAATAAATATCCCTTGTTGTTGAAAGGTTCCAGTTTCAGTCTCTTGTCTCACTGAAGAGTGCAGCACCTTGCCTCAGAAGAGAGAAAGAAATTAAAATTGATTAAAGATCATKAAAATACATCAGCCAAAGTGGCATAACCTTAATGACAAATAACAGTCTATTTATTATTTAACTATGTCCTGAAATGTAGGAATAAATAGAGGTCTTTCTCAATCCTTGTTTCTATATCATTTCTGTCATAATTCAGTAGAAAACAAGTTAAGTAAATATTTGAAGGGCATGAGTTAAAATCCCTGAGGAATAATCCCATATACAACCAGAAGTATGTCGTATTTAATGTACACTTTCTGTTAGAAAATATCTATTTAATGGACTTTGACATTAATATAATTTAAAATAAATAAATATAATTTAAAATAAATATTTTCAGCTGCTTGTCTTAATTTTCTTGGATGGTCTGTTTATAGAAACAAGCTGTTAAAGGAACTCCTTTGAGTGGAATCTCAGCACAGAAGTTAGTTAGTTAGTTAGAATTAACAGCATTCCTTGACCATAAATAACTAATTAAAAAGAAAACAGGGTGAGGGCATAATACTGCAAACAGTTTGTGCCTGAAAATTGTTTCCCATTTGGAGATGCAACAGACATTAAAGTAATTGAAAATGCCTTGAGTTTCATTAACTCCCATTGAACAGAGTACATACTAGAACTACAGGTGAACAATGAGACTCCATAGTAAACGGCTATGATCTTTATTATCTCACATTTTTTAAGAAGTAAATATGTTTGTCTCAGTGTTGTAAGCATCATGACAGATTTAATATGAAGGTATAAGAAGAGATCCATTTCCTTTTTTTTTTTTTTTTTTTTTAACCTTTTAGGTTTATTTTTGGACCTGATGGCAAATTCCTTATTTGTTCTTTGGTGTTTCAAGACTTTAGTATACCACTCGTAAGGGCTGTTATTTTTAAAAATTGCTGAATATCCATATAAAGATAGAACCATAGAATCATAGAATGCTTCAGGTTGGAAGGGACCTCCAAAGCTCATCTAGTCCAACCCCTCTGCACACGCAGGTTTACCTAGAGCGCGTGGCACAGGGCTGCATCCAAGTGTATTTTAAAGATCTCCAGAGAAGGAGATCAGGATCAACACCAGTATTGTCCAGTGCGTCTGCATGCAACAGGGAGATCAAGGTGAAGGTTTCTGTCCCTGTTCTTTTACAAGGAGAGGTAGAAGAAGGTTGGGACCAGCCAACCTAATGATGAAAGCAAAGCCTTCCAACAGAAATGGAGTTACTAATAAAAAGAATTATACAAACACCAGCAACAAACAATTAGTTTATCTTAGGCCCATAGAAATTTCTTCACATGAGTAGGTTTTTTAGCATTCCTTTGGTATCAAATGTATTGCATGTAGGAACACAGAGACAATTTTGTAACACAGAGACAATTTTGTAACAATGTAGAACATTTTTTTTTCTCAAAAAAAATCTACTATTATTTCTTGTCACTACTTCGGTTTTGTCTCTGAGGCACTACAGATCCATTGAGATGAATGATAAAAATCAATGGAGTGCTCATTAACTAAACATATTCACAGTAAATATATTTTAGGAACATGCCCTGATAAAAGACCGTCTATGACTCCATGCACAGATGGCAACCATCTATAACAAGTAGCTACATTTTGGTACAACTGTAGTGTAAGCAGAGGTTTAGACATATAGTGGCTTCATTTTCTGGCTCAAAAAGTATCTTTTTCTACACTGGTGTCCTGTAAACACTGTCTTCAAACAGTGCAATGTACCAAGAACTGTTGGAAAATTATTTTTCTTATGTAATGCCTCATTTCCTACATTTTCAAGTTGACTTGAACTTTTTTTCATTCTTTCTACATATTAACTATAGAAATAAACTCATGCCACTTTAGGCATGTCATTTACCTTCTATTCCTGTGCATTTCTTCCAGATTGCCCTCCAGTCAAGGGAGTGAAATAAGTCTTTTAGAGGTGAGATTCACTTAAGATGTCCTACACCAGGATGAGATGAATTATTTTGCAACACCTCCTATTTCATCCTAGTCTCTACAAAGAGAGCTTGGATAATGAGCCCAGGTAGAAATGACCTCACGTAGTCTAAATGCCTAAAGTTATGTGTGATTAGTTCCATCCTAATTGCTGGAATTGGCATTGCAAATTGCAGTAGCAGAGAATTTCTTTTTATTTGTTACAATATATTGCAACTTCTTCCTGATATGCGTCTTATCAAATCTTTTCTTTTTAAAAGAGTTTAAGTAGCCTTCAGTCTGTGGGCTTCTGAAAAGTAAAGCAATATACTCTCTGAAATTAATGATTCTCATGCATCTATTTAAACATATCTATCTTTAAAATTAAAGAGTTTTGAAAATGTTTTTACCTTATCTTTTAAGAAACTATCATCTCTTTTACACCTACATATAGGATTATACTATGAGTCCTGGCCCTATTTCCATCATTGATGATATAGCACTGAAACAGATTCTGATTTGTGGAGAAGTAGGGTTTTATTATATTTTGTTTGGGATTTTTGTTTTGTTGTTTTTTAAAATAGGCATTTCTATTAAAAATTAGTAAAGTCAAATTTAAGCCTAAATTTCAGAACAGCTCAACAGTAACATATTAGCTATTTATTTTTGCAATTCTGTTTTTAATGTAATGTCAAACCACGCGAAATAAATATATGAGAGAAAAGGCATTGTGGAGAAGAACTGCAAGGAGAAGAGCGAAGAGGAAGAAAGAAATGGCCTGAAAACCCATTCAATATATAAACTTTATTACCTAGCACTGAAATTCCCTCTCTGTTGCATCTCCATGAGTCAGCAAGATGCATACTTCATATGGGGAAAATATCTGTATGATGTAGTATGAATGTACTGATCAGAGATAATAAAATTACTAAAAACTTATAAAGTGTTCATTGACATCTGAATTCCAGACTCCTTTGCACTGATAAAATGCATTGCTCATAACCAGCTTTCTGTGCCAAAAGCTAATACCTGATGCAGTTAAAAAAAAATCCTTTCAAATATGTTCATCATACCTAGATGTGGAAGACACATCAGTAGTCAATTAGATAAAAATCTGCCTTTTAATGCTTAGAGCTGATTTTTTCTTTCCTCCAGATAGATATTTAGTTCACAACTGAAACTCTGAATAGGTATTAATCCAAAGAAAATGGTTCTTTTACTTTATTTTCCGCAACTTTGAAACACTGTTAAATACAAAGACTAGAATTTTATGATTATCCTAAGAAAATAAGGGTTGCATTAAAATTAACAGCTTCTTTGTAATTCACACCTTTTGTTCAATGCATGTGTGACCAGATTAAGCTGTGACTTGAACAGGGGCTGCACATATGTTACTGTATCACATTCCTCATCTGTATTAAAAGATACGGAGGTGAGGKTAGGAGGTTATAGTTCCTTTTAGAATAAATTTAGACTTCTCAGTGGAATATTTAGTATTGATTTTTATTCCCCAGAAGATGAGGGGCCTATACTGAGTGCACTTCTGCACATCCACATTTACCTCATCATCAGTATAAGCAGCAATCTTGGTTTCCAMGGCTCTGTCGTGGCAAAGGAGGGCTCAAGCCTATGGCCACTTTATGGTCCCTTATTACTGGTGCTCTAGGTAACTGCCTATCAGCTAACACTTTTGTCTGTAATGTCCCAGCACTTTTTCATCTACGGCAGTTACATCCATTTTCTTGAAACTGCATGTAGGCAAATTTAAAACAAGCTTTCTTAATGTTGAAATAAGCTACACAAATGTATCGAAGCAATAAATCTGGTAATTAAAATAAATTTGGTTGATGCAAATATCTGAATAAATGACTCTTTATTGAATCCAAGACCTACTGAATTTCACTGAGACCTAATATGAGTTCCTTCAAAAAATTCTAATTAATCTGCTCTACATAGACCTATTAAATATGCAACAATTATCAAATGCACTTTACTCTCATGAAATATAACATAAATATTAACAAACTAAACCTCCCGACCCCTATATATCAGATTCCTTAAGTCAGTGGGATTTTTGTGATTGATTTCAGTGAAATCAGTTTCCCTGTAGCTCTACTATAAATGGCAAAAAGCCATCACACAGTAGGATGATTAAGAATATACTGAGAATGAATGGAAGTGTGTAAAACTATTTCTGCTATTATTATTTTTGTGGTCTGTATACTWTGTACTTAACACTAGAACATTCTGCCTACGTCCATGTCATATACAGACTTTAGTGTCTACATCTGGACCTATATTGTGAAAAAAAAATTCATACTGGAGGAAGACACAGTGTTCTGAGCAGCTCATCTGCAAGACATTGATTCTTTGAAAGGAGCTGCCATCAAAGCCAATGGCTGGTAGGTGACATTTCCCTGATGCAGCAGTTTGTGCTGAACTGAAGACTTCAGCAGTTCTTAGAGTAGTTAGAACACAGTTACTCTGTGTTCTTAAAAAATTTTCCAACTTTTTATTTTGGTCATATCTGGTTTTTTTCCCCTCCAAAAGATTTCCAATGGAGACCTATATTAAATTGTGAATACTTTCAAATTATTTATGTCATAGATAAAATAATAAATATTTGTTTGAAGTATTCTACATTTAACTGAAAGCAGATGTGGATAGTCCGTATACAGCCCTATATAGGCATTGTAGGCATCACTTTTTTATTATCAAAGTACATAACACAAAGAAAAGAATTCTAAAATCTTGGAAAAGTCACATTCCATGGGTCCGCAGAGTCTCAAAGAGCAAGACAGCTGTGAGGAGAAAACTACTGAGCTTCTGGAGAGGTATCTGTCGAGGGGTCTGTGCTACCACCACTGATTGTGAATCCTGTTTGTCCCAGCAATGTGATATAAAAAGAGAGCAAGAGTGTGTCAACAGGACAGATTTTACGCACTGGAAGTGAGAGGGTGAGAGTGAGACGGAGAAAGATCTTTCATCTTGTCAGTGACTCTTAATCAAAATTCTGGTCACATTGCCTTCATTTCAGACCCCGCCATTCTCCTCTGCCTTTTTTCTTCTTTCCTTTCCTTCCCTTGTTCTAATTCATCTATCTCCACTGCTAAAAACAAAACTTTCTCCTTTGCATTGCCAGGCTCTTCCTTTAGAAAACACTACACCATCACTGTAGCTCTTGTAAGGAACAGCTTGTTGCTCCCTGTAAGAAAAAAGGATGCTGGTGACTGAAACAAATTGGCATTTTAAAGATAAAGCAAGGCAAACCTACACATTCAGATAGAAGTTACAGTTCTTCCACGTTTGCAGACCCAAGTTATATGGAGTTTCCTTACAAAACAGTAATTTCTAACCTCTTCTTTTCATTGTCCGAAGCTTGCTTTCTGTGCAGTCACAGGTCTTCTGTAACATTTCTGCTAAAATTATAGCATTTCCTTATGATGATTCTTATTTCAAGAGAATAAATAACATAAAGGTGGAGGAATGTAAGTGATGAATGTGGGAAAATTTGAATTTCAGAACATGGCTAACAAATTTTGATAAAAGTGTTTACAGATTCTTGTCAGGAAAAGCTGGCATCCCTATAAAGCTGTGTGAAGCCTCAAATTTGTTTATGCTGTAAAGTTCTCCTGTAGCCACACAGCATTTCAGTAGTATACAATACTGTCCTACCAAGGCTCTCATGTTTCTGTATAGACTTGAAGAAAGATTCAGACAGCAACAGAGAACCCCCACAGCTGTGTTAAAGACAGTTTTCTTTAACCCCTTCATTGCTGATACTACACAGTCCCTGCAACACTGCCATCACCCACAAATATATTTTTATTTGCTTTGAAACTAAGAGAATATTAGGAAAGATTGTGTCAAAACAGTAGCATTTTTAACCTTCCTGAAATGCATGCAGCTCTACTAATAAGGTTGTGGGGTGTAGGGCAGAAGTAAACTGATTAAAAAAAAAAAAAAAAAAAAAAAGGTATGTAAAAGTATAAGTTTTACTCTCTCGAATGTGTATATAAATATAGTTTATTAACAGATTACTGATTTTTCATAATCTTGTAGCCTTATGCCCTGTTTCATTCATAAAGTGTACTTACTGGTTTCTGTAAAATGGGCATTGGATAATTGTGCACACTAAGTGGTAGCACTTTTTTACTCTTGTATTAGCTAAAAGCAAATGTTCACAGAAAATGAAATTCTGAAAAATAAACTCAAGAAAACTCTGTTCTTCGTCATGTGTTTCCATCTTTTGGGTTGTGTTATATCTGCATAACTTACATTAACCTTTTCAGTAGTACAGAAGCCTCCCAGTCCATGTATGCTATACAATAAAGGAAGAAAAAAGGCCATGGAGAGTCATCACAAAAACACAATTTGCCTGRCATTTATCTCTAATAATGACTTGTAGTCTGGAAAAACAGTTTTAAGAAAAGTCAAGAAGAGTGTGATTCTTCTCTGATATGTCCTTTTACTTATGACACAGGTAGTCTAGCATTTTCTGATTAGCAGGTTGTAGTCAGGCAGGCTACTGTGTTTAATACTCCACCGTGAATTTCTTTAATCTTTAAGAGCTGATTTATATTTCAACCTTTAAAACATCCTGAGGCAATAAGTTACATGATTTACTTGTTATGTATCAGTTTTGAACACGTCAAATCACAATTTCATTTTGCTGCCTCCTCATTCTTGTGTAATGAAAATGTTACTCCTTATGCTATTTGTAACTTTAAGGAATTCAAATGCATTTCCCTTTGGTAGTGACTTTTCCAAACCAATGAGACCTACTCTGTTCAATGTTTCTCTGTCTCTCTGAGTAAGCTTGTTGTCTTTCTCTATTCCTTTGCTAATTACTTCGCTAAATACTAATTGCTAATTAAGTCTTCTTTTATTGAGAAAGGATGACCTAATTGCATGTCATATTCAAGATTAAAGCTCACTATGGATTTATGCAGTGGCATAATGTTCTTCTTTTTTATTTTTAATCCCTATCATAATCACTCTGGACGTTCTATGTGGCTTTTCATGGCTGTTAAATAATAAGCTGACATTTTTTCAAGAAACATCAAGAAACAACAATCAAGAAAACATTAAGATTTMTTTTCCATGTAGTAATAGATTTGTGTGGAGTCAAAAATACAATGACCTCTAATAGCAGTCATTGTGTTAATATAGTTAGGAGTTGTTTCTGTCATAAATGCTACAATTAATAAAAACATTATTTAKCTATCTCATATTTGATAACTTGTTACTATTCCATTTACACTTTTCTTCTAAAATTTCTTCTACTGATTTTCATTATAGTGGATCTTCTACTCTCTATTGATTGACTGTCTATTGATGACAARCTTCATCTTCAAATGATTTTGAGATTTTTTTACCATGTTATATGCTTTTAGTGGGTCGATTCCCAATAATATTCTGTAGACTGAGTAGCTTTACATTTAGCTGGCTACATACAATTTTCCATTTTTTTATCATTTGACCACGATTTTCATATTTTGAAGAATTGTTTTTCATTTTTGAAAGACTATTCTTTTGTTGAGTCACGCTAGCCTTTTCAGGGTCTGAGGATCACATGTCTCAGCATGTGACAATATTTCCTTGACCATTCTCCTTTGCACACAACATTTTGGCTGTTCCTTTAAACTGGATTTTAACTAACTTGCTCTTGTATTTAGGTATTACCCCTCTTTAAAATTAAGCAATAATCTTGCACCAGCTTTTTTTTGTTGTTRTTTTTGTTTTTCTGAAGGAACATTTAGAGGAAGTTGTACAGACGTGCTTCTTGAATGCTTCACAGTGACTGTTGGACAKTGACTCTTCAGTTATTGGTTCTTGATCTTGGTCCTATGCACCACTGAAAAATCAAGAGGTGCTTTTCTTGATTTTTTTTCTTAGCTTTTTCAAAGASCAACTGTTTATTATCTTAACTTTCAACCACTATTTCATGTTCTACTACAAAACTTGCCTAGTCCACATACAGCAACTGAGCTTTTGTGTCACTGTGATATTTTGGCCTGTAGGATCTTTCCTATCTCCGTTAGAGTCATTGTCATCATTTTGGTTAGGTGTTCCATAATAGAGTTGCACTAAAGTATTCTTCCTGATTAGATCTTTTAATCAAAATTTGAGGTTGCATCTAAGGAAGAACTTGATTTCCCCTTCATTTTTTCCATTGGGTGCACTGTCGCTGTCTTGCCCTTAAATTATTCCTACATGCCTAGGTCATACCTAAAAGTAGTATTCTAGGTATCCCCGTGGCACCCAAATGGCAAAATGAAGGTATAACACAGAATATCTGCAGATGAACCCTAATTATTTGCATTAATGACTGGGATGAACCTTTGCAGTTGTGCTAGTAAGCACAAAATCAAGCAACTCTGTGTATTTTTGTGTGTACGTGCATGTGTATGTGTGTAGGAGGGAGACGAGAAACAAGTCCGCTGAATAACAAATATTTCTTAGGTTAATTAATTTTGACATATATCGCTTTCCTGTAATTGATTCATGAGCTCTGTGAACACAGCTTTGATTTGACATAATAGTTAGTCTTTTAGCGATCTTTAATTCCACTTAAAAGGTTTCTAAAGGTTTCTTTTTTTCTTTTGTCTTTTCACTCAGGAACTTTAAATCCATTAAATCAATTCAGTTGGYCGCTATTACAGTTGCTTGCATCTGTACACGTTTCTGGGTTTAGTTCTGTTTTTTTTTCAGTTGCATTCTCTTGATATAGTATTTTTTCACAGTGAGCATACTTCAGAATAGAAGTTATTTTACTTCATTGTGAATTTGTTCATTTGAAGCTTCGTCTGAGCGAATCGCCTTCTATGCGGCTTCTGGTACTCCTACTGCTATACCAACCTACACTCCTTCATATTTCAATTGTCTCTTTCCATGATACAGCCATAAAATTTGGTCTAGTGCTAATTCAGTGTGTCCTAGTAGCCAAAGAACAAGAAGTTTTACTTTAAGTGCCATTACCTATATTATGAGCACCCATCCATGGTTTGAACTCAAGCCCAAAAAAGAAAAAAAAAAAATCTCTCTATTGCCCCCCAAAATCATAAAGGGCATTTTTTTAATAGAAGTCCTGTCCTGCCTAGTGAATACTTTTTCTATCAGTGGAAATATCTATTATACAAACCCAGGATCCCTGCTGCCYGGGCCCAGAAGCACAAGGAGACCTTCCCGGCCTTGCCTCCTCAGGGAAGCAGCCACACGTCACGTCACAAGGCCAGAAGCTTCAGCCTGTGCTCAAGTGACATCCCCCTCCTGTATCTGCCTCTCCAGGGTTTCAYGTGGAACTGACTCCAGCTTTTCGAGCCTCCAGTGACCATCCCCATGCTGGTTCCACTTCCCACCTCCGAGCACTCACTGATGCTGGGACCCAGACAGAGGAGACCCTGCCCTGTCAGCCCTGCTCCTACCCCAGTCTCTGCACCAGACGGGCAGCAACAGCGCCCATGCACCTGTAAACGTGGGAGCTGCTTGGCATGCGGCCTGTAGCCCAGCCTGACCTGCAGAGGAGAGAGGGACCTCCCTATGTGTCCTACTGAAAATGGTGCTGTTCCTAAGATAGTACCTTCCTAACATGATGCCCTGCCCTGAGCTTGAAGGAATGAATGTTGATCCCTAACAGTCCATTCCTCAGCTTTCCAGAGAGCCCACCAACAGAATTCCTCCTGAGAAAAACTTTCTGCAGGAATTTTTGGCCTCCAATTACTTAGTTARTCTCAGAATAGCCACAGACAGGCTTGGTAATGGGAGCTTTGCAGCCTGGCAGGAGTCGCCTTGTGAGCAACCCAGAACTGTGACGCACATGCTGCTGCAGGACGTTATTCACTCACAACACCACAGGAAAGAAATTAAAATGCACAGCAAGTGCTTTCGTGGGGGTATTTTCCACCTTTTGAAACTTTTTCAGAAAAAAAAAAAAATAAGAGGCTAAATAGGCTAAGTTTGTATGAATTGAACTTTTCTAAAGTAAAAAAAAAAATATCCTTAATCCTTGAATTGTTGCTTGTCACAAGATTACAGATATATTAAGAAAACATACAGTAAGAAAGAATCTCTTTCTGCTCTGGCAGCTGTTGGCTACACATTACTGTCCTAGATGGATTATTGTTATAACTGAACTCAGTTGTTTCCTATGTATCTCTTAAAATATATATATATATTTTAAAATACAAATGTAAATAAATACTTAAAATCTCTTTTTTTATGACCTTGAGTAGATGACAAGAATATTAGATCTAAAAGGAACCTTCCATTGATTTTGTAGGAACTGGGTGAAATATATAGCAGACTACTGTAAAAGTAATCAGATTTTAAAAGGAGAAAAAATCCTCTTTACTGCATTCTCTTAACTCTTTTCTTTGGTGAAAAAAATCCTAAATTCTTAAGTTAAATATACAAAATTTCTTTTGATAAATTAATACACTCCATATTTTTTTTCTCTTCTTATGAGAGAGCATATTTATTAAATAGATGAACGTTTTATGTGTTCTAAGCAGTGTGTGGGTGGAYATTATCTTCAGTTTAGATACTCTGTTGAGGGAAATGAGGATCAGAAAAATGASATTTATTTTAATAAAATTTAGAATATGCAAGAACTTTTAAGCATCTTATCATGATCCTTTGCTAAAAGGTTGAAGCGGTAAGTTGCAGGCCAAACAACTATTTTTTAACATATATAATTCCAACTTCTTTAAACATTGAGAATCAATTTTTTGCCTGGTTTGAAGGAATGTGTTTCTGAATGAAAGTATCTTCCCACTCAAGTAGTAATGAGATATTTAACTTTTATGTAATGTCACTTTTCATCTATAGGTGTCGTAGTGCTTTGTTCAGGCCACCTACGACTGATGCCTAACAGTTACACTGATTGCTTGTCTCAGCTGCTTATATAGATAGAAAGGCCTGGCAGAGCTGATAGTCTGAGCTGTCTGACATGCTCTTGACAAAGGTGGGGGATTAGTCATACAAAAATGGTACCAACAAGAAAAGCATGGTAAAACTGGAGTATCTGGGGTCACACACTTCAGCAGTGAGTACAGCTTGCTTAAACTTATACCAATATATATGTAGTTTAGGTGGAGAGGAATATAATCTGCAGGTAGGAATATAAATTAGACTTTTTTTTTTGATAAAATGCCCTCATAATGAGATTATTATTGTTCCCCAAGCAGATAGGGGAAATTTTGAATCAATTTCCTCTAAAAAGGGAAGTGCTTTTGTAGTTTTCATGCAGCATCCTGGATTATTTAAAATATCTGCTTTATTGAACAGTTTTGCCCTGATGTACTAAAAAATATAAGGATATATGATATGTAAAACATGCAACATATATAAAGTGTAAACTAATACAAAAATGTAAGTTAAAATAYTTTAAAAAAGATACTGAAGAACTCAAGAACTGAAATAAAAAGAATTCAAACAATTTATAGTAATCAAAGTCTTTTTTACTCTTTGTAGCACTCAGCACTCAATCACCCCCAAAATGGAATTCCTACATTTCAAAAACGGAATTGCTGAAACAAAAGTCAGTATGTAGTGTGATCAGTGAAGCTGTGTTTTGGAAAAGGGAGAAGAAAATATAAGAAACTGGACCTTTTACGGTCACTAAAACTCTTGAGGATTTAGATGGAGATGATGTTTACAAGGTTTTAATGTACACTTTGACATGAGCAGGGCTACTATTTGGTGGTCTTGGTGGGGATGTGAAATAGTATTTCAAAAAAATTCATTTAATTTTGTTTTTCATCTAGAAAGCTCTATGCTTTCTATGTCCTTCTTGTTGGATTTATAACATATTCATATTTTTTTTTTACATTTCTTATGTGAGAAAAGGCGAAAGCTCTAGGGTATTGTGTTACTTATCCTGCTTTAATTTACTAACCTGAAGCATTCTGCATGGTGATAACAGTCTTCACAACAACATACTCTGTCAGTCTTTTCATTTTAAATATGTATTACTTTTTAAAAAGGAAGTTTCCTTTTACAGCACTGTTTCCATAACACATATTAAATRGGATAACTCTTTTAAAGTTGCTTACTAAAAGCTACTAAAAGGATGCAGCTCGTTACATCTCCTTATTTCCAGGGATATGACGCCTCAGAAATACACACGCATTTCAGGTATGAGGCACTCTACACCTCACAAACATTAATGCCTTTTATCTTCACTRCGTTGTCTTGAATTAGAACAGCACTAACTCGTATTATACAGAGAAGGAGCCAAAGCACAGAGAGATGAAATGACTTGCCCATCAATGGAGAAGAAATGCACCACAAGATCAGGAACAGAATCCAAATGTTCAGATTCTAATCCCAGGACTCTGCCCGTTGCCAGATAGCCTAGAGCAGTCATCTCTCTGTCCGGCTGCTAACGAGAGTCTTGACATCACTCAACCGAGCTGGGAGCCTGGGTTCCCCTCATCAGCAGTGAAAAAGAAGCTCTGCCAGAAAGTCATTTAGAAGATCAAAGTTGGGAGCCCCGCACTCTCTCCTTCTCTCTTGCAACCAGCTAGGAAGCCTGGGCTTCTAAATCAAGCACCTAAACTAGCTCTCTAAAGTAGATAGCATGACTCATTTAGCTAACTTAAAAAGCCCTATACTGCTCCACAAAGAGAACCCCATAAAGTTTTCCATGTCTCTTTTACAGACCCACGCATACAGCTCACTCATCACAGGCATACCTAAATGCCTGGTTTAACCAGTCGTATTAATATCCAGGCTTTAAAATTTTGACTGCTGGCTGCTACCTTTCTTTTTTTTTTTTTTTTTTTTTTTTTTTTCCTTTTTTTTTTTATTCCCCAAAAAGACTACCATCCTGTTACAATGAGGAGAGGGGGGGTGGAGGTTCTAGTGAGTGCCACTCACTCTACAGCAGCACCCACGGCCTCTGTACAGCCCACCAGCTCCACACGGCACATTATCGATAATCTTTTATTGAATTCACACTTTCCCACATGCTGCTTTTCTTTTATCTTTTATTAAACTTCGTGGGGGGGGGGGCTAAAAAAATTTTTTTGGATCTTTTTCTACAGGCCGCTTCACTACAATGAAGGCTGGGTTGGATTTAATGATTACTGAGTATTATATAGCCTCTTTGCCCCTGTTTTATAGAATATCATCTACCTAGGCATAAATGTGCACGTGTGTGTGTGTTTAGCTGAAATTGCTCAGATATTTCCCTCTCCTCCATCCTCCAACCTGAACACTGGCTTACCCCAGTATGAAATACCTCCGGCCCAGCTCCCAGCTCAGAGTATCTCTCTATGCACATGCAATGGAAGAGGGGGTGTTGCGTGCATGCACTTCCCTACACATATAGGTACAAATGTGGGCAAATCTATGGGGGGAGGGAGAGGGGAGAACATCACAATTTTACACTTCACAGAACATTTGTTTAATATTATAAACATCTGCAAATGACTATTTATTTCATGAAGTGATTAACATTCCTAATTAGACGCACCTTGCAGCTGCTGTTAATCTTAATTGGCAATAATGCGGTTACATTTAGATACATATCTTCAGAAGAGTTACGGAGGAGAAGAAGAAAAAAAAATCCAAAGGGAAGGAAATAAAACTGTTCCCACACAGTTCAGAGAGTTCGCACAAAGAAGATCCCATGGCAACAGCGAGGCCCACAGTTTGCCTTATAAAAATCCAAGAATAGATAATGTATCATCTCTTTTAAAACAACATTCCGCTTTGGAAGACGTGGAGGGGGAGCAAAGTGGGGTCGGGGGGAGCACACTGATCCCTACGTAACTCGCTTGCGGAGTGGGCAGCCTCTTTCCTACCCCTGTCCCTTGGAAAAGCGCATCGGAGCGGGGTCCCAAAGCTGCGTGGGCGAGCAAACCTGCAAGCGCCGTGGGAGCCCGGGAGGAGGCAGCGCTGCCATTCCGGAGTTTCTCCCGGATCCCTCCCCAAGACCCCCCCTCCCCAGCCTCTTCCAAATTAAAGAAAGAAAGGAAAAAAAAAAATCAGCTTCGAAACTAGCGCTCGCCCAGCCGGCGGTGCCGTGCGGATTGGCTAGTACCGAAGTATCCATTGGGTGGCAGTAACAGTATCTCCTTTATGACTTGCAGCAAGCCAGGGAATGTATTCAATCCAAGGAGCCGCGCTCGTGGAAACACTGGGATCATTTATGCACTGCGGTCGCTCGCGCGCGCTCTCCCTCTCCTCCTCGGCTCCCTAGGATATTTCGGGTGGATTGTGGTTATCAATCAAGACCTCCTGTTCTTTGCTGAGCACTTGTCATTTGCACTGGGGATTAGTGCCGTTCGGGGCAAGCGGACAACAGATTGTTGGTATTTTTTTTTCCTTCCTGCTTTTTCCCTTTGGAGATTTTGTTTTTAATTTTTTTTTTT
>NW_020455743.1:377519-383700 GCF_003342845.1 Nothoprocta perdicaria
CCCCCCCGCCGCCTCCAGCAGCGCTTTCCCCATAGCCGCACAGTAGCAGGAAAACCCCGCCGGAGCGGGATACTCGTGCGAGGCGGCCGGGATCCGCGGGCGGCGGCGGCAGCGGGGCGCCCCCCACGGCCGCACCACCCCCGACCACCGCCACCCCCCACCGCCGCACCTGGATGGTTCCTCCCGCTGGCGACGCGGGCACTTTCTGAACTAGCCAGGAAGGGGCGACTCCTTGGGGGGCGGGGGGGGGAGGGGGGCGCCGCCGGAGTCCCTGTATGGAATTACCTGCGCCCGCGGTGAACTTGGCAGCGGCGCTCGGATGGGCATCGCCGCCGCCGCTGGCCCCGCCGGAGGAGTAAAAAAACGTGGATTCTCCGGGAGAGGCGCGCTCATGACCGGCGCCTGCCTGGCCGCCTGATCGCACGAGCGGAATATCTGGGAAGACCTCTTGTGGGTAAGGTCATTTTTATAGCGGGCGAAAGCGCCGGCATTGCTTAAACTTGGTGGCGAGCGGTTGCAAGGGGCACTCTCGTGGTTGCTGCATTGCACAGAGGCGAGGGGATCTGGCCATTGCTGGCAGTTGAGTGAAATAACTGCAGTGGGTATTTTGGTGAGTGCCTTCCGTGATAAATCAGAAGGGGGGAAAAAAAAAAAAAATCTCCTCCTCCCCCTCTATTTTCGCACCGTCTTGGTTTGGGAGAGCACCATGAAAGCATAGCGGGCCAGGAGTCTCTCATTTTTCCTCCTCTTAATTATTATATATATTTTTTTCTGGATATAATATATTGGAAAGAGAAGGATATATGATAGTAAAGAAGCTCTTAGTGGTGGAATCTCTTTAATACCAAGTCAGATCCCATCAGCTGGTGAAAAGAAATGTTTGCAACTCTGTGCAGCATTCTGCTGCATTTCGTAGCTGCAATGGAGGTAGAGCAACCCCGTTTTTTCTAAGTTGTTAAACTTCAGGGTGGCGATTCTTATTAGCTGTGGCACAGTGCTGTGGTTCTAAGGGAGTTAAATGCCACTGGTGACTGGGGATTACAGTCATTCCTGTAAATCCTGTGAGGAAATTATAAACTGAGAGACGGTAAGGAGAAAAAAAAAAAAGAAAAGAAAAAAAAAAAAGGAAAGAACAACTGCTCTTAATAGTAAAAAAAATCACAGATGTCACTAGCCTGAAAAATCTCTCATCCACCTGCTCCTATAAAATGCATTTTTTCACCCAATAACTTACCTACTGGAACCTCAGACCACGTGTATGGGAGTTGAAGATTTGCAAACAGAGATCCTATCTTCAGTATTTCATACATATATGCATCTGGCTGAGGGACTGCCTGTGAATTAATTCCTCCGTTAGTTGTGGTGGGAAGAGAGAGGGGGAGAAGAGGAGAGAAATGAGGAGATCAGCCTTTAAAGCACACGAGCAAGCAAGGAAGCACTTCAGCCTTTAGAGACTTCAAGGGATCCAAGCAATGCACATTCTTAGTCTTTCTCTGTAAAATCAATTTTGATAGAGAGAATGGGGGAAGGTTGAGAGAATCAATAGTGGTGACGTTGTACAGTGCAAGGCACTGCAATGCTAAAGTTATACAGTGTATGTATGTGAAAATATGTACCCCTATGGTGGGTTCATGCATAATGGATGGAAGCAGATATGCAGATCTCTCTGTAGGAAGATGGATGTATTTGTGCAAGGACGATGATTATGTAACTCGATTACATCAGTGGCATCAGTCGCCGATAGTGTAATAATACACTCGTATAGCGTGTCGACCACTTGTGTTAACTTTGCAATGCTCCCAGCAGCTGGCAATGGAGACGGGGGCAGAGGAGGGGAGGTTCTTGCTCAGCTCCTGGTGTGGGCTCCCCTTCTGCGGGCTCCCTTCAGCACCAGCTTGCTCGCGGTGGAGTTTCCCTGGGACGGGCTCTTCTCCAGACCACCTCGCCTCCAGTTCGGTGACACCGGTGGAGGAGGCTCCCGAAAGCCCCTTGCCAGGGYGTACAAAGGGCCCATTGAGCGGCCCCGGCAGCAGCACGCTGCTCAGCAAGGTCACACGGGAACCTGCGAGTCAGTACATGGCAACAGCTGAGCAAAGGAGGAACAAAACCCAAATCAGAATTGATCCTCCTCCCTTCCCCCCTCGYCGCTGCCTCCCTCCAAGCACGTAATTCTGCTGACCCCCTCTTGCAGTCTTCAAGGGAAAACTGATGCTGTCGCACCCTGAGTATTTGCAGATATTGCTGTCTCAGTGTTTGAAATAAAGCTGCCTTGCAGCTTTAGCAGTGTGATTCTCCTGATTTTTAGAGTACAATATGACAATCTTCTGAAAAGAAAAAAGTATTTTCAGGTAAACCAGCCTAATCTATCCATTGTATGTCCAAAAGAACCCTAAACAAGGGTCTTCACTGCACTGTTAAACCTCACAAAATGATAGCACGTTAAGTAATGCATCTCAAAAGTGAGAAGCAAAGGTGCCATAAGAGACTCTGCAGCTCTACTCAGAAGGACTCAGGAGAATCCTTTTATACTGAATTGTCCACAGAAATAGCAATAACAGGACAGATTTTATTTTAATAGCCATTTTAGAATCATAGACTACGATTCCTATCTGCTCCGGGTTTGGGGGGTGCTACTTGAAGACAGACACACTTCCAAAATGTTGCTGAAGCCCTATACTTCTAATGGATGCGTTTTCTGGAAAAAAAAAATAGTAAGGCTGATTGCAGCTTAATATAGCTGAAATGAGTGATCTTATCATCACTGGCCTGTGACCTTCCCCTCTTCACTCTGGATTCATTCTAGCAAGAGTTCACTAAATGGCTTCTTGCTTGGGAAGAGGTGAGGGTGCAACTCTTGATAAGCCCAATCTCCACATACTTTGCTCCTTGTCAACTCAATGCACTGCCAAACTCACAGTTAACTTTACCATGGCACTTGCCTGAGAAATCTTTCTTTTCTCTGCTTCTCTAAAAGCATCAGCATTTTAAAGTTAGTTTACCATTAGTTCAGGATGATATTTCTTGAAGATAAGTGTGGATAAGAACTAACAAATCCCGCTAATGTAGTTTACAGTTTGACATTCTCAGAGTATACTAAGTAAATCAGGAAAAACGGATGTGAAGTTARCTCTGTTTCTATCCTTCAGGGGTCAGAATAACACTATGGCAACTCCTGTGCATTGCTGCAGCTCTTAAAATTTTCAGAAATGTCCATGGCGTACTCTTTTCCATCATGCACAATTACAGACACACTCTTTCCTTTTAAATACGTACAAGKCTTCTGGTGACACACATGCACCTACACTATCCATCTTGAGAAAGCAGTTGTGAAGAGGCCTATAAAGCTGTTTGTTCGAGACAGTAGGCATTTACAGTGTGAGGATGTATTTATTGCATGATAGATATAAACTGGCATACGGTATGGAAGGATTTGCAAATTTGTGGGTAATAGAGAGCAATAAGTAACTACATTTTATTTATAGCTTAATTTCATTGTTAACAACGTCTACCTCATTAAAAAAAAAAAAAAAAAAAAAAAATTTCAGCTCCATTGCAGTATCTGTTTAGTTATCACCAATGTAGCCTCTTCAAGAGGAAACTCTTCTTGCTTAAGTTAAATTGCAGATGTCTCAGACAAATGAAGAGAGAATGTGAAGAGTCTAAATATGTCTATTTATACAGAACGTTCCCAGGCTACAAAYCTCACACCAGTGAAAGCAGTGAGAGTTTCTCCCCCACCACACAGTAACACTGGGAATCTGGCTTTCAGAGAGAACAGCAGTGCATGAGGAGCAATGTCAGTGCTTCTCTCTGAAAGAGCAGCCTTCTAACTCATGTTATCACTGAATACAGTAGACTTGTTTTATTGCTGACAGGAAAATTTGAAACACACAAGGCAGATCTTAATGAAACCTTCTTACTGCTCACTAGTATTGTAATGTATTCAGAATAGCTTCTGTATTGTTGCATTGAACCCATATAGCAGTCATTTACACATTTCTTGCTTTGTTTTAAGGCTTTCTTTCCCTGTTTTTGCACTTTCAAGGAGGTGTTTGGATATACTGTTATGTTTCACAACAGATTTGATCTTTAGTGGCTGAGATTTTTGTTTTTTTATATAGTGCACACTATTTGATAATACATGGCGATTGAAACATCCAAGCACTGATTAATATGATTAAAAACTAGCAACTTATCTAGTGGTGCTCAAGTTATAAAGTTCAATTACAGCGACACCATTTGCGCAGCTACAGATAAGGTTGTGTCAGCATTTCTATTATAAATCTCTATCTTGTTGCCATCCATTGTGCCAACGGTCCGTGAAATAAGACGGATTTATAGTAGAGACCATAACAGTGATTTTGGATTACTGTTATGGCCTGTCAGGTCAATAATCCATGTGTTTCTTTAAGTCCTTACATGYACATCTACAACAGCACCATGGCAGCCATTATGTTCTATCAAGTTCAAGTATGCATTTGGTTTATTTTAAAATCTAATTATATATGAGGTGGTGGGCCACAGTGACTCAGGAAGGAAGCATGCACTTTCATGATGTTTTCACATTTTTAAAACAGATCAAAGACAACAATGATTTTTAATTGTAATAACTTAAAATTAATTCAAATTTGGAAGAAGGTTTCTTCTGGGCAGGAAAAGGGGAAGGATGAAAGATTGGGATTTTCTTATGAAAAGCTACAATTTTTGAATGTTCCTCTACTGCAGTTACATATGGAACTCTAATCTATTGTGAAAGGGTAAATTTTTTTGTCTCTCTCTCTCTCTTTCTCTCTTTTTTTTTCCCCCAGCTCTATAAAACCTGAGCAAGGAAATCAAAATTTAATGTTCGTTCTCTGTTTTAATCCTGGATACTCTGTTTTCTAGGTCTCACTGTACCTGTGTGTTACAGGTACTCCTGGGTCATTTCATGGTGTTATATAGCACACTATTTATGCTTCAATAACTAGGTCTGAAGAAATGAACCAAGGACATAAGTCTTACTTTCTTACTTTTTTTTTTTTTTTTTTTTTTTTGTGATTGGAAAAGTGATGTTTATAAGCATACGATACATGGAACAGTCTTTTTCTGGGGCCACAGCATCAGCTGCACCAATTCCCCACATATCTTTGTGGATGACAGAGGAGAAGGATGATGAGAAAGGGGGAAAATGAAAACACTTAGATTTCTGTCAATGGGATAGATATTTAGTTTTGAGGGAATTAGAAAATGCTCAAAGTAGTGCTTTAAGAGGAACAGGAGAGAAATTTGATACCTCAAGAAGACCTATGCCATCAATACCAATCTATACAATCAGCCTGTGGAGGAGGGGTGAGTGGCTGGCTACTAGCCTTGGCAAGCTTTCCCATTTTCTGTCTTTCACAGCTGTCCTTGGTGAAGAGTATGCTATCAAGGAGGAAGAAGATGCAGACTAGCAGAATGGGCTATAAAGGGGCCAGGAAAGCAAATAACAATGCAGAGGTTGGCAAAGTAGCAAGTGTGCTCCTGTCTTTCAGGAGAGAGGGCCTGTTTTGATATTCCATTTGTCTGATCTTCACTAGCAGGACCTCATGCTCAAAGCTATTATGGTTCTTAACTCCCACAGCTCATATTTCAGTAAACTCAATCCCAGGCAAAAGTTTAGCCTGTTTCAAAGAAAATAAAGACATAGTAATGTTCATCATTATAATGCACACGGATAGGCTTCTGCTGGCAAAGAAGCTAGAAATGAGTTTAAATGGTACTGATCTGTCTGCATTCCAAGACCAGTTGCTTCAGATTGAATTGCTATGCTGGAGAGGTGTGAGAGGTCTTCGTGTACATTTGCCCATGCCCTTGGCAGTGCTCTTCTACTAGATTTGACTCTGAAGTGGGGATCAAATGGCTCCAGGATATTTTCTACACCAAGAAGATCTCTTGATATGGCAGAAACCTTGGGATAGAGCCACTGTGTCTAAAGAGCAAAGTGTTTGGCCTGGATGCTTCTGTGTGGCACTGATCCCTGGCAGCAATGTTACCCCCCTGTGCCTGTCATGTTGCTGTTCAGTGCACACATTTTCAATATGAGAGCAGAACACAGATGTTCCCATATAGCACCTTGGCATTCCCCCATGCTCAGCTTCTCTGATGGAAGGCTTTCTTGGCTGTCTCCTACCAAATTTAAACTTTTTTTGCAGGAAGTTTT
>NW_020455743.1:383730-410584 GCF_003342845.1 Nothoprocta perdicaria
TTTTTTTTTTTTTTTTTCTTTTGCATTCACATAACTGCTAGTATGGCATTTCCTTGCAAGTTGCCTGCGTGGTAGAGAGTGGAGATGTGTGTATATGTACCGATGGACTGATCTATCAGTAATATCTGCATAGTCATTGCAGAGTTCATTTTATTTTCCTCCTGAAGAACACAACAGGCCTGACTGTCAGCTTTCTACTAATGATTTCTTTGTGAGTTCCCATAGCTGAAGTCAGTGTCAGATAAGAAGACTGTGAGTCTGTGTGCCCCAAGGACCACTTGCTAACATCCAGTGATAATGCAGTAAATGGCTGTGTGCTCCTGTTATTTCTAAAGTGTTAGGGAATTCTTCTTTCAAAGGATCTGCTACTGGCTTTACTGGATGTCTGCTATCTGACTAGATGGAGCCTGAGTGCTGTCCTGTGACCATAGTTCTTCATTGCCTATTCAGTTTACGAGGCTGGCAGTTGAAGTGCTGCTTAATAAAGGCTTTATTGGTGCTGACTGGGCAACCTCATTTGGCTGTTGAAGTCCCCGGTACTAAAGCCCTGATCCAAAACTCACTGAAGGACATGGAAAGGTGCCCACTGCATTCAGTTGTTTGGATTGATCACCAGGAGCTTTACACATAGCTTTATCACCTAATTTCCTAATTTTTGTTCGTTTTCCTGAAAAACCTAATGCTACTTACCTTTAATTGGTTAACACTGATAAAAAAAAAAAAAAAAAAAAGGAAATCTTGTAAACTGTAATAGAAATCAATAAACTTTTAATACATTATTGACACTTAGGGAGTCCCATCAATTTCCATCATGAAAAGATGTACAATTTTTTTGTTTCTCTATAAAAAGCAATGTCTAGATTCTTGAAGGGATGTTAGACCATCTCTTTCAAGTGCTGTGATGGGACTCCCCTAAAAGCCTTTTAAAAATAATTGGTAAAAAGTTACAGGCTGAGCTACTTCTTTCTAAAAAATCAGCAGATTAAAAAAAAAAGCTATAAATATATTTTAATCTTTAGTTAGATTAACATATCATCTTTTTGATTCTCTAGTGCTTTATAATGTATATTCTGTTAAAGGACAACTGCACGACTAAATGAACAAACACTATCCATTACTTCCAGCTGTTAGCTTACAAAGGAACTTCCTTAATTAGTGGCATTTTTGGATTGTAATTTTTTTTATTAATACTAATGATTTACTTCTCAATTAATGTATTTGCTGTTTCATTTTTCTGGACTCCGTAGAATTAWTTTTTTTGAGTTTGGAACAAAAGTAGTAGAAACAGGTTAGGTAACAAAATGGGATATTTGCTCACAAAGGCTTACAAAACTGGAGGTTTGCTCTATAGTTGCTCGAAGGAGTTGCTCAGAGGCAACTCGGAGTGGGAACCTAATTTTTGGAGCCCCTAAGTGTTTTGCCCTTTCTGATTACTCCTGAAAATAACAAAAATAAAAAATTATTGGCAATGAACTTTAAATACTTCAAAATAATCCTGTCAAAATAAATGACATTTAATTCCAGTTACTACTTTACCAGACTAGTTTCCTGAGACCATTGGTACTTAGTAAAATTAATTTGAAGGTATTGGACCTGAAAGACCTGAAATCAATCCCTATCATTTTCAAAAAAATATTTCCTGTAAGAATTTATTTAATTTAGTCATGCTTCCAATTCCCATCTCTAAACTCTGGAAGATAAAAACACTTCTTACTCTCTTATCCTTTTTTTAATTGCTTCATTCCTTTATATTATAAGCTATTTAAAGCTCTTTTATTATATATGCAGTACGGTTAGAAGAAAAGTTAATGTCAGTGTGTTCTCCCCACCCTAGTAAAAATGCAGTCTGCTATAAGCCCTTGAAAATCAAACAAAGCATTTGCTTTCCTTCAGAAAATAAATAAATGAATAAAGTAATTTCCACTTTGGATGGAATTTTCTTTCTTTTTCTTTTTTTTCTTTTTTTTTTTTTGTATTTAGTTTAAGCTTAGTGGTGGTGGTGGTGGCGAATGTATTCAATCAAAAGATGAAGTTTTGCACTTCGAATTTTTATGAAAACATTTTCTGTAGAAAATTAAATCAGTGAAGACAAGATAATTTTTTGAGTACTGAATGTACGTTGTTAGCAGAACAGGACTCTCATCTAAGGTCTTCAGATGCTAAATAATACAAATATGAAAATAGTACCATGAGTCATACAGCTGGGGGTGTCTGGGTCATCTGATTGTTTCCTAAATACCAGTCAGTCTTTTTAATTTAAGATAACCTSAGTAATTCATCTTCTTCTTTCACGTTGCTAGAACAGATTATATATGAAATACAGATAGGTAAAATCACAGTCAGCTTGTGTTTGTACTTTAGTCCAGGATTCAGTAGTATCCCATTCTAATTAACAGAAAACAAATATTTATARCTCTAGATTTTTCTGCTCTTTCTGCTGCTCAGTTATGTCCCTGTGCTTGCTCCTCTTTGTGAAGCCCTAATCCAGTGCCCCGTGAGTGGCTGGAAAAGCTGCTCTTGGTATCGGTGTACAGGTCATTAGATTCTGTAATCTTAAAACCTTTCCAGTGAATTTCTTTAATTGCGTGCAGTGCTTTTGTCCATTTGTGCAGGATGGTCACCTACTTCCTGCTCGCTGGTGCTGCTTTCAGAAGGAGTATCCTCCCAGAAGGGAAAATTGGAGCGGGGCACCTCCTGTTTCTTTGGGAGAAGACCCCAGAGGCCAGGAGAGTGCAGGATTTGCGTGTGAAACCTGTTGTGTGTGCTTTTAAGCCTTAACTACTGGAAATGACAGGCCCCGTAGTTGTGCTGCACTCAATGTCGGCCTTTGGGTTAATCCCAGCTGACAGCTTTCGTCTGAGACGGGGCCGCGGAGCTCGTCTCTGGCGCCGGCAGCCTTTCCTCGCTGTAGCAATGAACGCGTTGAGCTCAGAGGAGCGAGGCCAGCTTGATGCAGGGTGACCGGGCAAGGCCTGGGGCAGCGGCGCTTGCTTCYGTGACCCACTGCCCTGGGACCCAAGCCTGCTGCTACATCGCCCCCCATCGCTCTGCTCAGCACAGGGCATTTTTGCCCGCTCCAAGGATGCTAGTGTTCACTGATGGGGAATCAGAGTAAGCGAGGCAAGGGTAAACTGATTTCACACAGAAACTCCTGGTAGAGATCTGTGTTACATCAACAGGCAGCTCAGAGCAACTCTAGCGACGGCGGCTTCATTCAGCTTGCCAGACTGAGTCCAACATGAATCTCTGTCGTCACTATTATTGCATTAATTTTAATGAATAAAGATCACAGACACATTACTTATTTAATTAACATAGCAAAACCCATTGTCAGAGAGCAAAGGAGTTATATTGTACAGCCTCTCTAATGCAATCAAAAAGAGTATATTTTATGGCTGCGAGAATATAATTTTCTTGTTAAAAACTTGTGATGTCTCATTAAACATATAAGAACACAGGAAATATATGTAAATAAGGTTTGTAGCCATTTCCATTGTCCAATTTCAAAATAAGTCTTTAGCTTTAATATGTATTTCTTCTGATGCTTTCAAATAATGATGTGTAAATATCCATATATATATATAAACATAATAATTATAACAAATGATAATATTAAAAAATGCTACTATGATGTCAGTTTTCATGTGTCACTATTGCTGCTTATTTTTATCTTTGCATTCAAACAAGTTAAGGGACATAGCTGCAATGAATGTCACTTGTCTTGAGCTGTTTTACCTCTTTTAACTCATTGCTGGAAAGGAAGAAAACTTTTAACTTGAGGAATTCAGAAGCATCAAAATGGACATTGCAGTACCATAGTTGACCAGGACTTACTGCACTGCGTTGTCTGCAAGTCTAGTTTAACCTGTATGTGTTTTTCCTTCTGAGGTCCGTGATGCACTACCATATGAGCTGGTTCAAAGTTTCTAAGATTCAAGGTGTCAGGATGCCACCAGTCAGTTGAATGACACTATCTTGACATGTGCAAGATAGGCTATTGGCTCTGCATTTGTACTGAATTCATAACTCAGAGGGTGTCTGTGTTTCACAAAATAGGGGAAGCTGCAGACACTATATCTCATAGACTGGCAGGAATTGCTTGCTGTGTAGATGGTTTAAATTACAGGTGGAGTCAAGATTTTAACAYATGTTTTGGTGTGTTTGATCCCACACGGATGTGGCCTGTAAAAAAAAAAAAAAAAAAGAAAAAAAAGCTGCTTAAAAGCAGTATAGGTATAGTCAGACTGCAGTTTATCTAATAACAAAATCTTGATGCAAAAACTTAAATGTACAGTACTGTACAAAATTTTGTAGTACAATATGGGTCAGGTGGCATATAGATAGCTAATAACTAGAAATAACAAAGTTTACTGTTTCTATGGTAGGACCTGTAGTTCTGCTGTGCTTGTTTTTTTATTATTATTTTGTGTTGCTGTGCTTTTAGACCTGCAGAGTGCTCTCAAACAAGCTTTTAACTTTATGCTTTATTTTGATGAATATAATCTTGTAGCATKATCTTGCAATTCTATCACATAGACAATGTATTCTTAGTTTGAAGAGGAAGAATTTTGTTCTTGTTACCTTTTACTGAAGTGAAGGCTTATAATCTGCAGACCATTGCATAATAGATTGAAAACAAGAGAGTAAGCCTATGTTCAAATAATACCRGTTTCCAGGTTTCATTTTCTTTTGTTTTAAGGATTATCTATTAAGACATAAAAAAAGAAAATAAATGAAGACAAGAGAAAGGGACACATCTAAAATAGGTAAAATATTTGTAAGTAGATTTAAAATTAAATTTAAATATGCATTTCTTTAATTCTCTTGACTAGATTTAAAATACACATTATCTTTATGCCTATTTTAATATCCAGATCTTCCCTCTTGCCGTTTTAAAATTATATTTAAAATAGCTTCRCTGTTGAAGGAGTTCAACTTCTACTCAGAAAAGAAAATGAAACAAACTGCTATTCAGCAACACTTACTTCCCTTTAGATGCCCAGAAACAGTTAAAATACAGAAGGAGGCACTGTTGTTTATTTCAATTCCAAAGGAATGTATATATCTATGTGATTCCATGGAATTTAGCTTACTGAACTTAAGGAGAAGTTCTGTACCACATAGAGTTGTTGGTGTGCAGTGTATGGAATCATCAGTTTCAACAAAAGGTTATGTTTTGCTGATGTCTGGATATCTAGCCCACTTTTCCCATTACATGGTGGGTATAGGGCACAGCTTTTAAGGTCATCACTGTCCATAGACGTTGGATGAAAGAAGAACTGTTTTATCAGTTCTATGAGCAAGCAAGGTCTTCACAGTCTATGTCTGTCCACATTCCTCTTTTAATCATCACTGATTGTTTGAAAACATAAAACCATAGTGCACAAAATAACCCAAAGTGATCCGTASTTTATATGCTTCCTGTGTGTTATACAAGGATGTTACCTGTGATCATCGATGTGGTGTTTTTTTAGCTCCATCAGCTGGGACACTCTGACACCAATTGCTGACAAGAAAGACCCGTTTTGCACACATTAGATCTATGTTACACAATAATACAGTGTTTATCTAATATGTTGTTCCTGAGATTTAATAAGCCCATCAGGAGTTGAGCTCAATGTATTACCTGTAGCCAGTTGAAATAGCATGTGCTCTGCAGTTCAAGCCCTTAGTTGGCTTTGATAAAGTCCAGCCTTTTGGTCAAAGTGGGCTGTGCCCTGGCAGTGCCTGGCTGAGAGGGATCTGACAGCTCAATGTCTTACATTATTGGTTATTATGAATTTAGGAACTGAGAAATCCTGTCAGTCAGGGGCTTCTTGTGTGACGCTGGGACAATCAGTTGGGATGCTCATGCCCCTGGCACCCAGAACTGGTACACTCTGCTGCAGGTTGGCCAGATTGTTTGATCTTGGTTCCTTCTGTAGCCACATATGTTGATTCTGTAGGTTTTTTTTTTTTTTTTTTTTTTTTTTTTTTCTGCAGTGAGGTCTATGCTGCAGGCCATCAGGGCGGTATTTTTTTCATGCAGAAAACAGATAGCAGGAGTTACATATCTTAGGCAATATCCAGGAATGTGCTTGAGAATACACAGGTTTCTTGGATGATTTGAGAGGAGTCAATGTATAACCTGTCACTCTGCTATTAACWGTGGTCTTTGAAGTGAATTATCTTTTCTAGTCTGTTAACCCTGAAAGGGAAAAAAAACAAATGATGCAGATGATCTGAAAGCCATCTGAGGGAGTTTACTCAAGAACTGCATTATTTGGCAGTGCAGATGTTTTCCCTGACTTCAATTCCCATGAGCAGAATGGGGTAATAGCACTCCTCACCTCACAGACTTGCTGAGGGAATAAATACATTAAAGGCTGTGAGATGTTAAGATATGGTAAGATATGGTATTTTATGGTGTGAGGAGAGCAGAAAAGACAGGCTCTTATCTGAGAAGATGGATGAGTTTCCTTTGGCAAAGCATTATTATGATGATTGTGTGCTGTATTCCTCGTCGGAAATGTGAACTAATAATCTCAACTTCTGCAGTTGTTTCTGGGGATTTTGTTGTGCAGATGGCACTTTCTAATTATTACACTGTAAAACTGATGCATACATGAAGGAGAAGAGAGACATGGAGAGGGGATAATATAAGTAAACATGAAAAGCAAATTTATAAACAGATATTACCCTCTCTCCCTGTGAATAAATTATCTCACTTGTACCCTTACAACTTGGACCTCTGCCTAGCCGTATCTGTATTTAGAAGATGCTTGTGCTTCTTTATTTATTATCCTTTCAAAAGCGTCAGAATTCCATCTCCCAGCAGCAGAAGCAGCATCACTGCCAGACTGCTGAGGCAAGTTAATGCTGGTCTGGGCAGGTATCATCTTCCCCCCAACCGTGGCCTGCCTCACCCCCATCATGACAARCACACAAACTACTGCGACTGTCAAAATCAGGGCTGGGAAGGCAAATCAGTCTGCAGTACAGATCCTTTTCTGGATATCGCTCTGAAACGTAGCCACTCTTTAAACTTCAGCAATAAGCTACAGGCTTTGTTGTTCTTTATACTCTTCTCCAGGAACTGTCAAGTCAAGTCAAAGAAAAAGCTTTGGTGAAACACTTCTCTTGAAAAAAAAATGTCACAGCTCTATTTCTTTTGCCATGGTTGTATTGCTCATTATAGGAAAACTGAAATACACTTAGCACTTCAGCACCTAATGCATGTGCAGCAGATTTAAATTAAGGATATAACTGCTTTTTTGAAGGCCAACCTGGACTTTTTCCACAATTCATTTMTTTCTTTCCTTTCCATACTTAACTCCACATCATAAGTTTATGCAGTACATCTGCCTCTAAAGCTAAAAAGTTTTTAGGATAAAGTTCTGAGAAAAAAGAAAAAAAGAAAAAAAAAAAAAGAGATAAAAGGTAGGTAGAAGCAGCTAGGGAACAAAAGATACAGCAAAAAATAAAACCCATAAAACTATATCTAGAGCATTCACAACAGTAGCCATCAGCTACCACTTCCTTCTCGACTTTTTTTTTGTAGGCATTGCAGTAGAGAAAGGAATTTGAAGGAAGAGAGGTTGGAGTTCACTTTCCTTTAAAAAGTCTGCTTGAATGATTGGGAAGCCTATAAAAAACAACCTTGGGCTTAATTTTATAACAGACAATTCTCACTAACAGAGCATCTCTGTAGGAAGAGCACAAAGCTTCCGCGATGCCAGACCACCTACATGTCACTTAAGGAGCAGCAATCAACAGACTAATTTTCACTGGTCTATCAAAAGAGTACAGTTCCTCAAGACCGTGTAGATTTTGTAGGATTATATCATCTATAGGAGAAGAAATACCTATCCACTCTGCCAGAACTCTATGGAATAAATTTCTTATTCTTTCAATGGAGTTCCACCATTTTAACTTTCAAAAGAGAAAACTAAGATATCACTGAAGGACAGTAAGCAGAATTTCTTATTGCTACAGTATTAATAGTATTTAAATAAATTATTTGAGATCTCAATTGAATGCAGAAACCTGACCTCTTCTTAATAAGCAAATTTTAATCTATTTGAATCTGAGGAATATTTAATTTTTAATTTTTGTGTGATTTTACTTAATAATCAGAGGGTCACATGATATCAAGTGAAACAACTCCTGACAGTATAAATTGAATACATCGTCATTATTACCTTTATCGGCCGGAAAGAATTGATTGGATTGGTACTATTGCTCATAGATCATCATGTCTTCTGAAAAATGCATTGACCTATAAATTGTCCTCCAACAGCCTTCTCCAGTCTAGACAGGAGTTACTACAGGAAATTGGTAGAAAGATGTCTTCTGAATGATGGCTTTTTCCATATTAAACATAAGTAAGAAAAAGGCTGTTCAAAGCTGTTTCTACAAGTTTTTTTTTGTACAATCATAAAAAAACAAAATTTTGTATTTCCAGCATAAGTTAGCATAATTCACATATAAGATATACTTAACTTCTTTTGCTCTCTAATTATTTCCACATAAAGCAGAACACAAATGTACTGACCATGAACATGTACTGACCRTCAAATGAGTTCATGTTCCTGTTCCTGTTTCTACATTAATATTTACCCAATGTTCATCAAAGTTGTTCTGAAGATAAATGACTCCTGGAAATGGTTATCTTTGTATTCTTTTGAGACTTATTTTACAACAATTTAAATGTTTTAATTGGGAATTCATGTTTTGTAAGTGCTATAATTTGCCACTAAGGTTAATCTCCTGGTTTTGATGTATGTGCCAGYCCTTAGGAATAGACAACAGGAACTTATTGGTATGGAGTCTAGGCCCTACTTCCTCTTAAAACAGTTTTATTTTGGGTTTGTCCTTCTCTTCTGGTTTGTACTTTCAAGGCCAAAATAATTTCTGGACAGCTCGGATTTAGTGCCCTTTAAAATAAATGACTTTTCTTCTTTCCTTATGYTTATTCCCTGATGGTATAAAGAAAACAGTCAAAGCAGTCATGATGTGGCTGTTATTTTCTTGTTTTATCACAATAAACGAGCCAAGATTTTTGAATCTATTTGGACTTCCTACTGCCTTAGTAACTTTAGCAGTTTGTATTGCACTTGTGATCTGAGTTCTTCTCCCTGAGTATGCAGGCTGGAGAACGTAAGTGCTGTGTCAGAATAGGCCTTACTTGTGCCTTATGCCGTTGATCTCCCACATACCTATCTTAAAGTAGGCGTGAATTAGCAGCCACGCAGTGATGAATCATCCTGATCTGATGGATTTGTTATTTTTTAGATTTTGTTTATATTACTTTTTTTAATAACATCCGGAGTAAAATGGCAGTTCTGCCTTAATAGAAATCTATAGCTGTTCCAGGCAATCCAGAATGCTTTATCACTTCAACTTAAGTATGCATTTAATGCTAAGAGTTCATCTTGAATCTGAACAAGAGCCAGCAGTATTATTCTCTCTACTCATGCAAGTGTCCTTAACAGTGGCTGATGATCTTAATTGTTCATGGATAAGCACGCTTAAAATTCATCCTGGTACCAGAAGGATTGAGGATTTCAGTGCTATTTCCTAGATATAACTTATAGACGATTACTATAGCTAATAATACACAGATAYGTAAAAGTGGACAGGTAAGTCGTACTGCATGAATATGAGCACATTCACCATATCATCAGAAATAAAGATATGCAAGATGCAAAGGAAGAACCACATGGTAAATTGTAGATTGATGACCACACAGTTCATTTTTGGCATGTGTAATTACCACGTACAATCCAAAAATCMTCTCCTCTCAACTAAAACACCCAGCATGCAAATCTGGCATTCCAATGCAAGTTACAAATGCAGCTTTGTAAAGAAAAATATTGATTTTCCATTCTTTTAGAGTAACAGAATTTTCACATATTGCATGCTTAGCTGCAATATTTAGCTGCATGATCATCAAAAAAAATAAAGAAATGTAAGAATAATGCTACTGACATTAGAAGAGTACTAGCTTCTGAAAAAGAGAGCCTAGGAAACTCACAAAACATTAGGAGTTAATATTAGTATGATTTTAAGTCTGAAACTTTGGCTAGATTTTGATAAGTGCAATATAAATTATCTTTCATATAATATTTAGAGGTGAACACTGTCATTATAACCTGAATATTTCATTAGCAGCTCCTCAGCCTTCATCACTTACCAAATTCTTCTTGAAAAAAAAAATATAATACAATTAACATTACTGGGGATAAAGATTTAAGAGTATAGCCAATGTGAAATAGKATTGTCAATGATGGTAACATCAGACACAAAGATACAAGTAAAGTAGAACCCCCTACTTTTTGCTTGTGTGATTTCAAATGAGCATACAAGTATTTAAAAATCCAGTTAAATACACAGTGTTTCAATATGGCTTTTAAGTACAGGAAAAAGACTGGAAAGGGTATCAGATAATTTAGGCTATAGGAATAGCAGGTCAGATACCATCTGGACAAGTGGCTATGCTTATACTGCAAAATAAAGTAGGGCCTGGTTTCTTTCCCTGAGGTCAAGTAACTAGCCAGGTCATATTTTTGTTTTGGTCAAAAGTGGTAGTTCTGTGAAGCTCATGTTGTCCAAGATGTCATTTTTTAATCTTCGTGGATGTGCTTGGGCTATTATTCCAGCCTAAAATTTTAGATCTGTGTCAGAGCATTGTAGCAGTTTACCAGATTGGTGTTTTCATGGCATATAATAGAGGTTTTTTTTTGTTGTGTAATATGATGACACATAGGAATATTTGTGTGCAAAGCCTTCTGTATATTGATGGGAGGACTGTGCAGGGCAGGAGTCAGATTGAGTGCATTCACACTAGCTGCCAGCTCCAAGTGCTATACCTCGCACCATGCCCAGGAATAGGGTAGGAAGCTTTAGTTCACACCAGCCAAAGGCATGCCAGGGAATATGCTCATAGATAGGAATTATGGACAGTGGTGTATCCAGGTCTTGAGCTTTCTTCCTGGTTTACTTTTATTTAGCCATAAGTGGGGAGCCAATAAGTCTAGCTGACTGTTTCTGAATGCAAAATGTATAATATACATTTGGTCTAAAAAGCACTGTAGAGCATCCACTTTATATCATTTGCTATGCCACAAGATTCAAATTAGTAGTTCCCAACTTTGTATAATTAATTTGAGTAAAATAAGCCCCAGAAATTGTAACGTGCCACAGAAAGAGAGCAGGAGAAATCAAGGGCATTAGGGATGTCCTAGTATATATATGGTGCAGCAATGAGAATATCAATACAACATTCTTTATTAAAGTAAATTAGAAAGTTCTAAAGAAGAAGATATAATATAGGGACAAGTCCCATGTTGCATTAAAATAGCATCACTTTTCTCCATTAATATGCAGAGTGGGAAAGGGCAGAAAAAAAGCGGCCCAGAAATGATAGGTTCCTGCCTAGAATAGACAAAGGGGAGCCAAAAGAGTCACATCCATACTGTAAGCACCTTCAGAAAACCTTCTGCCCCAATACTGGCTGCTGAGAAAAAGAAATATATATTTTTTTCACTAATCTCAAGCACATTTAATCGACCAGGCAAAGATGCATTCATTCTGGCATAAGCAGCAATAATTCCCTGAGGAAGAGGGAGTGAGGAGGGCTTGCTTCAAGGCTGCTATTGCAGAGCTGTGAAGAACCTAGCCAGGGGTGAAATAGTGTTTCCAGAAATGGAAGGCCAATAATTTTTCGGGCTTGTGTCTTGTCCCCTCCCCTTAGGTGAAAATATTTTGTTACTTTCAAGTAACCCAGTCATCCCAAATGAATCTTCTCAGCCGTGATCTGAAGAAATATGGCAGGAGAAAGATATAGCAATATTTGTTTAATTTTATTTTCATTTGGTTTTACTTTACTGTTGCTCGTTTAGTCAAGCTAATAAATGTGAGGTTTTCCTAATCATGGCATTTACACATCATTTTGAATATTTTCAAGGTAAACAACACCTACATTTCCATATCACTAGAGAAAACAGACTACATGAAGAATGCAGGATGAGTATGTTTCCCCAAGCAGTAATTTTACAATATTTCTTTTCCAGTTTGTGAAGATGAGAGAGATTTTATATTACTCAGTGAAGTGGAGTTTAAACTGCAAGAACACGTGAAGTGCAATATTGCAGATGAAGAACATCGAGGATCACGTTTTCCGTACATAAGATTCTAAGGAGAACTAATATACTTCTCACTCAGAAATCATTTCTTGAAAATTAGTAAATAGAATGCAGTGCTCCAAAGAAAAAAAAAAAAAAAAAAAAAAAAAAAAAAAAAAACAACTCTGAGTGTGTGGTAGGAAGGAAGGAATGTAGCCATGGACTAAAGAGTTCGGGCCGAGGGTCACTGAAGGGTTCTCAGTTACATTGGTGTCTTTGGCATTTTGGTTTGAAGCAGTAACAGGGTTTTGAAGCAAATCCCTTCATTCACTTCCCATATACTGGGGCAGTTTTCAAAGCAGTTCTTGGTGCAAAAGGACACTAGTTTGAGGGAGCAGAGGGATTTGAGACGTCCTTTCCTACCTTTGCCCCAAGTGAGTTGCCCCAAATGTGCCTGTGAGGATCAAAACCAATGAATGAACCTTTGAAAGACCTCAGACTAGTTTCAAGGCCCAGATTAAATCTAACCTGAAATCCAGCCTACTGCACAGATCATAGAAATTGGAGTTGCCACACCACATGCTTTTATCTGTTTATTGCTTCACTATTGCTGCAGCGGATTAGCTGATAATATAGAAGTATCTTTAGTTTTCTTGTGGAAGGGGTAAAAAAACCTGCTGGCATGAAACTGGAACAAGCKAAAGGACAAATTGTGGGCATCATGATAAATGCATATAGGGTACCACATGTGGGCTGGTAAAATAAAGAAGAGTGAGTCAAGTGAAGAATCACTTTTATGAAAAAAAGTTTCATATTACAAGATAAAAATGAGTAATAGTTAATAAGTGATATTGCCATTCACATAATCCTGTAGAACTGTCTGTCAGTAAATTTAATAAAAAATTAACAAGATTTTGCCATGCAGGCTAAAATTTTTTTTGGAGCTCCCTTTGAATCTCAAAAAAGCTCCGTCTGGCCATTCCCTAGCCTCCCTCTTCTACACTGTAAGTAAAAGGCTCCTTCAATGTCTTCTGCTGGCATCCAAATATCTTAAGCAGAAACTGCCTGTTGAATTTGACTCAGTTTTTCAGATACTTTTAAAAAAGCTAAAATTGTACTTTTTGCACAGGAAGAAAAAAGGAAAAATAAATAAAATTGGGACAGAAGATCAACACATTTTATAGTACTATTTTGTTAGATTTCTTTAAAAATTGTTATTTAATATGGCCCTTTAATCCATTACAGTATTAAAAATAATTATGTTAAAATAATTATTTTGCCGTTTTGTGCTTACCTATGAGGCTTTTTCAGTACATATTTTTTGTATAGTCTTGCATTATTTAGTAAAATCATCGGGTACTGAACAGCTGTTTTCTGCTTTTGACCTGCAACATTAGAATAACAGCAATACAGAGACTACAGATTTTGGCTACTGTAAGCTGTGTACAGCTGAACTATGATATTTGCAATTAATATGTTACTTGCAAATTTACATCTGCTTATTTTCATTTCTTATTGTCTTTTGAGTATTACCACTTACTAAAATCTTAAAAGACTGAAGAAATTTAGGAGGTGTGTATGCAGTTACATAGTAAGATTGCAATTCTTTGCATTATACATTTCTTACCCAAATTTAAACCTAGAATCCTAAACTGGTTTATCTGTGGGTTAGGTCCACATGGATTTAAGAAATRGCAGAATGCTATCTTAGTAGTAAAAAATGAAATGAAAAAAAAATGAAATGAATAGAAAAAATGAAAATMATTTATTAAATTTTAGCTTTTTTCAGTAGATGCATATTACATGTATGTATTATTATATATATATWTTTTTTTTAAATGAGAATTGTCATTACTTAAGTTGCAGTCATTGCTTTACTGAGTGTCACAAGCAAAGTCCAGATGCATTTATGTCAATCTGAAGGCATTTTATGCATTTTGGGGAGACAAAAACTGTTTACCACTTAATTGTAAAATGCTATTTGTCTTAATAAGGTTAGTTGACGGTCATTCCTTTACGAAGGGGAAGCTGGGGGAAGAGACGAAACTGGGAGACGGCGACTTGAGGAGACTTCGCCAGCTGCAGAGACAAACAAGGCCTACTTTATTATTGCCTTAATAAAAGCTATTGAGCCTGAGTACATAGTAGTTTCTTGGCACTTCGTACCCTGTGTGCATGGAACATCCGATTCTCCCGTTAAGTGGTCTGTTTAGTTACACTTGATTTCCCTGGCCCATTTTTCCTTACTTTGCAGCCATGCTGTAGCCTCACAAAACAAATTCCCAAGCGATTCCTGTAGAACTCTTACCCTGCTCCCAAAAGCCAGAAGATGAAGCCCAATCCTGCCTGTTCCAGGGCAGCTGGAGTTGGCACATGGATTGGGAGGAAAGGAGCCTGGTCCGCATATCGCAGGAAACAGACAGGAACTTGTCTGAGCCTGCCAGATTTATCACCTCTGACCCTAGTGTCTCTCCCTGGAAAGCAGATTTACACTTGCGTGGGATATTTCCACTAGCTAAAAAGTCTTCCAGAATGATTCTCTGTGTATTCATTCTTTTTGTTTGTCTGTTTGCTTGCTTTTGAAAAGAAGAATTTGTACTAGCTAAACTACACTTAGAGTGGCCTGAATGAAGAAGCTCTACCTCGATCATGAAATTTTTAGCCTTTTTATACTGTGTTGATGTATTGTTCTTGTGATCTCCCAGTGTGGCATGTCTTCAACTAGGAAACTGCCCCACTACCACCATTTTAAAAAGTTAATTAATCCTAAAGCACGTTAATAAACCTAATGATTTCTTCAAAGTATTTTAGAAAACTGTAAGCAAAAGGTTGGATTGTATGAAATCTTTATCTTATAAAAATGAAAATACCTTATAATACTACACAAAATATTCAAAATTGTTCTCATAAATAATCTGTTGTTTGATCTACTTGACCAATGAAAAATATACAATGTTTACATATTTAATAAAATTACCTATTAATGCAGTGCTTGATCAATATTCTTGATGAAAGTTGAATATATATCACATTGGAGAGAAGGGAATCAATTCAGTCCTGAAGCAAAAGATCATACACATAAGTAGTCTGAAGTTAGTCATTTTGTTTAATAATTCTTAGTTAACCGGTTTTGATTATTGACTGTAATAGAAGTTGATCATAACTGCTGAGTGGACCTGGAGATTTTACTATTGTTCTTAAATGTGAAAGAGATTGTTGTCAAATTGCCAAGTGCTCGAGCACTTAGGCACGACTTTGGGTCATTAAGTGGCAATCATATAGGCATTCTCTGTGCTTAAAGCTAGCAGAACTTWAAAAAAAAATAGCTGTTCAGAAATAGAAAGAAATTTCTGAAAATCTAATAATCCTATTTTTTTTCTGTACTTAATATACTAGAATAACTGCTATTTTTTATTTTATTTTTTATTTTTTACTTTATGCCTCAGAATGAACCATTTGACAAAGTAGCTTCATTTTCTTAGTGGATGGATATATGCTTAGATGGATATATGCTTGGTAGGTCCCTATCACTCCGGCAAAACAAAGCAAGTGACTTGCAATATTTGATTTGGAGAACGTTKTGTTTACTTTGTTCAGATTGGTAATGATCACTTAATAAAAGAAAACTCTCTCAATYAGTTCATGTATTTTATGTTGAAGATGCATTTTGTGTTGAAGACTCATGGGTCAATCTGTTAGTTGTCTCTCTGGGCTATCCTAAAAGTCTAGTCTACTGCTGAAAATGTTTTCATTTATATTATTTTACAGGCTTCACTTTTTTTCTTTGTATAGATAATGGATAATGAAAATACCTCATCCATAAAATATATGAAAATTGATAGTGGCTTATGCTCTGCAGAACTACAGAATTTGTTTTACATTTTATTTTCAGACATCAAAAGGAGACAGTGTAGCTGTTCTGTACTTCTATTTTTTWAAAAAAAATACATGCAATAAAGTAATGTCAGTGAGAAAGAGCATATAGTTAGGTTTTAGAACTTAAAATGAGCTAAGATGAAAAGTTTTGAAGAGTAAATCAATAAAGACATAAATTACATTTTTTTTTTTTTTTTGCAAAGGGAAGAATATGACTTTCAAGAGTTTGAAAAAGGGTAGATGAATGTATGAGGCTGATATGTTCACAGATATATTATTTGTGTGACTTGATTTTTTTTTCAATTTTTATTTATTTGTGATCCTTTCTAAGGCTGACTTTTTTACTTTTTATTTATTTATTTATTTATTTATTTATTTATTTATTTATTTATTTATTTATTTCCTTGGATGCTGAGTTGGTCAAGTGGCAAAGACAGGCTATCTAGTATTAGAGAGCAATTTGTAGTGTTGCATCTAGTCAGTTCTACAAAGAAGTACAGTGTGAGATTACATTTTATGGCGCAGCCTCTGCTCTCTTACCCTGCATAGCTAGTTTAATATTTGAAGTGTTTTTGATGGAAAACTGGGCCTGGGTTTGCTTTTTGCTCTCAGCTGCAGCCTCAGAGTATATCACATGCATGTGCACAATACTAACTCCTGACCAGTTTGTGAATTGTGTATAGTAGTCCAGATTACATTTACAGACAGGATGTATGACCTGTTGGTCCCTCTAAAGGGTCACCTCAGAAATTCTACTTGAATCTACTAGTCATTTAAGATAAGCAGTATACCTTTAGCTAGTTGCCATCAAAGCTTCTCTTTTTATTTGCTTGCTAGAGTAGAAAGYTTCTTTTCACTTAGGTAACACTTTATATGATCAATATTAAAATATTTAAGTCCACTTACAACTAGTTCTTCATGCATGTTTTAGCATCTCTACAGGGTAACACAATTAAGACATAACATAATGTGTTAGAGATAAATATTTATTTGCTATTGCATTNTTTTTTTTTTTTTTTTTTTTTTTTCTAAAGAGATAGGCAGTGAAATAAAGGCAAAATGAGAGAAAGGAGGTCTGGGGAGTGCCCTGTGTTTGTGTCCTTGACAATTGTGCAAAGACTGTGTGATAGGAAATACTAATCACAGGCAAAGTTGCCAAAGCTGGAAGTATACCAGGCTCCTGCTACCTGGTGGATAGCAGCAGTGTCTCTAGGAATTCCTTGGAGCACATTCTTAATAGCACAGATATTCTAGTTGAAACAAAACAGCCTATCAATTGCATGTCAGGTATTTATAGTTTGGGTAAATATGTTCATCTTTTTCCTTGATGCTTTGAAATTCAAAGAAGATCATTCTTATTAGCACATAAATATCATCTTAGCTTTCATGTGTTGGCTCAGGGCCGGTTTTATGATGTTAATGAGGATGCCAAGTTCATCAGCTTTCTTCATGCAGCTGAGGTTATTCGTGTGGATAAGTGGTTACAGGGCTACGTTCTACCATTTCTACAAACATCTAAGGCTTTTCTAAACAAATTTAATGACATGACTAACAGTACCTCCAAACTAAGTACTTAAACAGTTGCCTATGTACTTTAGCTGAAGAATACAGTTAGTATTTCAATATTTGATAGTTGATGAGTTTTAATAAATGAGAATTTATCCTATATTTTCATGCAATACGAATGAGAAAGAGTAAACAATTCCGGTTTTGTGCTCAGTAAGTTTCTCTTTAGCTTGCATAAAATATATATATATATATATATATATAATATATATATATATAAAGAGATAGCTGTTTCTTCCTCCTTATCATTTGTTTTGGCTGGTGCAAACAATAGTGCAATAGTGTGACAGAATGCTGTACTGTATGTATGTATCTATGTATGTAAATATGTATTTGTTTATTTATTGTAGGCAGKGTTTCCAAAAAAGCCTAATTGAAATTCATTCTGAGTTTGGTTTCTTTCATTTAACCACCAACTTTTTTGGGAGATAATGCCGAGAATGAAAAGTACTTAAGGATGAGGAAGATCACTTTGTACAAAGCCTGTCATGGTGGAATAGAACCTTACTAACATATGTTGATATATTTGGGGACAGCTAGTCTTTCTGTATGGTTTTATGTTATTACTTCTTTATCTGTAATTTTTAAAAACAGGAATATTAACACTCTTCAAAAATTAAACTCTTTTTAATATAGCCTTAATGAAGATCCCTAAATATTCAGATATGTTCATTTAAAATTTCAGATAAGGAAAATGGAAGCTATCCTGATGATCCGCACAGTATTTTTTCCCACAGCATATGTTTATTGCTGATCTATCAGTGAAAATTTATAGCAAAAAAATGAGAAGAGGTCGAGTGCTATGTTTTAGCAGAGAAATTATAGTAGCATAAACTAAAATAATAATGAATCATGATGCTTCACTGGTTCCAGCTTTATTATACTGATGCTTAGCAGCATTTTCTGTCCAGAAATAAACATATTTACCCTATATTAAATACAAGTGAATATAAAATAGACTAATATTTACCAACTAATTTAAATAATTTACAGTGTTTTGTATACAATATGACATTTTAATCTTTTCTTAGAAATGAATGCTTACCATGAAGAAGAAAAATTTTGCAAGTACTATTTACTCAGGCTATCTATCTCAATTTTTTTCCTAAATGCTTATTGATTTTAAAATAAATCTCTCTCTGATTCCTGTTCTTGAATATTTGTGCTGATTTTTTCAGACTATCTATTATGTAATATTACAGACTATGAAATATCACAACTCTATATGCTCTAGGCTTATAGAGCAAAAAGAACATACATGCCAGGCAAATTCTTCAATAACTTGATGGTGCAAAGGTCTGGAGAGGGAGAGATACTTTTGTTGTTGGCTTTGTTTCTAGAGCAATTTTGTAAGTGAAAAATATCATTCATCAGTACTTGTAAAGTTTACCATTCTTTTACTGTCTTGTCCATGTGTAATAGGTCTCCCAGACAAAGTGGCTCTTGCATCTTCCCAAGAAATGCCWAGATGATGTGAATGACATTCATAGGTACTGCTAGCTATTAATTTCATGGAAATACTGTCAGTAATATCTGGGACCTTTCCCCAAACTAGTGAAACAGTACTTACTGCTAATACTTAGAAATTTTAGGAAAGAAATTGAATTCTCCAAGCTGCTCTGAGTTGCATATGACAGATCAAAAATAAAGAACCACCAAAACACCTAGGCCTTTTCTGGTGTTTATCAAGATTTACAGTTATAGTCTGTGCTTTTCAGAAAACTCTTTTATGGACACTGAAAATGCAATCTATCAAAATAACCATCATCCTAAGATACTGTTGGCCTAGTGCACCCAGTTAAGTGCAAGAAAATCTGTTTAGTAGAATTTCCTCAGATAAACTCATGGAATTTCTGCTTCTCACAGAATTCCTAAAAAGTGAAGTCCCTCTGGCATGACATTTAATAACGACATTTGGGTCAGGATTTGGATCTGAAAAATAGATTCCTCCAGATTCTGATTCTGATGTCAAATTCCTTGATTCCTCTCATGTTGCCATTTCATCAATACAACTGCTGCTGATATAGGCAAGAATTGAGTGAGAAAGGTTTTGAAGAGATTGAGAGGTCTGTCTGCTTTCCTGGCTGGCTTTTTTTTTTTTTCTCCTCTGCTTTTCTTTATTTGTTTGTTTATCTTTTATTCATTGTTTTTTACTGCAAAGGAAAATGAAACAGTTCTCATTTCTTGAAGTCTATGACAGAATTCATATAGACTTGTGACACACAAGTGTTTAAGTAGCAAGTTCAAATTCTGATATATTTCTGTGAAAATTTTATTTAAGAAAGTATTTCAGATTTAAGTAATTGAATAATTTCAGTAACTGTGCATGTACTGATTGATTGGACGAGCTGTTAACATTTAATTGATGTTTATTTTTGGTGACTTTTTCTGTGCTTGTGTTACAGAAGTACGATATTGCTAACAAGCATGCTAGGCACTTTAGATTCACAGAATATAGAGCTTCCAACTCTAATTGCTCACAGATAGAGCTGAAAGATTTTGAAGGACTCTTAAAAGGTTTCATGCAAATGCATAAAAGCATAAGAAAGGATTCATTATTTTAAAATAATTCTCCTGTGGAATAGCAAGATACWGCTCTTCAAAGGGACAAAGTAGGTGAAATAAGACAACATGAATATAGTTTTTATGATTTTTTGTTGTTGTTTGTTTTAGCTTTCAGGTGATTGTGTTAGTTGGCAGTTGGATTTTTCCTATTATTTAAATGATTCACATATTAAATGCTTTGAATTTCCATTTGTCTGATTTTGTTAAAAAGACCTTATAGAAAATTCAAAATATCAAATTCAGAGTTACTGAAAACATAAGAGGGCCTTTTTTAGAAATTCCCACAGTAGCTTAATTTTTTCTTCAAATAATTTTCAATTGCTTCAGTAGTGACAGTATTGGATTAGTTTATTCTAGAAAGAATGATATATTATACAATTCCCTTACCTATTTTAGCAACAAGTTAGGAGAAACATCACTGAGATAAGTTTATAACTGTTTCCTGATATAAATGCTTCAATTAGAAGAGGAAAAATCACATATATTGCAACTTCTAAACATCTGTAATTGAAGGGATTGTTTCTATAGCTAGGTAGCAAGACAAATAAATGGACTTGCCCCTGACATTTATTAATGTTGTTTTTTATGATTAAAAGAGATTGTTACACTGATGACAGTGAGAAAGCAGAAGTGTACTTTTTTTGCCGAATACATGTGTTTTCAACACATCTTTCCACACATCTTAACAATCGTAACAGTAAATTGCCCAAACTGTGCTACATTCAGCTATTTAGAGCAACGTAGTACACTAGCGAGCATAAGCTTCCATTATTTATTTGATTAGCTTCCTGGTACAAGTACTTTCACTCTCTATTTCCCCCTCTTACAGCTTGCGTAATCAGCTCGCTGTTTTCCTCTGTTGATGCTTGTTTAATGAGTTTGCCATTTTGCTTTTTCTATATTGAAGCTTTGTAGTTATTTACCTTTTGAAAAATGTGTATCTTTCAACACTCAAACACAACAGTTGAAAATATAGCAGTGTCTTCCATCACATAAAACTGTTGTTTCAGCATATGTTGACACGTTGCACTTTGACATCCTGCGGCGAACTTTAGTTTCAAATTATTAAAATGCTCTGTTTCATCCTGAGCAAATATGATTTTTAATATGAGGACATATCAGGCTTTCAGTGCAATTTTTACAGCTTTCGTTAAGGAATAAGGCTCTGCATGTGCAGTACAGCAAGCTTACCAGGTGCCTCTGTGCAGATGGTCACTTCTCCCAGGGCAAGATCCCTTAGCTCAGTGAACACCTGATAGGACTCCATATTTCCATCTTAGTAGTCATCTTGATGGCCATGAGAGCTTGAACCTCTAAACCCCAAAGGTGCTTTTTGTTGTTTATATATACTGCACTATTTTGACCAAACAGTTTTTCTAACAGATTTTCACATAGTTACAAAAAAGACTAAGGCAAGGATCCAGCAAAGGGTATGCTTAACTTTCTCTGCATTTTGAATTAACATCAACATAAATATGAAACAATATATGAATATAAATGGATAGAAAAACTAAAAGTATGTAAAATCAATGTACACACGTGATGTTTGCAGAGACAAAAAGACCTTTTCCTTGAGGAAAAGGTAAAATCTTGATAAACCCCATTTTGCAGTTTTTGTTCCAAGTTAGCAGCTTTTCTGTCCTTGCACAGACAAGATTTTCTTTTTCTTAGAAAGGTAGGCTCATGCTCAGGAATGTGTTAAACTGATTCTAGTTCATTGTTAACTTCTCTGGCTGGGATCTCCTGTTCTAAGGACAAACTACTTAGATGGTAGAGGAATTCCAATAATGTTTAGCTTTACCAGAAGTCTTTAAGCGAAGTGAGTTTGGTCTTGTGCTAAAATGCTGGATCAAGCTATCTTTCTTGTGCAAGCTGAAGATTTCCTATCTTTGCAATTCCACRCTAAACCTGTCAATCATCTGATACTACAAATGTCATATTGACATGGATGAAGACTGTGGCAATAGCAACTTTTTTTAATAAGCTCTCTTTTCCTTCTGAGAATGGATGAACAGTTATGCTTTCCTTCTCTTTCAACAGGAAGGTATTTTCCCAGGAAAGCATTTTAATCTTCCTTAGAAAGATGCTGTATGAAAAGTGAATCTTCTTATACAACAGGCCTATCCTTTGTGTTTATGTAYGCCACCTCTGCTGACTTTACTGAGATGAGTTTGACTACTTTTACTTCTATTGGCATTTTGGATTCAATATTAGTTCAGGGAAAATGTCTAGATTCTATTCTAGGCCACTGAAATTAACTCCTAGCTAAGATACTACCATACAGAAGCTGCAAAAGATGATAAGTAGGGAGAGGAAAGAAATAGGTTAGGAGGATGTGCGGGACAAGAATTGCTTGACCCTTAGGTTCAGTTATGTCTGTGACGGTTAAGAATTAAAAAAAAGTTCCTAGTTTAAATCAAAGAGTTTTTAGTCTGAAAGTAACTAGTTAACAAAACTAATAATGGCATATTAATCAATTTTCAGAGTACAGCTATATTTCAATAGCAAATACAAGGAATTTTTATCTGAAAGGGGTAAACTACATCTAAGCTGACAAGAATGCTTATCTAATTCAATATCTTACTTTCTGTATAGAATTCAGAGACTTGCAGTAATAGTAACTTCATCAGATTTATGTCCTTTCATTTATTTTTCCATTAATTTTTTTGCTTATTTTAAAAATATTTGTAACTCTGTTTGACAGTTTTCTATCAATGGAAATAGTTGTGAAGGTATCAGTTTCTCCAAACCTGTTTATTTTTATTTTTGGTTTAGTGGAAGATGTACATACTTGCTGACCAGGGTTCTGTACCATTTTACTGAATAAAATTCTGTACCTTTTACTGAATAAAATACACATTTTTGAGTGAACAAATTATCTTYACATCTCCAGATACTTCCCACAGTAATTTCCATTGACTAGAGTGCTTGTGAAAATAGAGATGATCAACTGCACTGAGTCAACAAGACACTCATTATCCTAACAGATGCTTTTATTTTCACATAGYATAGGAGCTTTATGGAGTATTGTTTTCTTTTTCTCCCAGAAGGATTTTTCAGTATACTTACAATTCCAGGAATGGATGCTCTGTTGCAATTYGGAAGAAGTTCATGACAAGAGCTGAAGAAATATAAGCTGTAATCTGTAGGGATATTCTTTATGAATGCACTGAACTTTCAGCATTTGCTTTAAGTGGTAATTCTTGTGCTAAAAAAGCATTCTTTACTCAGACAAGAGAAGATATTACCTAATTACTGTTGGATTTTCTTCCTGAAAGAGATGATAAAAATGTTCATCTTCTCATATCTCACTATGTGTACACTAACTGTCTGAATACCACTCCAGAGACTTTGTCCCTCTGCCTCCCTTACCTTTACCTTGACAAATGGCATTTTTGTTTGTTTGTTTTATTTTGTTTTGTTTTACCCAAAATGTTATTCTGTGCCATTAAGTATTTGTTACAAATTGATTGTTAATTTTTCAAGTACATGTAATGCGTGTTGCATAGATGGTTGCCCTTATTCATTCACATCTTTGGGAAGCCCATTGCCRAAGTTTATCAAAGCCTTTCAGATTTGACAACTGGGAAGGGAGTATCACCAGATTAYTAATACCTTCTGCTTCTGGTGGTCTAGTTAACAAATGAGAAATATGCATCTCTGGTATTTTTTACTTCTGGTTCTAGCTAAACAAAGAAACGGAGTCAATATGTTTATAAAAAATGGATGGTGTCCAGGTGGATGCTATGAAACAAAGAAAAACTTTTCTACTGTAAAGACACTTTTCAGGAGATAAATTAAGTACTTATTTCACTTTTTCCTTTAATAAGACATATATGTTGTCAAACATAAACTTTAAGAATCATAATTCCTATTCTGCTGGATTGAATTCAGTTATCGCAGTACAAGTATCAGATATGTCATCACATTAAACTAAAGAAAGGGAGAAAGCTAGATTTACACATCTGTTGCAGAATTTATAGAAGTCATTAGAGCTATAATAATGTGTAATTACACAGTATTGAGTGCAGTCAGAAACAAGACTAGCAAATGTTGGTACACTAGTAGCATTTGTAAAAATAAATCTTGTTCTATTTTCATTTTATGCTCTTCAAATGGGTCAGCCATGGGTAGGTGTAAGAGCAGAGGWATGTGTAACAGCTCCATTTTATCGATTAGCCAAACAAATTATATGTGTCACTGTTTAGTCTGTAAACCAGGATGTGTAATGTTTCTAGTATTTCCTAGAAATTCAAAATGCAGGCATGAAAAAATCTCTCTTATGTGCTTAACCAAGCAGCAGGAAGTGTATCTGTGTTCTTTACCTGTGGGAAAGGATCTACCGAATTTATGTACTTACTCCCTTCTGTCAAACATGAAGGATATTGTCCTGCAATCTGCATTGTTTAGAAGACTTCAGAGTATATACATGAAGTTTTAGGGCTATGACTTTTTACTTTTTGCAGCAAAGCCTGGTTTTGCAGATATATGTATGAAGTAGTGCTCAGCAGGAAAGCAGTGATTGCATAGCACCACACAGAGGGCAAGTATACTTCCATTTGTTTTTCATGTATCATTTAGCACTAACTGCAGTGATTTTTGCATATCCTCTAAGTGATTAGGCAGTACAGAAGGACAGAAAGACAGACAGAAAGAAATTAAAATGAAAGAAATGGTGAAAAAAAAAAAGGAAGAGGCAGGTAATTGCTGGAAYACTAGACAACTTACCATTTCTCCCATCTCCCCCCAGCCTGTTTATGTTTCCACATACATAATTTATATATGTAGGCTTAAGTCTAAGACAGTAATAACATTTCTGATTTCTTTATCATTAATTCTGAAATAAGTCCACTGCAAGCATGTAGGTAACCATCAGATTAACACCCCCCCCAATAGAACATTATATATTTATAAGATTTTCAAGACATTRATCTAGGTAACATGATAATCTAGAAGTAACAAAACATTTTAAGACTTGTATTCCTGATACTGAAGTTCAGCATCAAAATTCTTAATCTAGACATTTTCATTACGTAAACTGTACAGAAAACCAATTCTGCAGTAATAACAGCATGACTCAGCAGGCACAAGCATTCAAGAGATGTTGACATTCTTCCTATTGTGCTTCAGGCACACACATGAGAGGAATGTTTCAACTCCCTTCTCTTCCACAGGTAGAGAAGCAAGTGCTGCAGAGCAAGTTGCTGAACTAGATCACTAGTATCTTGAATGGGTAGATACCAGTATGATATTCTGGATCCTATTCCTTAGTGTTACTCATTAGAGTTATCCACCTTTAGATAAAACAATTATATATTCCTTGTATGAATGACTGGGATTCAGGACTTTGAGGCAGCTTGACTCACGAATAATTACTATTGGTGAAGTCCAGTGGATCAAACATCTAACATTTCCTAGAATTTTCTAGAAACTAGAACTTTCTTTCTAGTGTGTGAGGAACCTGTTCATCTAAGTTTGGCATGCAATCTCTACTAGGCAGCAAGCCATAAAATGAGTGAGTGAAACTTGGTTTGCAGAGTCTGAATATTTTTGTTGACTGCGCTGTCTGCCTGACTTGGTTCTGTCTTTTGATGTATCGCTGTCTGAAGATGGTTACCTTTCTCTCTGTGTGTATAGAGTGCTAAAACACTTTCCAGATCTTAACCTGGAAGTGTTATCTGCCAGGAAGTTCTTATCAGCCAGTCTCCAGACACCAGTTCTGACTTCATGAACAAAACAGTTTATGGGTGTAATATAAAGTATGTGCCTTGCTTCATCTCCTTTAGATGTAGACCATTGTCATAGGTTTCCTCATAATTATCGCTCCAGTTGATTTTATATATGTGAATAGAGATTATTATGCATATGTTTCCCATTTAATGAAAGCTTTCTAGACTTTTGTCAGTTATGCAATATTGATAATATGATGATGAAAAAATATACATCTGTACCACATATGTATTTTTTAATGAATACACTTTCCTTTATTGTGATGCCAATTTTTTGGGACGCCTATTTCTTATTATGCTCAGTTTTAGGCTTTTTGAATTAATCAACCTATTATGTTATGACAGGAGACATATACTAATACAATAGCCTTTTAAAAATGTCTAATGAAATGTGGTGATTTTCAGGGAGGAAGTCCTTCCAGTCAGGCCCTTATTTTTACCTATAGGGTAAATTGTTACAAGCCAAGCGGAAAAAAGATAGTGATGTGAGATTCAACTCCAGATTTAGAAAAGCTGAGATTCTGCACTTCAGTGTTAACACAGCACTGTCTGTGTTAACTAGAGAGAAAGCTGGTATTTACTTCATTGAGACCTAGAACTGATCTGAAATTCAAGAACTGCCTTTTGAAAGAGTGATGAAGAAAAAAGAATCATTAATGAGAAGAGAAAGTTTGGTAAGAAAATGAAAAAGAGGAATTACAAAATGATTCTTTATAATTTAATACATAACTGCTTAGGATCATGGAGAAAACGGACCTTGTTAATAGAGTTTTAGAATGTACTTGAATTCAAAATCATTAAAATATATATTCTACAATAGATGAGCCTGTGCTAAAGTAGCAATTTGAAGAGTGTCTTCTTATGTTGAAAAATTAACTTAAATTGTAAAACTTGCCAGTCCATTTCTATCAGGACATTCACAAATTAGTCTTTGGAGGACTTTGGTGGACTGGGATTTTCTTAAGGAGAAGAGCTCTAAAATTATAAAAAAGCTCTCATCTCCTAAAAAAAAAA
>NW_020455743.1:411369-438977 GCF_003342845.1 Nothoprocta perdicaria
ACAAAAGTAGATTAAAAGCAATGTTAGTTATTCATCAGATTTGAAACATACTCTATGGTCTTCTCATTAAAGTCAACAGCACAAACTAGAGAAGGAGGGAGGAACAGAAGAGCTATTTAATATGTTGTGACTGAAGACAGTGCTTTAAATTATTTAATTTGCTCTAAGTAAGTTGTCTGCAATGGTGGAAACAAATGAAAGATGCTAAGAAAACGTTCATAATGCTTAAGTTCAGATTGGACAGTGGGAGAAACATTTTTCTTCTTTGTCTAAATATAGATACATCAGAAATAATATAGGGATAAAAACAAAGAAGCAGCATTGCAGATTTGTTGGGACAAATCCCGTCTTTCCCTGAAAATGTTTTTATAGAATTTAATGTGAAATTGTCTGAAGCAATTTTTACAGCTTTTGAGTTGTATGTTAGGTAATGAATAAATAATTGCAATTCATTGAGATGTGAATATTTTAATGTATCCACCTCAGGGCTAATGGACTGAAAGAACAAGCTCCCAGTATTTGATAGGTCAAGATATATTCATTCAACCCAATACTAGCTATGAATACTATCTTCAACTTAGAAATAAGCAGTAAATTTTAGACGGGGAGTAAGACCTACTGTCTAACACCAGTGAGCACATCATGTATTTTGTACCTTCAGTTTTGACTTCCATTGGCAACACTATTTATGTGATGGTGAATCCTAATGTAGTGTATGCTTTTTTTTTTTTTTTTTGATAATGTTGTACAATGTTGTCTGATAATGTAATGTATTATCTGTTTTGCTAAGGAACTACATTGTAGTAAATTCTGTGAGATTTTATTTTATTATTATTTTTTAAGAACACAAAGTCAAAAATCTACCAGGTCACTATTTGAAAAATAGCCTTGGACTAATTCTGAGAACTGATTTTAGGAACGCAAACAAATAACATATATACATATATATATAAAAACATATAGCCCATAACAAATGGACCATTTTAAGGTACTCTTTGTAGTTGCCTTAGAATGCTGTAATTTCAGAAGGCTTTTTTTCTTCTTCTTCATATGATTAGAGTATATTCATGATTATGCATGATTTTATAAAAAAATGCATGATTTTGAAAGAAAAAAATTGACTGAAAATCAACATCACTCATCCAATATTTATTTTCTGTATAATTTTCAATGGGATAATGGGATAATATTGGAAATATATTTAATTATTTATGTGATTGTACTGTCAGATTAATAAATTTAGCATTGAAATGATTGGATTTTCAAGAACTTAAGGATGGGAAACCTTTCCAGGCCTTAGAAGAATAGAGATAGAAAGAGTCAGTAGGTGGCAGTCTTTCCTTTGAATATTTTCCATGTCAACTCCTCTTCTTAAAAGTGCTTCTGAAAGCTATTATCTCTAAAAGAACTTTAAAATAGAAAGGTGCCCTCAAGTGGTTATTATAGATAGTATGGAATGTTTTAGCAATATAGTGCTTGCTGTAGCCAATTTTCATGTCAGCAAGTTATATTCTCTTGGTTTTCATTTTCTCAGTAAGGTCAATTGTATGTCACTCATTTCCCAATATCTAAAGACTTGCTGTGCTCTTTGAATCAATGGTGTTATTCTCCTGTGCCATTATTACAGTGAATTTAAGCCTCTAACACAAGTCTCTTACCTTGCAACTCTATCGTTATGTKACTGTTTGCTGGGTCTTCTTAAGATATCATAGAATCATATCATAGAATGCCGAAGGTTGGAAGGGACCTCAGAGGTCATCGAGTCCAACCCCCCTGCTCACGCAGGGTCACTTAGAGCACGTGGCACAGGGCTGCATCCAAGCGGGTTTTAAAGATCTCCAAAGAAGGAGACTCCACAACCTCTCTGGGCAACCTGTTCCAGTGCTTTGTCACCCTCACAGTGAAGAAATGCTTCCTTAAGTTCCTGTGGAACTTCCGATGCTTCAGTTTGAAGCCATTTCCTCTAGTCCTATCACTGTCCACCACTGAAAAGAGGCCGGCCCCCTCCTCCTCACTGCCTCCCTTGAGGTATTTATACACGCTGATCAGGTCCCCCCTCAGCCTCCTCTTCTCCAGGCTGAACAGGCCCAGCTCTCTCAGCCTTTGCTCATATGGTAGATGTTCCAGGCCCCTGATCATCCTGGTAGCCCTGCGCTGGACTCTCTCCAGCAGCTCCACATCCCTCTTGTACTGGGGAGCCCAGAACTGGAYGCAGTACTCCAGATGTGGCCTCACCAGGGCTGAATAGAGGGGGATGATCACTTCCCTCGACCTGCTGGAGACGCTTTTCTTAATGCACCCCAGGATCCCGTTGGCCTTCTTGGCCACCAGGGCACACTGCTGCCTCATGGTCAACTTGTCGTCCACCATGACACCCAGGTCCCTCTCTGCGGGACTGCTCTCCAGCAGGTCCACCCCTAATCTGTACTGGTGTCCAGGGTTATTCCTCCCCAAGTGCAGGACCCTGCACTTGCCCCTGTTGAACCTCATGAGGTTTCTCGCCGCCCAGTCCTCCAGTCTGTCCAGGTCCCTCTGGATGGCAGCACAGCCCTCAGGGCTATCAGCTACTCCACCCAGTTTGGTATCGTCGGCAAACTTGCTGAGGGAGCACTCCAGCCCTTCATCCAGGTCGTTAATGAATAAGTTGAACAGGACCGGACCGAGAACTGACCCCTGGGGGACACCACTAAGTACAGGCCTCCAGCTGGACTCCGCACCATTGACAACCACTCTCTGCGCCCTGCCATCGAGCCAATTCCTAATCCACCTCCCCGTCCACACATCTATCCCACACCTTTGGAGCTTGCCCAGGAGGATGCTGTGAGGGATGTGAGGGATGCAGTGTCAAAAGCCTTGCTCAAATCCAGAKAGASSACATCTACCRCTCTGCCCTCATCTATCCAGCTGGATATTCCTTCGTAGAAGGTGATCAGGTTAGTYAAGCAGGATTTCCCCTTGGTGAATCCATGCTGGTACTCCTGAGCACCTTCTTCTCCTCCATGTGTCTGGACAGAGCAGCCAGGATGAGCTGCTCCATCACTTTCCCGGGGATGGAGGTGAGGCTCACCGGCCTGTAGTTACTCGGGTCCTCCTTGCCTTTTTTGAAGACTGGAGTGATGTTGGCTTTCTTCCAGTCCTCCGGCACCTCCCCCGTTCTCCAGGACCTTCGAAAGATGATGGCGAGCGGCTCGGCTAGGACATCTGCCAGTTCCCGCAACACTCTGGGGTGCATCCCATCAGGGCCCATGGATTTGTGGGTGTCGAGGCTCCCTAGATGCTCTCTGAAATCACAGAGATTTCACAGAGATCACAGAGTGGTCAATAGTTTACAAAGATGCAGTATTTTTGCTTGSTAAGAGTTGCATAACCTTGTTTCAATTTACTTAGAAAAAAAAAAAAAAAAAGACTACTTGCCTCAGAATAATGATCTGACATTTGAAGAGATAAGAAATGTCTAGTAATAAGGAAAATTCAGGCCTGTTTTGGAGAAAYGCAGTCTCAATTTGTAGACTATTTGTATTCTTATTTAACAAAGCAAGATGTAGATCTGTGGGTTGTGTTAAAGACAGTATCAGTATAAAGACAGGGACTTGCCAAATCAGGCATGCAAATCTTTCCTACCATTGATACAAGAATAAATGTGTTTTTAGAAGTGAATGCACATTTGAGTACATATAGCTTTGAAACAGCATCCTTTAAGGTCCATTATCTTTTGTCTCTTCATATGGTGAATTACATACTCTTATCTCTCTAGAAGTGGTGTGTTTATATTCAGTATTCCAGAATGTAGGTCCTCATGTTTGCAGTTATTTTTAAAAATCTTAGTTTCATAGTATCATTTGACTAGGCAGTCTGTATTGTATTTCTGTATACGTTGATTTCTGTTCTCCCTTTTCCTTCCACAATAAAAAATTTCATTTATTTTTATCTCATTACATTTCAGTTGAAGAACAAAAATTTTTTTTTGAGGTAGCGTTTCTGATAAAAAATTTAAGAAGAAAAATTGAAATATTGAACAAACTGAGGAAACCATAGAAGCAGGTCTGAAAATGATGTATCAGTCTACTTCAGTGTGTGATCCAAAAATACTTTTCTCATTTCTACCCAAAATAATTTTTATTAAAAAATATTTTAAAAAGTTAATTGATAAACATTCAAAAGTTTATAGTGTCCTTTTGCTTTCTTTCTCTGTGCTTCAGTCTTCTTCTCAACATTTTTTTTAAATGCTTAATGCTTCTGATTACTTGACAGAAAGACACAAACATTTTTTACAATACCACTTTTGTGATTATTGATTCAATATTATTGAATCAATATTATTGATTTTGGATCTTCACTAAGACTTTGCTAAGTTCAGGTAGCAATGATTTTTATATGGTATAATTGTTGCTCAAGCAGGAAAGGATGATTTTGATTTTCTGACTGCAATTTCTTAATGTAAGAACCAGACTAGTTTAAAAGAAATATATACTATATAATCTGTGAGATATTGAAGGAAAAATATTAGCTTTCACATTATAACTGAGCTTAATATGTTGGTAGGACCTTTCTCTTTTTACAAAGTAGTTAGATAAAATGTTTTCACTGCTTGGTAAATAGGATTGGTGGAGAACACAGAGGACTGCTTTTTAAATTTTTGCAATTTGGGGGAGGAATGATTTTTGGAGGGGATGTCCTCCATGAATGTCTTGGAGCCTGAATATTTTGAAATAACTTTTTTTTTCTTTAGTATTTTAAGAGAGAGAAACAGAAGAAAGCTTGTAATGCATTATTTGTTAGAGACACTGGCCTTGTTGCAATGTTCTAGAATGACACTTAATTTCCATGAGATATCTCTGTTTATTTTGAGTAAAACTGGAATGCACAGCTTTCATTTACCTWGAAAAAAGGTTCCAGAATACATACTATTTTTTTTAGCCTTCTATCCTCCCTTATAACTAAGAACTAAACTAACTGAACTAAAATAACTAAAGACATACAAAAATATATTGCTTCTTTATGTGATCCTRTATCTTTTTTCCTGTTATTCGAGTCTTTGAGGGAGCAGCTGCCACATGATATCACAGAATAACAGAATGGTTGAGGTTGGAAGGAACCTGTAGAAATCATCTAGTCCAAGCCGCTACTCATGCGGGGACAACTAGAGCACGTGGCACAGGGACACACATAGGCAGGTTTTGAACATCTCCAGAGAAGGAGACTTCACAGCCTCTCTGGGCAGCCTGTCCCAGGGTTCTGTCACTCTCACAGTGGACAAGTTCTTCCTAATATGGAGATGGAACTTCCTGTGTTTTAATTTATATCCTATTGCCCATTGTCCTATCACTGGCCACCACTAAGCAGAGATGGGCCCTATCCCCTTTACATTCTCCCCTCAGTTACTTGTACATGCTGATAAGAGCCCCTCTCAATCTTCTCTTCTCCAGGCCCAATTCACTTAGCCTTTCCTCATACAAGAGATTCTCCCTTCCTTTAATCATCTTTGTCAGTCTATGCTGGACCCTCTCCAGAAGCTCCACGTCCCTCTTATACTGGARAGCCCAGAATTGCACCCAATACTGCAGGTGCGGCCTCACCAGAGCTGAATAAAGGGGCAGGATCACAGAATCACAGAATATTYAAGGTTGGAAGGGACCTCTAGAGATCATCTAGTCCAACCTTCCYGCTCAAGCAGGCACACCTACAGCATGTGGCACAGGGTGGCATCCAGGCGGGTTTTGAAGACCTCCAGAGWAGGAGACTCCACAACCTCCCTGGGCAGCCTGTGYCAGGGCTCTGTCACCCTCACAGYAAAGAAGTTCYTCCTCACCTGGAGACGGAACTTCCTGTGTTTCAGYTTATGGYYATTACCCCTYGTCCTATCACCGGCCACCAATGAAAACAGCTGGTCCCCTTCCTCCCTGCATTCTCCCTTCCTGAACTTATACATATTAATCATATCCCCTCTCAGCCTTCTCTTCTCCAGAATCACTTTGGATCGCTTTGCTTGACCCGCTGGCAACACCCCTCCTGACACAGGCCAGGATCCCATTGGCTTTCTTGGCCACAAGGGCACATGGCTGGCTCATGGTTAACCTGGTGTCAAGCAGGATTCCCAAATCCCTCTCCAGGGAGCCACTTTCTAGCAGGTGAACCCCAAATCTGTACTGTATTGTACAACAATATTGTTGCTCTGAGCTGAGAAAAAGAAAATGTTATTTGACTACCCCATGAGAACTATTTTTGTATTGAATAGAACTAAGAAAATTATTAGAGAAAATTCACATTTTCCCCCTGTCCTTTACTTGATAGCTGGAAGTGAAAGATTTTCATTTCTTTAAGCYTGAAGAAGTATAATAACTAGGGTGGGGAATTGTGTGTCCAATAACCTGAAGTTCGGTTGCAGAACTTGGACCTAGTAGAGGAATAAAAGAATAGTCACTGTCATGAGGTGGTGGGGGAGRATGAAAAGGGTGCCTTAGATAGTAAATGATTGACTTTGAATTTACAGTATCAATAAAGACTATCATAAGAATGAAAAAGATAATGAATCAAGCACAATTTGTCCACATAGAAGATTCCAAGAAAGAGCAGGATTTCTATCGGACACAGTCAAAGGATGTGGATGGCTAGAGCGGATGTGGCCACTCTAGTGGATGGCKAGAGGAAACTGACTTTAGAGAATATGAGCTCAAAGAATGCCAAGCTAATGCTTAGTTAAGGTGATGATGTGAACTGGCCATTCACTGTGGTGGAAGGCTTACTTGTATCCACATACCTTTACTACTTTTCATTCTCAACGAATTTTTAATYTCAGCGACTAACCCCAGCTGCCTGTGAAGAAGTTGAAAGGTGGGGAGATATAACGAGATATCCCATGGCTTCTGCTGTTTGGGTGCTGGCCTGCCCACTCCTTTCATAAGTATTCCCCCTGTGGCAGAAAGCTCCCTGAAAGCTGGTAAAAGCCTTTGAACTGTTTTACAAAATRCATTTGGCAGACGAAAAGTGCTTTCCATCAAGAAAGCTAGAGCATAGTGATTTCCCAGCTGCTCTGAGGTGCCATATGTTTGCTGCATGATTGCTAATGCTACTCATTTTTTTTAGTAGATTCAAACATAACCCTCTGTAGTGATACCTCTATGAGGATAAGCAAACTGCTAGTATGGGGCAGTATTTCACTGGAGTTGATGCTAGGTCACCCCTTTCAAAGTAACTGACACAGCATACAAAAGGAATATGGAGACTGAGAAAACCAGTATTACCAGTCTCATTTGACACTGTAAGATCTTGGGAGCAAAGCTCTCAAATCTTTCTAACTTGGTCTGTACAGGAAGTGAGATGTTCCTGACAGAAATATTGCAAGGATATTTTCCCTATGGCATTTTAGATATGGTTGTTGCAATTTCCATAAATAATAGCAAAACTAGAGAATTTAACGCTGTGGGTATTATATATCAGCACTGAGTGTGCTGCCCCCACTTATCTTTCATCAAGAAGACAAACTATTTTTTTTTTCCCCAAGTAGACCTGACAATAAGATAGGGAGGCAAAATCTAGGGTGGAGAGTAAGTTGTGGGACAGATATATAGAGGKCTCAGTTCCAGTGCTCTCTGTGGAGCGTGGAAGATGACAAGCAGCAGGACAGAAAAGCGTGGGAAAGCCTGGGAAAATGGCAGTTCTAGCCTAAATCCTAGAAGAATGATAACCAGTGGAACACAAAGTAAAATCAACAATATGCTGCAATCTATTTGAGGAAGGAAYGTTGACAAAAGTATCTTAAAGAATTGCCTTTAAAAATGTTTAAACGAATCTCTCCATTGACAGGTATTAGGATAGCGTTATCCTTATATAGTACAGTCTGAGGAGGAAAGATGTCACATTATAGCTAAAGATTTGCAGTTAGTGAAAGATCTAGAAACAATATGGCACTGAAAGAGTATGGAAAAAGTGTTCTGTGGAGGGAAATTACTCAATTCCTTACCTCCTCATTCTGAATGCCTCCATTCCTTACCTCTGCAGAGTCTCAGTAAGTGATAGCATTGATTCACAGCTGTTTTAAGTGCATTGCTCATAATTCATTGACTTGGCTGCAGTTATAATCAGAAGTTGTAATGCTGGACATATGATGATATGCAGCTCTAAATCTGTGCTGTTTCTTCCAAGGATATGAGGTTTGGTTTTTATTTTGCTAGGATTTCAGTCATATAATTATTAGTTTAGGGGAAGGCCATGTCCTTTGCAGAAAAATATTTGAGTTGTTCACCAAACTGATGGTTAATATGTATATTGATTGCTCCCTCTTAAAAAAAAAAAAAAAAATGTAGCCTAGGGAGAGAGTGAGTTCTTGGCTGAACTCAGCACAGTCAGAGTATTTGAGGTGGATGGAAAAGGGCGGAAAAGAAAGAAGAGTCAATGCAGAAGCAAATATGCGGGAGTAGAGTTGAACTGAATCCTGGACAAATCCCACCTCCTTCATGATGCCAATTAGACAACTAATTTCCAAAGCAGTTAGGAAACTCCCAGTCACAATCCTGTTGGGGTACTTACCTTGTAAGTGTCACCAAGGCAGTCTGTGCCAGATTACTGGCTTCAATTGATGAACTGAGATAAATCCCTCAGTGTCAGATCTGGTCTCACTAAGACAGTTGACAGGGAAGTGTGGAGTTCCTCCTTGAGTTAGTATAATGGTGTCATCATTTTAATTAATATTATTTTATMCAGTATATATAATGGTCAGGTTTCAGTTGGCATATGGAATTTTGGCTTGATAAAATTTTAAAGCGGAAATTAAAGGTCTTGTAAAGGGCTTTCATTAAGCAAGAGACTTGTAAAGATTATAATATGAAGATGTTTTTCTCCATCTAATAGCAGGGATAACTTGGTAGGAGGAGCTGGATAAAAAACAAAAACAAACAAAACCCCCACTTTTTTTTTTCCTTTTCCCCTTGAACACCAATTGTTCATGTGACTAGAAGAAAACTCAAACACTAATGTTTGCAATTAAGTGTCTAAGAGTAGAAAAAACTGTGTGCAAGGCGATACACTGTGGATGATTGGATACATGTAGTGATGAAGTTCACCTATCAACCAAAAATTAACAAAAGTATTATTTTCAAATTGTATAATAACCATAGAACTTATAAATTATAGAGAGCAAGGAGGGGAAAAAAGAAAAAAAAATGTCTGAACATAATATATATGAGGACTTTCTGCACAGGATGAGATGCATTTTGGCTGCATGGCAGAGGGACAGCTGTAAGAATTAAGAGATACAGTAGCAAGCTAATAAGTTGAATTAGAGATAATAGAAGAAAATAATGGAAAATTAGTAGTAGACTGAATTTTGTTCAAAGGAAAGAAGGGGAAAAAAAAATATACAGAACAGATTTTCAACCATGTTCATCATCTGTACTCACTCCATATCACACAGTTGCTGCTTGGCCCCACATATGTGATCATAAAGTGCCAGCCTGTAACCTATTCCCACCACATTWTTTATCACTTGTTATTTGAGTGGCTGTGACAATGTCCATATCAACCTAAATGCAGTCATAAGGAGATATGGATCTTACTTGATTAATTGTCCAATGATATTTTTATTCACTTATCATTTCAGACTGACTAAACTGGATAAGAATAAATTTATAATGAACTACGTATAATGTAGTAAGATGATAATATCCATGACACCAGAAAACCTCACATAGAATGCTGAGGTAACCAGMTTTGGTCTTCACTTTTTTTAAAAGTAGTTAACAATAGGTGTGTTAAAATATCGAAAAATGTATACCAGTAACAATTGCAAAACCACTTCCTCCCCTCTAAAAACAAACAAGTAAAAAAAGTAAAATATTGAGCATAATAATATTGTCAAATATTGAGCATAATTATCAGTAAATATGTGTTCTTATTAAGAAAAAAAAAATCTTACCATATTGTTTATAAAAATTATCTTTTAAGTTGCGAGAAAAACAGACTGGAGGTAGGAATTCTATTAACTGGAAAATATAACAAATTAGAACTTGAGCGTTCGTCAGACTCTTAGAGAGTTGTGGAATTTATTTAAAAGAGACACTTAAAATTGTAGGTATTCCAGACTCTGCATTTCACCAGCATTTTAAACTCCCTGAAACTAACAGAGCTTAAGCACATGCAAATACAAAGTGACAGGGAAGCACCTTCTCCAAATCATGCCTGTCAGAAAACTACTAACTGCAAACTCTTCTTGTGCAAATTATGGCTCTACCTCTTGACAAAAATCCCTGCAAGCAGGTCTTTGAACTCAAAGAATTGGGCTTTATTTTACTTATTTGACAAGGTGTAGTATCCCTAAAATCTATGTAAATGCTATTGCAAGCAGTATTTTGGGGCCTATTTCTAAAAGGAGTCTCTTGAGATAAAGGAAAGCAATTTTGTGTCATATCTGTATCTGTATCTGTGTCTGTATCTGTATCTGTATCTATATCTATATCTATATTCTATATCTATCTCCCCTTTAATTTATGTTCTTAGCTCAGGAACTTGGATTATTATATATTTTCTCAATTACCTGAATGCCAGCATGGTTTAAGCTACTGTTGCTATCAGAGTTGATTATCTACAAAGTGAAGAAACTGTTTCTTGATTTTTTYCATGCTTTTATTACCACTTTCTCTCTATACTGGAAGAAAATTCACTGAGAAAAGGAAAAAGTACCAAATAAACCTCTTTAAATTGATGATGTAGTGTTACACTTGCCTGATGAGCAGAAGAGATATTAATTTTTCTGGACTAGTATTTCAAAGGACAAATACTTTACAGTGTAACAGCTCTTAACAATAGTTTTGTTTGGTTTCTGGTTTTCCATCCTTTTTTTTTAGTATATATGTATATTGTAGTATATTTTAGAATTTCACTAACATTTTATTTTCATTGATACTAACTGGTTTGTCTGATGTTGGTGGTTTTATATTGCAGTTATTATTGAACTGCTCTTTAGCAACATAGGCTATAAAGAAATACCCACAATTAGCAGGATTTCTGTTTGTTTGTTTGTTTGTTTGTTTGTTTGTTTGTTTGTTTGTTTGTTTTGACAAAATACACCTTCAGTTTACTTGCCTGTAGCAAATATATTGAAATTATCATTACACAGGGGTTCTTTGGCAAGATGTTTCTTCTGATCTTTGGCATTGTGTTTCACTGTCAACTCTTGTTCATAATTAACATGCCATTGTAAGCATATTTTAAGACAACTCAAACATATTCCAGTTTCAAAAACTGATTTTTATCAGAATGTTCAGAATTATACAACAAACACAGATGCATTGATTTTATATCACTTAAAAGCGCAAATAAGAAAAAAGCTGTGTAGAGTGTAGCAGTTGCTTTATGAATGCAGAAGGGATTTCTTGAAGAGTAATAGTGAGAATCTAAAAAAGTAAATTATCAATGAAAAGAAACAGTGTTATAAAAGCCCAGCTTTCAGTGTGTATGAGGTTTAACTATACTGACTCCCAGCAGTTGGAAGAGTCCTGAGGCACTGTCCAGAAATTACACTGCTTGCTTCAGCCATGGAAAGKGGATATTTCAAGGCTCTATATTATTCTTAACATTGTAGTCTTGCTGCCTCACTATGATATGATATACAGATAAGTCACATAATGCATAACTAGAGGACTTTGCAGGTTGATATAACTTTATACTTAGATTAAAAAAATGAAAAGAATCAAAAAACATTTAAAAATACAAATCTTTGATAAGAATATCTTTCAGAATGAGAAACTGAAGTAATTTGTTAGAAAAAAAKAAAGTGAAATTATTGATGATTTAGAGTGCTTAGTTAAGACAAGCTACAGAACTACTCTATCCTGTCCCTGAGTGAAGTTGAAAGGCAGTTCTGAAATCACTGCGGTGCAAACTCTGTTTTGTTACTTCATGCTGTCACTATTCCATTGAAGCTTGCGTTATTTCAATGTAGGGCAACCATGTACTGATGCTGCTTCGTGCTGCTCCAGTCTGTGTGACTTTTCAGTTTCTATTTGATGTATTATCTGATGTCTTTTTTCGCTCTTCTCACTTATGTCATTTTACTACTTTTCTCCTCAAAGAGACACTTGTATCATGATCACTCCTTTAGGCATGTGTCAGAAAAAGTAAAAAAGGGAAAGCTGTGAAATGTGACATGCTTGATATTTGCTTATCCGCTGTTATAAAAGAGAATGTTCTCAGAGTGACTTCTACATCACTTTGTCCAATACGTTTGGACAGTTTAAGTGTCCAAAACCACCTTTGAATGCAAATAAGTCAGTATCTCCATGACTATATTTGCACCTGCATTTGCATGTGCATGTTTGCATGAGGATAAGTTTGGTTGGTAGATTTAGTTGACATAAGTATAGGCTACAAAGCCTATTAAGAGCAGATACAACGTATTTGGTTGGGAAAGAGTTAACACACTAAACTGCTGCAAAAGTCTTTTACATATTAGTGTGGAACAGAGGCAAAATGTTAATGATTGAAGAAATATTTGGAACTGGGTCAAAAAAGGGCCATCAAGCAAATAGAAATGTCACTGTGAAATTAATTATTGAAGCAGTATATATATATAGGAAAAGGGATGTTTTTTTTTTCCTAATCAAATGTGAAGTACTAATAGCACCAACTGAAAGCAGGCAGGCACACTAACACTTGCAGTGCTCCACCAGTATACATCAGCTGTGACCTGCAAATGTCTCGACACTGAACCTCTGTTGAGGAGATACTGCCAGAGGAGTCAAGCTGAGTCACATTATGTTCTAGTCTTCTAAAAGTGAGTACATGGGAAAGAAGCAGAGATAAAGTGACCTAAATTAAGAGCTGAAGTTGTGTTTTCTGAAGTGAAACCACTGTGCACTAATTTCTGCATTTAACTTCCAAATCAACTGAATAAGGATACTTAGAGATTACAAGGATTAATTAAGAAGAATAATAAGCACCCTTTTCTAYCAAGTATCACATCTGGAATAGTTTTGCCCTTTTTGCACAATATTTCAATTCATAAAAGCCAGCATCACTTATATTTCATGCAGTAATGCTAAAAATGACAAATTTAAAGTAGCTAAGGTTATTAAGTTGTGAATAATATTTAGTTCCTGAAATAAGTTTCTGTAGACAGGGAAATCTTATGATATAATAGTAATTCTCACAGAGATTATTCTCTTCAGATGACTTGAAGTATTAGAAAGAATCTGGATAATCTAGTGTTGGTAGTTGGATTCAATAATAATATATTTTGCAATATCATCAGTGCTGTGCAAATATTATTATCATTGCATCCTAACTTTTCCTACTTCCTTTTGTTAAAGGGAATCACTTTCTAATTACTTTTGTTAAAATTGAAATTATGCCCTGGATGCAACCGTAAATTTTGGCCTTTTTTTCTTTTTTTTTCCAAAACGCTGCATCTACCCAAAATCTCCCAAATCTACCTCCCTTGTGCCAGCTGACTTAGGAAGCATTTTATTCACTTCACTATGTGTCTACTTAGGTCCTCAGCAAGCCTGCAAATTTTAGAGATGTCACTGAATTTACTCCACTGAAAATGATTCCATTTCTTTCATTGGCATTGGTTTGACTGCCATAAGCTAATATATCTTGGAGACAGACTTAGAGACTTTTTCCAGGTAGTGACATATGTCAGTGGTTTGACACACACCATTTAGTCATATAATCATTTCTGTATTTTCTTGAAGTTCAGATATATGCATTCTTGTGTACCTGTTCAGATCAAAGAGATTCAATTAGACTCTCACCCTGGGCTTCAGGAGTAGCATCAGAAAGGATTGGTAAGCTTCTATCAAATTTGGTGTAACTATTCAATGTTCTCGTCGCTTGTACTTCAGGGTGCTATATAAGTAGATTTTAAAATTCAAGGTGTAAAATCAATGCAGAGCATATGCTAGGAAAAGGAAATAACTTACAAAAGGTTCCTCCATAGTACTGTGGAATAACTAGTCACAGTTCTAAGAAGTATGAAAAGCTTCACACTACTTCAATGCCTTGGAATTGGACTTTATGTGTTTCACAGTTTTCAGACTTGTGAAAGACATGCGGAAAAATCAAGATAAATTTGTGACAAAATGAGTGATTAAATAACAAATTAATTACTCTTCTTGGCATAGCCAAAGGGTGAGTTTTTGAAGCTAATGTGCTCAAATCTCCTTTAAGAGCAAATACGAATAATATTCATGATGTCTGATCCCCCTCAAGTCACACTTAGCCAAGTGTCCTTACTGGAATTGAGAAGAGATTTGTAACATAAAAAAAATTGTGGGTTTAGGGAAGCACGATCAGTTTTTTTAATGCTTTTAAAGTTGTTWTCTAAACATTTTACATTACTACACTTCAAATTGGGAAGCATGGAACTTTCTAAATATATACTAAATAAATACTGTTTGTAGTATTTATCATATTTTTTCTGCTTGTAAAATAGAAGTTTAAGATGGCTAATGAGAAATATTTGTGAGAACAAAAAGCAACATGTCTGCTGGTGCAAAACTTTATAGGGATGCTCATTCTTACTAGACTTATCTCCGTGATTCACAGTGAATAAATAAGCATCAAAAGTACTATACATTTAAAGTCAATATATTTCCAAAAATAATCTTTACTCATTTTTATTAAATTTTGACTCTAAGAACTTCTGAATGGTAATCAGTATGCCAACCTGCCCATTTTAGGAACTGATAAACCAAAGAAGAGTGTCAGTTGTTTCCTGGTTCCTTGTTCAACACAGAATCAAAGACTAGTTCAAACAGAGTCATTTTCCAATGGTCAAATAAACAATTGAGTATATCTTCTCCATATTTCTACATATTGAGCTTTTAATAAATATTTAATAGGTTTGTGTATCCAGTGGTTATAGCTTAATTATTCACAAACCGTACCTACAGAACTGGATATATCAAAGCTATATAATTGTATGCTTTATAGGCAGTGGAATACAGAAGGGCTCCCTGGATAAACATGTTTATAGAAAAAAAAAATCCTCATGTTTTGTTCAGCTCAAGAATAAACAGAACTATTTCAAAGTAATCTTGTCTCAGTAGAGTATTCAGAGAAATAAAGTTTAACAGATGGAGTAATTAAATGATAATCAGTCCACAATTGAGAGCACCTAGCTATTACATACAGGATGGAATGTATTAGGTAGGAAGATGTTTTTTTATGAGTAGAGGAAAAAGTTATGACAATTGGATCTGAGTTGCTAGAAATCATGTAAAGGTTTCTGTTGGTTATCAAGGTTATGCAGGTTATCAAGGATAAACTGCACTCTCTGAATTGACATCAATTCCTTGGAATAGTGATTTTTTGTTTATTTTTTATTTTTTTTTTATATATGTAACTTTGCATTGACTGACTTTGAACTGCTGTGAAATCTCATGTACAAGAAATCATCTAACCTTTATGTGCTAGTCCAGGAGATTGAATTTAACCACATATTAGTTTAGAATTCTACATATCAGTTGAAACGCCATAATGTTGAGCATTTTTCTTAGTAAGACTGTACAGAAAAAAAATGAATTATTTAAACCCTCTTCATGAGGGCTAGAGAGATAATGGTTTAGGGAAGATTTCCATCTCTGATTCATCCTCCTTTTAGGGCAGGATAGATGGAAAACTGACAGAAGTGTTTACAGGATAACAACAAGTGATTTTATTTTATATGATAACAAGCACAAAAATAAGAAAATGACTCCTATCCTTGTCAGGGAAAAGAAAGAAATACATTTACCAGATTATAAAATATATTCAGGGATAGAAAATAATGGAATTGTTTGCAGAAATACCTCATTCTGTCAGGTCAAAACTTACTAAATTCCTGAAAACATGAAGAAGATATCCTTTCATTTAAAGACAAGAATAGATTACAATTTAGATGAACAGTAGCAAAAACAGTAGCAAAAAAAGAGTGAGTTCTGGTGAGTTCATCACATAGTAGCAGTGTAATCTATAGTCTTTCTCCTTGGAAGCTCTAGTTTTCTGTAGCCAATAATAACTGGAAGGCCAAGACCTTTACAGCTGTTCAACCAGAGAATAGTACCTTCATCGCATGTAAGAAGTTAGATCCCATCTTTATTTTGCTAGAGATTTAAAGTAATTTACCTTTCATGATGARTCCCTGTCTAGTAAAAATACTACAAAGTATTTAAACTGTTTTTTTTTTCTTTTTAAAATCCAAACCAGATCGTTATTTGAAATCCCATAACTGTCCTACAGAAGATGGAATGGCAGTGACAAATACTACGTGAAACTGCAGTTCAAAGAAGTAGATGTTCCATATAGATTTAAATAAACATGTTAAGAAAAATAAGGTGTTCGGTTGTAATAATTTAGAAGCATATAATTCTATTACTTATCTTACTACGGTAAGTTGTTGAGATACCTGATAGAAATAATATTCAGGGTTAATACAACCTAATGAGGAAATGACTATTTGATTCAAATTACTAGAAATCTCATGGCAGTTTTCAAAGAGGGCCTAATCACACTGTTAATTACATTCAGTCTTGCTAAATTGTCACTTAGTTTCAATGGTTTAGTGCAGTTTTCTCTTTGCAGCTTGATAAAGTCTTTGTTATGCTCCTTGAAACACATTAAATTAGTACCATCGATTCAGTTAAAAATCCATCAGGCCAAAAGAACTGAGCCAGGAATTAGCAATCTGCAAAATTTTAGTTTGCATATGATATCACACATCGAGAAACCACTAACAAAATGTTAATTCTTATTTCCATTTTTCTGTAATTTTTTGCCTGTGAATTAAATGTCAATCCTATGGATCTTGATTTTAACAAGGGGCTTAAGATTAACCATATCATAATAGTGTAATAATTCTGGATGAAAGGTAGAAAGGAGGAGACCAAGCAAGTGTTTTAGGTAGATATAGCAAGATTATTACCTTGTAGGAATCATGTCATAGAGGAAAGGTCATGACTAATGCAATGAACAATAATATTAAAGTAATTTCATTTTGCAGCAAAACATAAGTCCTTGAGGAAAAGGAGAACAGACAGCAGGCAAGTAATTTGTTCTGGATGTTCTGTTCCCTGGTAAACGAATACTTGTCTGTTTGTAGACTTGTATTTGGTTGTCAAGATTAGGTGCTTTGSGATTCTTCTCGTGCAAACATAACATCTTATTGGAATAAAAATAGCACGTTATTTGCTGTGGTATTTGGAAAATTTGGTGATGAGTGACATATTCTAAAAGAGGTAATACCTGACTCAAGAAAAGCATGAGGAAATAATTACAGTAATCAGGTTCATGGAAGAAAAAGAGGTGATCAACTAAATGTCTGATGGGGACTTAGTCAGAATTTTGAAAAAGTAGCAGCAAACTTAGGAATTATGGATATAAATAACATTTCACTGGGAAGGGATAGCTTACAGGGACCTGAGGAATGTACAATTTATCTGCAGCACAATGGAAGATGATAAAGAGCTATTTAGGGACCAATTTTTATTTTTAAAGGGTTTTTTTTTTTTTTTAATGGTATAAAGTATAAATAAAATAAAGGGACCCATGTCTAAACAAAATTTGAAAGTGTGTGTTTGTGCACATGTATGAAGATGAAGAACTGAGAAGTTTGAACAGAATGCATTGAAACATTGCTACACAAAAAGCAAGATCAGTAAGTATAGCATGAAGGATGAACAGTTATCCACTTCTAAATCAAGACTGCGTTAACTTAATGAAGATAAAGTTCAGTCAGAGTTTTGAATGAAATCCTTATTGGATTGTTAGTGGGAAAAAATGCAAGGTGACTTGTGGAATGCCAGAAGAATTAATACTGTGATCATCACATTTCTACCAGAAAAGAAGATGAGAAAAGTTTCATCATGCAGAATAAATAAATAAATAAATAAATAAATAAATAAATAAATAAATAAATAAATAAATAAATAAATGAAGTTTTTTACTTCAGAACAACTGAACAAGCATGATTGGCACCTCAAATACAGATTAGGTTTGGTTAAATTCTAGCTGGGCACCTAGCTAGTAAAGAGATAGGTTAATACCTTCACATACCTTGTGGAAAGCAAAAACATTCTTGGCCATCACATACCAACAGTATCTAAACCCTGGTTTCAAATAATCAGAGAAGCCTTCAATTTATGACAAATATCTTTCTACTAAGTAGGTTGTAAATGTGAATTTCATGAATTTCACTATACATTTGGTTACACTTTTTATAACTTCATAATTTTAATCAAGATATTTATAGTATTTTTTAAACCATCATCATATAAAGTTATTTTTTTCTCAGCCCTTTAAATTAAAATAGTTCATACATGGAAAAGTAGAAAACAGCTTTGCTGTTTTCCAGCAGCCTTTCTAGCTCTCCTGTGTACCTGAGCTGAGATCTGTTAAATTACCTGTCTGACACAGTTGCAAATAGTCTTGAAAAGAATAGACCTGTGAAGTCTGTCTAGAACAACATAATCTGATGAGTTTGACCCTGGAATGTTGAGTCATAAATCCTCATTTTCTTCAACAGCTCTACTGCAAACAGGTTACTTAGACTTCTTAAACTGCTCAGACTTAGCTAACTAACTAACTAAAATACATCAAAAGTGACTCTGCCTGAAAGATATGATAAAAACACTTATTTTATACAACTACCATAAAGATTGAGTGGTGAACTGTGATTACCCTTCGAGTGTAGCTGGCTCTTGTAGACTGGAATATGTCCACCAATGAACCAAATACTCAATTTATGGAATAAACAGATAGCAGCTTTATTGACTTGTTTTCTTCACAAAAGGACTGTAACTGCTGGTCTTTAATTACATCATTTTCACTTTCAGCATAATATTAGCTTAACGCTCCAGCTGCAAAAGTGATTAATGAACCTGCAAATTAATTCACATAATGATACAAAATACTGATGTATAACATAATGTGAAAGCACCACACTGTTCTTCCACGTTCCACAGACGTCATGCTTTCCTGGGAAACATTTTCCGGTGTATTAACTGCCTGATCATTGTGAGTTACTGATGAAATGATTTGTCTTTCTTTGCCTTTTCCTAAATTAACTAAAATAGTAGATGTGCTGTTAGAGAATTGTGATTTGGAATGATATAAAGGAATGCWGCAGGTATCTTATTGTTTTAATCCAAAAATATAAGCTGAAAACTTCATAATTTAATTAGGAGAAGGGGATATGTTAGCATGTCTTATCTGCTTATTATCAGAACCTAGCTGAATAGCCTACTAACTATTATTAGCAAATGTTTTGGTAACTTTTTCTGTCACTTTGAGTCATTTGTTGAAGCTTCTGCGGTAGTGCAGTAATTTTGTAGTCCTCACCTGCATGTCAAGCGTTCTGCCTGCTGTACCTCACAGCTAAGCTCTTCCCAAGTAAGGATACATAGACATGCCAGACTGCTCTCAGCAAGACAACCCCCCCCCCTCTCCAACTGCAAGGCACAGTAATGTGGAACAAACCAACAGGCAACCTTCAGGTGTGCAGCCATTCACATCTTTTTCAACAGCAACAACAACAACAACAACAACAACAACAAAAACAACTACTATTTAGTAGCCAAACATACAGTATGGCTACTAAATAAATTGTAAGCAAGCAGCTTGTCATAACAATTGCCATGTCATCTGATCTAGATTACATACCTGATTAAATCCACTGTGGACTAGTGTTCATAATGCTGATATATCTGAACTAAACTACTCCACTGACATCCTAGAAAACCGCGTGTGATAGTTATAGCTGTGGTTATACCTTTCTAAGAGCAGGTCTGGAGTCACACAGCACTGTCTATTTTTCAGGCTCTGCTGTGAGCTCATTGTATTTCCTTGACGAACAGTTCAGAGAAATTGTGGAGCTTTATTTCTTATATTATTGCCTGGGGAAAAGAGTAGGGGTGCTTTCTATGCATTTATTAAGGAATAAAATTTAAAAACATACTAGGTTCTTGCTCTTCTTTCCTTCCTGAACCTCAAAACAAAGTTGATAGTTTTAGGCAGATGGAAATCACTAGGAGAGGAGAAGCTAAAGATTTAGAAAATGGAATGACTCAGGCCATTCAGAGGTAAAGGAACAAAGACATTAATGTCAAAGACTATCTTTGTATTCGACGGGTAAAAAAGAGAGAAATAAGGCTTTTCCTTACTTTAGTGCTGTTGCTGGGTGTTCATTTCCTGACATGTGTATTAGCTCCCCCTGCCTTTTAACTATTTTGTCTTAAATCAGAAGAATGGCCTTAGTAATGAATGAGGGCTGTGCCACTCCTGCTATGTTATACCGATCCTTGCCAGAATTTATCCTGCAACGTCTGCTGAACTGCTGCAATTTAAGAAAAAGCTGTATTATTATAAATCATTGCAGCGATAAGGAATGATGTATATAGGACTGCAGGGAAATGCAAAAGAGAAATGGTTTTAAATAAGTTTTATGCTTAGGGATTAGGTTGTCTGTCTATTCAGAGCTGTGCAAACACCTATGCAAGTTATTAAAGGGTACAAGAAGCCTTATGGATATTGTTAGCCCCTTCTGTTGTCAATGAGGGACATGGCAAATTGTTATAAACTTCAGGTTTAGCTGGAAGTAAAAGGATAGTTAGTGCAGAGAAAGCCATGGAAGTAATAATGACAATAAGAAGACAATTTATTTCCCTTTGGGGAATAAAAGGTGGCTAGAAAGTCATCAGTGAACCATGAACAGATGACTGAAAGCGGTCTGTACGGTGACTGACCTGGAAAAAAGGCATTAGTTTCAATAATGCAGGATGGCCTTCTACCTTCCTCATTTTTTCCTCTTCCATCTCAAGGTTTCATCTCCAAAACAAGCAATAAAGAACCAGAGAAAAAGGGAAAGATGATCTAAAATATGATTTCAGAGCTAGATGGGTTAGCTTCAATTGCACCTTTGACTCTTGAAATACTATAACRCTGTAAAAAGGAGGGGAAACATTGTGGAGAGAAAAGATACTGCACATGGCACTGTGTTTTGAGACATAGTCCTCAAAGGGACAAGATATAAAAAGCCTAAATGGTGCCCTAGTATATGAAAATCTGATAATAGCTCTTAAAACAGAAGGAAAGAAAATGAACTGTATTTATGCATTAGCTTTTTGATAAACTTATTCTTAGAACAAGAGCTATATACATATGTATATACATATGGATGTTGTCTTAGAGAGAAAATAGGCTTTTCATATATGTGAAATATATACTATGTATATGTGATTTCACCTAATTAAATTTTTATGGGAAATACCTGTCTACATAACTCACTGCAACAGTGTAAAAAAAATGCTTAGATCATACATCCCTCTACAGATTACATATAAAAATTTGTTTTGGTCCTAGGAACTGAGCTARATCTTAATGCTTGATATTGCTTTGTTCTCTTTTGCTGCTTGTTTGGGTATTAAAGGAGAGGAAATTCTCTACAGTATCACTGTAAGTTGAAAGAATAAGTTTAAAAACAGGAGACAATGAAAAACACTAATGAATTATTGATATTGTTTTCATGCTAGTTCTGAATATGGCTGCTTTGTTAGTGTCTCTTTTTTATTCTCAGTTTTGTTCTATGAAGTCATATTTGATTTCCTGGACAGAAGTAAGTTTTTTGCTGCTTTTTTTTTTTTTTTTTTTTTTATGCAGATGACATCAAATGTAATCAAATGATTACTGCAGAAGGGTAGGATGTTCCTATTTAACAAAGTCACTCTTTCATTTTGTCTGAGACAGGGAGGAATAAAAAAAATTACGTCCCAAAAGTCTTTTTAAGGAACATGCAATTTCTTTTTAGCATGAGTTACTAGAATTTTACACAATGCTAGGATAAGCTGCTTGGGCAATCTTCACTTGTATCTAACATCGGCATCCACTGTGAAACAAATTTCCATTACATGTTCCAAATAATTTTTGGATAAGATCTAGAGTTTGTTTTACAAGTCCTTCTGTGGGACCTTGGGAAACCTTACTTCCGAAGTAACAAAAAGGGTGCCTATATATATATATATATTTTCTACCTCCAGTCTCTCAACTGACAGGAGCCAGCCATCGTTAAAAAAAAATATTTTCTACGCCCTGATGGTTGAGAGCTCTGAATAGAGAGTTTGGAGGGCAGCTAGGAAGGGAACTTGAGGGGTCTTGTGTGGATGTTTAGGAACCCTCTCAAGCTGTAAGGCTAAAGAATCAAGGTAAGCTGAAAAGTAAATATACTCTAGAGTTATTCTTTCCTGTCTTGTATTTTTCTCTTCCAGCCCTTGTCCTGGTAAAAGCACAGTGACATTCCCCTTTAATACATGTTTATAAGACCATCTGAGAATTAACTACTAAGCTTCAGGATATGCCAGTCCTCAGGATGCAAAAAGTCATACCTAGGCTGTACTGAATTTCTCAGCTGGTCATAAAGCTACACTTTGAAGTGCATTTCCTCTTCTCAACTACAAAATTAAAGGAGATACCAAGACGCTGTCAACTGTTCTGTGATTCAGCTGGAATAGGAGGAACAGAAAATCATGGTTGTAGTTGTATAAAAATACAATTTCCCAATAATTTTAAGAATTCACTCTAGGAAATATATTTTTTATTGTCTTTTGCTCCTATCAGGGAGTAAATACTTTCAGCTTTTGATAAGTTCCTTTGGACCAAAAGAACAACTGTCMTTCATTGACAGAAAAGTACTGACTTCTTGTGTCTTTGTATAAATGCTTCTGGAAAAAATATTTAATCTCCGGGGAAAGAATACAATTTGCAACAGTATAAGTCCATAAGAAAGCAAACAAGCAAACAAGCAAAATGCAAACAAGCTATTTCTCAACAGGGAAGGGAAAATTGAGGATTTGTGGAAAAAAAAAAAAGAAAAAGAGAAAAGTTCCATCCCGATATATATTAGTTGTTCATCAGATGTTAGCTCTAATTGTACCATCTGACTGCATCCGTTCTTCATTTTGAGCCTTCTGTATATTATTCTCCTTTGCTGTTTTAACTTGAGGAATTAACTTTCTGTTAACTGTTATATAGCTTTCACCAGTAAATGTATTAATTTTTACTATTCCATGCTAGAGGGAGATGCTATGTTTAGTTTATTTTTCATTGAAATCTTCTGCTTTGTTATCAACACTAATCTGGAAGCTGAGTAAAATCAATGTACACACAAAATTAAATGATTTACTCAGTGTTCGTTCAATTTGAACAGCCTTGTAAAGACTCATTTTGCAGTAATAGATATGAGTCTAGACCATGAACCTTTATCAAAGTAGAAAATTCACTGGAGTACTGCTATCACTACATGGCACTACTGTATCTTCAAGAAACTATAAGGGTCCTACAGCCTGGTCATTTAATCTTTTCCTGACTTACCTAATCATTTCATGATGTTAGTAGAAAAATGTAATATGCAGAGCAGCTATACATCTGTTTTGCTCCCCTAAACACTTTATTGTCCTCTTCTGGATATCATCATTTTATTGCCCATTGTATGCAAAAATAACACATATTTTTGTTGCCTTTTACCCTCTGTGAGCCCACTGAGAAATCAGTGGAATTCCACACATCATATTGCCCCAATGATTTTTTTTTTAWTTGCAACAGCAAAGTGATAGAGAGTATTTTATTGTGTTTTAAGAATTAGCTTTGTGATACAATCTCTGATAGCCTAGTCATTTCATGTAAAATATTTCAGTTTTAGCACATCTTCAATCACAAAATAAAAGCCTATGGTATACTTTTGTATGCAAGAGAGATATTCCAGTTCTTTTCCAGCAACTTATACACTTCTAAGGATATWGGCAGTGACTTACCAATGCTTATTCACTTGTGTAATCTTTACTTGAACAAGGAAGTTATTGAAGTTAAAACTCCCAGATACAATGCAATTACTCACAAGCTTTAAGGTTGCATGGATCTTGACAATTGAATTCTGCCCCCCAGCTAAAGGCCTACTTGGGTTTCATTTGATAAAAACTTCCAGCTGAATGCTTCCCTGCTGCAAACATGTACTTTGAAAGATGACAAATGTGTGGCTTAAGAAGTAAAGAGCCACTTATAAGTTGGCAAGCAATTTTTATGGAAAGGCAAATTTAACTTCCTTTTACAAGTATATTTTCTATATTCCAGAACATTGCTATTTACTCCAGTTTGCAGTTTTCCTTCTCACGAGAACCTGACTTATTATAAGATTCTTGCTATTTGTGGAGTAATAATAAAGAAAATGTGAATAGACTAATCTTAACACTGACCTTCATTGTTGAGGAAAGAATTGATGTCATATTTGGCACTTAGATCAAAATTGCAACACCACTGTCCCAGAACAGACTTAACCAAAGAGTTCTGCTTTCCAAACCATGGACAGCTATTTGCAAAACACCAATGCCAAAACTAAAATTTTCAGTCTCTCCAGGATAATAAGTAGGCTGGTTCCATTCTTCTTTGGGTTATATTCATATATATTTGGGTTATATCACAGCTTCTGGGTGTATACTTTGTGTATGCATACCGGATATATCCCATAAGCATAATTAAGCTTTTTTAAGATACTAAAAATGATTAAATTTTAAAAGTGATGGTGTGTAATCTATTGCATGAAATTGGCTTGGCTCTACTAACGTGTCATAAATTGCTTCGACATGTCAATAGCGGCTATTAGCAAATTATATAATCTTGCTCCTTTGATGTATTTCACAAGGAGCTTTACTTAAGACAAAGCAGTTAAGAAGTAGCAGTGGTTTGCTTTTTTTTTTTTAATTTTTATTTTTTTATTTTCAATTACCTCATGGTACATACTCATATCCTCAACTTCTACTGAATGGAATTAAATGATACTTCTTAGAAAATTACTATGTCAGGAAATTTGGAAAAAGCTATGCTTGTGAGTGGATGAGTGTGTGTGTGTGTGTGTGTGTGTGTGTGTGTGTGTGTGTGTGTGTGTATGAGAGGGAGAGAGAGAGTATGCTTGGGGATGAGAATGCCTTCGTTGTTGTATGAGCAAACCAAATGCATGGGCATTTCCTTTTCATAAATCTCATCTTCCAGGAATTTCTCCATTCTGACTATCTCTCCACAAAAATAGTGGCATTTTTGACAAGAGTTAAGAAGGAGCATATGGGAGCATGATATCAGACAGGGACATACTACTGATGCAGGAAGGTGTTGTGCCCTTAACTTGTGCGAATATCTAAAGATGCATGGGAATCATCCTGAGACACTTGAACACATCTAGGTTTGGTCAATTCTGAACTATTTGTTCCTCCAACTGAAAAACTTGGTTTATTCAATAGAATTATATACAAACATATCAGACAAAATAAAATGGAGATGGAAGTAAGTGATATACTGTCTATTTTCTATAAAAAGACAGATTAAAGGATGTCCATTGTCTGTACATGGCTGTCTTGGTCAAAACTGTATTACTTCATTTTAAAAAGATACTGTAGTTGAAGTCACACTTGAAATCACAGATATTTCTGCAGTTCTATACAAGTCATCAAAATAGTTATATCAGTAACACTACGACCCAAATATTAAGCTACTACATGATACCTCATTAGACATACACTTTCTACTATGAATTTTGAGTCATCAGGTGGAAGGCATGTATATGTCATATATATAAACATGGTCTACATACTACTCTGTGTGTCATAGCTATCCAGAGGTGGTAATCTCATCCTGGTATTGGGTGTACATATCAATATCTATATATCAAGCAGCATATTTATATATATAGATATTTATATCTGTATATCAAGCAGCATTTCCTCCATGCTCAAGCAGCATTTCCTCCATGCCCAGAAACAGTGCATCCCGGTGTGTAAGAGGTCAGGCAGAGGGGGCAGGAGTATGAGTATGCATGAATGAGTAGAGAACTCCTGGCAAAACTCCAACAGAAGAAAGCAGTATACAGAATGTGGAAGAAAGGACAGGCCCCTTGGGAGAAATACAGGAGCGTTGTCAGGAAATGCAGGAATGCTACAAGGAAAGCTAAGGCACAATTGGAATTGAATCTGGCAAGAGATGTTAAAAATAATAATAAGTTCTTCAAATATATTAACAATAAAAGGAAGGTCAGGGAGAACATGGGTCCGCTGGTGAACGAGGTGGGTGCCCTGGTTATGAAAAACATGGAGAAAGCAGAGCTGCTGAGTGCCGCCTTTGCTTCTGTGTTTGTCAGGGGCACCCCTCTAGAATCCTAGGCCATAGGGACATGAGAAGAGAGCTGGAGAGAGGAAGGCTTGCCCTGGGTAGAGGAAGAGTGGGTCAGAGAACACCTAAGGAAACTTGACACCCACAAATCCATGGGCCCTGATAGGATGCAGCCCAGAGTATTGCGTGAACTGGTGAATGTCATAGCTAAGCCGCTTGCCATCATCTTTGGAAGGTCCTGGAGAACGGGGGGAGGTGCTGGAGGACTGGAAGAAAGCCAGCGTCACTCCAGTCTTCAAAAAAGACAACAAGRAGGACCCAGACAACTACAGGCGGTTGAGCCTCACCTCTATGCCTGGAAAAGTGATGGAACAGCTCATCCTGGCTGCTGTCTCCAGACACATGGAGGAGAAGAAGGTGCTCAGGAGTAGCCAGCATGGATTCACCAAGGGGAAATCATGCTTGACTAACCTGATCGCCTTCTATGAAGGAATGACTAGCTGGATAGATGAGGGCAGAGCAGTGGATATCATCTATCTGGGCTTGAGCAAAGCTTTTGACACCGTCCCTCACAACATTCTCCTGAGCAAGGTTAGGAAGTGTGGGATAGATGGCGGTGAGGTGGATTAAGAATTGGCTCAATGGTGGGGCTCACAGAGTGGTAGTCAGTGCTGTGGAGTCCAGCTGGAGGCCTGTAGTTAGCGGTGTCCCCCAGGGGTCAGTCCTCAGTCCGGTCCTGTTCAACTTATTCATTAACAACCTGGATGAAGGGCTGGAGTGCTCCCTCAGCAAGCTTGTTGATGATACCAAACTGGGAGGAGTAGCTGATAGCCCTGAGGGCTGTGCTGCCTTCCAGAGAGACCTGGACAAACTGGACAACTGGGCAGTGAGAAATCTCATGAAGTTCAACAAGGGCAAGTGTGGGGTCCTGCACTTGGAGAGGAATAATCCCAGACAGCAGTACAGGCTAGGGGCTGATGTTCTGGAGAGCAGCCCCGCAGAGAGAGACCTGGGCGTTATGATGGATGACAAGCTGACCATGAGGCAGCAGTGTGCCCAGAGAGGTGGTGGAGTCTCCTTCTTTGGAGATCTTCAAAACCTGCTTTACAAAACCTCATTTACAAAAGTAACTAACCAATTTCTTAGCATGATAAACCTATATGAATTAAGTTGCAATGTACTGTGCCTTTTATTCAGAAATTTTATTCTCAATAGAGAATAGTTAGTTAGTTTTCAAGCGGCATTTCCTCCATGCCCAGCAACAGTGCATCCCTATGCGTAAGAAGTCAGGCARAGGGGGCAGGAGACCTGCRTGGATGAGCAGAGAGCTCCTGACAAAACTCCAGCAGAAGAAAGCAATATATAGAATGTGGAAAAAAGGAAAGGCCACTTGGGAGAAATACAGAAACGTTGTCAGGGAATGCAGGGATGCAACAAGGAAAGCCAAGGCACAATTGGAATTGAATCTGGCACGGGATGTTAAGAATAACAAG
>NW_020455743.1:441507-468875 GCF_003342845.1 Nothoprocta perdicaria
TTTTTTTTTTTTGTTTTTTCAGATAACAAAGAATAGTTTAAATTGAACTCTGGAGGACAATTTTATTTGACCTACAGTAATTTTCTGGAGCTAATTATTCTTTCTTTCAATGCAAAATGCCAGGAAACAAAATACATGGAAAGTATTCAACCTTTTTCCTTAGTGGTATCCCAATCTGTGAGTTGTTTCTTAGCAAAATCAACACACCAGATACAAAAGCTTGTGGCTTTCATACAGCAACAATAAACAAGGGTTTGTTGTGAAGGTATGAAAATTCCCTTTTTAGGTATAAGTGGTGGACAAATTGATATGGCCATAACAGRTGTATAAAATGCACTGAAAAACTGAGAAGAGCCAAAAAACAAGACCTGCAGATTGAAGCGATCTCTTTTGATATCTACAATAAATCAGACTGAAATCACTTCTTTTTGAATGCATATTTTAGGAATTAACGTGCTAAAAATTATTTGGACCTCTCTACAGCTTTATTTGGGTGCTTTCCTGGTCTAAAATGTGGTGCTAAGATAGAAAAGTGTTGAGAGAGGTGAGGATGAGATGCTAACAGAAGAATGTCCTCCTCTTTTGTTCTAGCAGCTCTTGAGCTGGTTTCATATTCTTGGTCTACATCATACTGTGCATTACATTTTCCTTGTAGTCCTATACTTTGTGGCGCATGAAAAGGGAGTAGAGAGAAAGGACCACAGTCTGAACCACTTTCTCAGGTTTCTGCTGAGAAAAATGCACGAACAAAACAAACAGATCTTAAAGTGTCAGCATACTCGATTAGAAATCAATGAAATAAGTTACATTAATAGTCCGGATATATACTCCCATATGTAGAGAACATTAAGCATCATGCAAATAGTATGGAGGCATAGGGCAAGGCCCAAAGGAGCAGGTTATTTGCTTGAACCTGTGTTTTTTTCATGTAKTTTTTTCTTATTTGTATGCCACTTAGAAAAAAGCTTAGGGCTTCAAAGCTATCCAAACCTAAGAAATGTATACACCCTTTGACCTTACAATTTTGGCCCACTTCCATTTCATTACTATTTAACGACATAGTATCATCACCTTGCACTAAAAATGGTTATGCTACTACCAGCTTTATCAGTTGGAAAGGTGAAGGGATTGTAGAGGACAGGAACAGTGTATTTTATTTTAATTAAAATAGAGTAGTCAGAAAATCAGGAAGGAAACCACTGGTCTAGGTCTTGCTGGGGAACAGCTCTTTATTTGCAAAAGGAATATAACAGAAAAAAAAATTGCACAGTAGATCAGAAATCATTTAAACTAATGCAGAACGTCATACTGTATTGGTCTTTAAAAGTACCCTACTCCTGCAATGAATTTTTTTTTTTTTTTTTTTTTTGAGGGGAAGGGAGAGTGTGTGGAGGCAAGTGTCAGTATTTAAATTAATTTTCATTTTCACAGAATCACTGGGTAATTGAGAGTGGAAGGGATCTCTAGTGATCACCTGGCCCAAACCCCTTGCACAAGCAGGGTCAATTACAGCAGGTTGCCTTGGACTTTTTTTAAAATATTTCTTTAAAAATAGATATTATCTATAGATATTTAGATACATAGCTAGGTATAGATATATATAGATATTTAAAAGTAGATATTATCTATAAAATAGATATAGATTTTAAATATTTCTTTAAAAATAGTTACTTATTTAAATATATTACTATTTTTTTAAATATTTCCAAGAGTGGAAACTCTGCAACCTCTCTGGGCAACTTGTTCCTTGTTCTAGTGATCAACCATCCTTATAGGAAAAAAAAATCTTATATTCACATAGAATTTCCTGTATTTTCACTTTGTGCACATTGCATTGTGCACATTGCATTGCATTGAGAGGCTGAGTGAGCTGGGCCTGTTTTCTCTGGAGAAGAGACGGCTCAGAGGGGATATGATTAATATGTATAAGTTCAGGAAGGGAGAATGCAGGGAGGAAGGGGACAAGCTGTTCTCACTGGTGGCCAGCGATAGGACGAGGGGTAATGGCCACAAGCTGAAGCATAAGAAGTTCCGTCTCCAGGTGAGGAGCAACTTCTTTACTGTTAGGGTGACAGAGCAGTGGAACAGGCTGCCCGGGGAGGTTGTGGAGTCTCCTTCTCTGGAGGTCTTCAAAACCCACCTGGATGCCACCCTGTGCCACATGCTCTAGGTGTGCCTGCTTGAGCAGGAAGGTTGGACTAGATGATCTGTAGAGGTCCCTTCCAACCTTAAATATTCTGTGAATCTGTGAATCTGTGCATCACCAGCCAGAGGTCCTTTTTTGCAAAACTGCTCTCCAGATGCCCATTCCCTAGCCTTTACTGGTGCATAGAGTTATTCCTCCTCAGATGGAGGGCTTGAAATTTCCCTTTGTTGAATTTCTTGAAGTTCCTGTTGTCCCTTTCTCCATCTTGTTAAGGACCATCTTGTGTATCAACCATCTGATATATTTGGAGAATGTAGGGAGGAAGGGACCAAGCTCTTCTTGGTGGTGGCCAGTGATAGGACAAGGGGTAATGAGTGTAAGTTGAAACACAGGAAGTTCCATCTCCATGTGAGGAAGAACTTCTTCACTATGACGGTGCCAGAGCCCTGGCACAGGCTGCCCAGGGAGGTTGTGGAGTCTYCTTCTCTGGAGATTTTCCAAACCCGCCTGGATGCTACCCTGTGCCACGTGCTCTAGGTGTCCCTGCTTGAGCAGAGGGGTTGGACTAGATGATATCTAGAGGTCCCTTCCAGCCTTAATAATTCTTGATTCTGTGTGCGATTCTGTATTTATTAGCCTTACCTGCCAGTATTATTCTTACCTCCTTGGAACCATACACATTCAGAAAGAGGAAAAATTCCTAGTCTAATTCTTATGTAAATGAAAGAAATGGCACTCAAGCAATTTTCACTACTGCTTTCAGTAGAGGAATAAACTGAGATTGATACCTATTATAGCAGAAGACATTATCCAGATATTGATCACCTAACAGTTGTTGATGTCATGTCCCAACTGCTCTACTGAATGGGTATCTCTCCACTCACCTCCTACTTCCTGACTTCCTCCTACTTGTTTCTATACAAGTAGAGGTTTTATTATTGTTACTCTTACTGTTATTGTTATTGTTATTTTTTTTTTTTATTTTTATTCTGCTGCAGAAGATAATAAAATAAAGGTACTTTCTAGAAAAAGAGATGAACAAAACCAGATTGGTCTAGATTGGTCTTCATTGTTTGAAATGAAAAGCTATTGCTAGTGCTGCCATAGAAATTATACCTTGAAAAGACTAGCATTTCCTGTCTGTATTGCATTTTTTTTTTAATATAATCCTGTCGAAAAAAAAAAAGCATTGTCAAAAATCTTTGGAATATCAGTATTTTGTCTGATCTTTGTTGTTCCTGTTATTAGACGAGATTTCTTCAGTCATATCTTTCTCCTATAGCCCCTTGAAAGAGTTTGTATCTGCCAGCATATATAGGACAGACAGTTTCTATTTTAGAAGATTATTTTTCCCTTTTATGAGAAGTTGTGTGTCTTTTAAACACTAGAAATGTGCTGCTGAGTACAGTTCACAGCATGAAGATAAATAATGTCATTAGACTAGAAAATGTTTTCTAGTCTTTTAATGATTGCTGGCTATTCAGAGGGCTCAGCAATTTAAACTAACACTTCCTTATAAAAATCACACCAGTTTGCAAGCTTCTAAAGCTAGCGATCATTTCAAGACAAAGTGGCAGTATTTTTTTTTATTATTATTTTATTTTTATAAAGTGGGTCACTGGTCATATTCTGGTGGTAATCTGTGTGTTCTTTTTATCCTTAAATACAAGAAGAAACACAAGTGAGACTGTCAAAATAGTATTAAAATATTTTAACTTAGCAGGGACTGTCTACAAAGAAGGCATGTTATGGAGGTCATTCTTAATTCCCATGAGGACAGCTGCTGTGAATTGACAAATCTCATGCACTTTGCCAGACCTACCGCTCTGTCCTTTGTAATGGTTGAGGAGCTGAGTAAAAGGACATTTTTTTTTTGCTATGTCAAGCCAACCCTGATGATTTTCTGCTCACTCCAGTTTCTATTACTGATCCATGTCTTTAACGACCAAATACCAATTGAGACACGAGCTTTTAGCTTATATACTCTTTTTTTTTTACAGCTATATAATAAATATTTTCTACATTAAATGGCAAAAAATATATATCTGTTCCACATTTAAAGAAGTGTTCACTAAATCTTAGAGCATAAAAAAGTCTATAAGGACATAAAGGACATTTAAGGACATTTAGGATAAAGAAATTTCATGCATGAATTAATAACTAGTAAGTAGGTACATACACATATGTACAATTAAACAGAATCACAGAATCACAGAATATTCAAGGTTGGAAGGGACCTCTAGAGATCATCTAGTCCAACCTTCCTGCTCAAGCAGGCACACCTAGAGTATGTGGCACAGGGTGGCATCCAGGCGTGTTTGGAAGACCTCCAGAGAAGGAGACTCCACAACCTCCCCGGGCAGCCTGTTCCACTGCTCTGTCACCCTCACAGGAAAGAAGTTCTTCCTCACATAGAGATGGAACTGCCTGTGTTTCAGCTTATGCCCATTTCCCCTTGTCCTGTCGCTGGCCACCAATGAGAAGGCCTTGGCCCCTTCCTCCCTACATTCTCCCTTCATGTACCTGTTAATCAGATCCCCTCTCAGCCTTCTCCTCTCCAGAGAAAACAGGCCCAATTCACTCAATCTCTCCTCATATGAGAGAGAGATGTTCCAGTCCCTAAATCAGCTTGCTCTCCGCTGGACCCTCTCTAGGGGCTCCACATCCCTCTTATACTGGGGAGCCCAGAACTGCACACAGTACTCCAGGTGAGGCCTCACCAGAGTTGAGTAGAGGGGCAGAATCACCTCCCTTGACCTGCTGGCAACACTCCTCCTGACGCAGGCCAGGATCCCATTGGCCTTCTTGGCCACGAGAGCACACTGCTGACTCATGGTTAACTTGGTGTCAACCAGGACTCCCATGTCCTTCTCCGTGGAGCTGCTTTCCAGCAGGTCCACCCCTAATCTGTCCTGGTGCCTAGAGTTATTCCTCCCCAGGTGCAGGACCCTATGCTTGTCCTTATTGAACCTCATGAAGTTCTTCTCTGCCGAACTCACYAGCTTGTCCAGATCCCTCTGGATGGCAGAACAGCCCTCCGGAGTGTCGGCCACTCCACCCAGCTTGGTGTCATCTGCAAACCAGAACCAGAAATTAAACCAGAAATTAAAGCTCAGCCCTGCTGTAATCCTAAACTTAAAACCAAACTCACTATTTTTTTTCATTTCTTTAAATGATAATATCAGATCTTAATTCAAGAAAATGCATATCCCAAAAGGTGGTCGTGCTAAGAGGGTCAACTGTGGAAAAGTGGAAAAGTCCTTGAGATGATTGTATTTTTATGCCTGCACCCAAGAGGTGTGAAAATTTTCTTTAGGAGTTCATTCAGATAGATGATTATCTGCAGAGAGACTTCAGTGAGCACAAAGATGGTAGAAATAAAAGAGGAGTTCTCATCTTCTTGGAAGTAGTTTGCCTTTAGAAAATACTGAGGGAAAGCAAGAATTCTATTCATCTTCAAGCTGATCCCCTATATTCAAAGAGCTGAACAGAATTAAGAGTTAAACAGAGATTCAATGTAGTGAGTAAGAACCTCAGAGTCTTTCAGGGGCCAAGAGGATGATACTGCTAAGTAAGCTGAGTCCTTGTCTTGCCTGTTTTTGTAATCGAACTATGCTGAGAGAAAGATTGCAAACTGAAGCCCTTTTGTTTCAGACAATATTACACAAGCATCATCTGTTGTTAGGGAGATAGTCATCCAGGGAACAGTCATCAAAAGATAGCATGATGTCTTTACCAAATTCAAGCCTGTAAAGACTGTTCTTTTGAAAGCAAAATGGTCCCTTCCCATTTTATTTTAAGCTACACTAGCAGCTGCTATAATACATAAAACAACTAAATTATTTCATAACAGCATTAATGAATTTAAATGAGAGCTGTTTTCCAGCCCAAACTTGCAAGTAGCTGTGATGAACAGAGATTACAGTTTGAGGGCAAGTCATCCCTTTTATCTATGAAACTCCCATTACCTATTAGATGTATTCACAAGTAAAGGAGAATTAGCCTTACTGAGAGCACTGTATAATAAATCGTTTTCAACTAGCAACAGTTGGAGAAAGGGCTTGCTTGGCCATAATACTGGTATTTCACAATGAAAAGACAATAATTATTAGTAAATAGGTGTGTATGATAAACCAGTGAAGATATCTATGGACCTGACTTCTTTCTTTTAGTAGCAAAAATAGAACTAATCTTTATTGATAATGGACTTACAGTGGCAGAAGCCTCATACAGTGAACTATTCCAATTAAATCTTAGCTAATATTGACTGCAATATTTAACCAGAGGTATTAAGATACAAGCTGCATAACCTCAATAAACTTAACCTTCTGTAAAATCTCCATTTCATTTAGGGAGTTTAGAGGAAAAGATACAAGAATCTTCATGGCTAAGACAAACCCAATAAAACAAAATCCTATCTATTTTAGTTCTAGTACATTTATTTAACATTCCAGTCTTGACATATCAGCAGTAATTATTCTACTTCAGAATAGTTTTTGTATTTTATTAAATTATAAGACAGTTCTGTATCAGACTTCTTATAATTGTAACATATTTAGGTACACCTGTAACAAAATACGTTTTTTCATTCAGTCTCAATATATGTTTGCAGTGGTAAGTAGAGAATTGTTAATGTAAATGACTTAATGAAACTACCCTAACTGAGTATCTTACAAAGATGCAAAAATACAAAAAAGAAATCTGACTTTGAGCAGCATTTTGATTCTCATTTACACTATTGCTAATTTTTTTAAGCCTTATGTATTGGAAAATATTTATTCTCATCTGTTTACAGAGTGAAAAAAGTGCAGACTAGTCAAAATAAGATTATTTAAATTGATTAATAATATTATAATTAAGTGTGCCCTTAAGTGCCTTGCTAAAGTGCTTTGCTCAATCAGGACAAAATACAGTTCTTTCATTTGAAATACCACTTCTTTCAGAACTGTTTTATTTTGCAAATACATACTGGAAGTTCTGGGAGAGCTCATCATTTATTTTATGGATCAGGGCCTGGGGAAACTGATTTTTCTGGAGCTAATAATTTCATGTTTCTGAAATATATAGACAGTGCATTGCTGCCTGATATCAGAGGAGATTCATTGACTTCCAGAATTAACAAATGCATTGCACACTAGCCTTATCTATTTTGCTGACCCAAACATTGTGGTAGGTAAGATTAGTCAATAAYGTACAATGGCACCATAAACTCTGTAGGGTAAATAAGATAGGGATTCAGGGCCAACCTAAGCTGATTCTAAGTGCTGACTGCTGAAGCTAAACTACCTGCTCCCATCCCCTTTCATTCCTCCAACTGCCCCTTTCCAAGGGGGTTCTCTATTCATAGCAAAAGTGAATATCACACTCAGAATGATTCAGTGAAATAGGTGCTAAATGCTGACTCAAGGAAGATGGCAAAAATGGGAGTGGAGCTCCTAAACAGATAATTTTAAACTTGACAATCATGTGAGGAAATATTAAAGCAGTATTATCAGCAGAGGTTTTAACTCTAACAAGATGCTTCAAAGAAAAAAATGCCTAATAAAGTAAGCATAGGGATGTAACTGCATTCTAATTTTCATATGGACTCTGACTTGTTTTAGTCTAACAGATCAGTCTTAAAATCTACCTGTGAGATGTTAAGTAAGGTTTCTTGTGATGATCATCTGTCAAACTCCCATGGTTTATACCTCATTGTATTGTTTCCATGCTTCAAATATCCTGAATTTGAGTTGGGTGGCTTGCATGGTCTTCTCTCATGCTAGTAGTCAGATGCAATGCTATTAGCCACTTCTTTGAAGTGATGCTGTAATCTGACTTTCCTGCTTTCCATCCTCACTTTAGACCTTCCCACAGTGTTGCTTTGGTACCTGTCACACCACTAGCTTTCTTTCTGTTGCATCTGACAGAGACTCATCATGTCTTCTACATCTTTGTTGATTCTGCCCTGCATTTATCTTGTCTACATTATTTTTGTTTTGTTAGATTAATTTCCTTGTAAATTTACAAGTTTAATATCTTTTTTTTTTCAGGAGGGCGAGAGAGGGAAGACATGTCTTTTTCTTAAAAAATAAGATTTTAATTCTGTTTTTGGCCATGTTTCCCTTTGGAGCATACTTACAGACACAATCTAGAAAAAAATACATTTTATATATTATGTGCTCATGCTTTTCTATCCTTTTAGCTCTTGAGTGTCACTTACACTCCTCAGTATTACTGTACATTTTACTATTGCCAAGTTAGTCATTGATAAGGCTGTTGGCGCGATTCCAATCTCATCCCACAGGGCATGAAGGAGGGCACAGTAAAAAACTGTCTTAGAAATAAGGACCCTATCAATTCATTAAATCAAACTAAACTTTGGAAATGTATTTTCGCCAAAAGCAACACTGATCTACAGAATATAGTGGATATTTACCTAGAAATATCCATAAACTAATGTATTTGTGTAGTTTAAAAATACTAACTCTTAAACGATACTGTAACGGATTTTAAAGTTTCCAAAGGTTTTGGTGTTGTTCTAAAACGCTGAAAAGAAAAGACTCCAGTGAGTCTTTTCTATGAGCAGCTTATAGTCTTGTTTAACCAGATTTATTTAGAAATCCAATACTGCACTAGGACTCTAATTTCTCTACACCAAGAAGTGCAGTGTAATCCCAGAAAGCATTGCTCCACTGGGAGGTTTGGCTGCTGGGCTTGTGGCCAGCTCTAGAGCTGTGCGTGAGGCCTGGGCTGAGCTATAGCCTTCATCACCTGGCCCTGGCCTCAGTATGTCCTACGATAAAGTAAATCTGTTTAATGAAAAAAACAAAATGTGAAGTTTGGTAAATATATTAATAGATTCTTTTGATGTTTGTTACCCATTTTCTGGACTATATAGTACTCTAGACTCCTTGCAAAAACATCTTTTTGACCACATCATAAAACTGAGGAGAAAATGAGGATTTCTCTCTGAAAGAAAACTGGGATTCGCGCTTCATTGCTGACACCGTAACTCTGCCTGTACTAGCTATTTGTTCTCTCTGAAAAAAAAAAGTCGAAAAAGGTCCTTTCTGCAAAATGGGAAGAGTTTTATGCCTTTTCATTAGCTGCATGACCCACTATATGTGAACATCTGAGAACCCTTGATCTAAAACTTTGAATAAAACAAAACTAATTACATTTGTGGTGTACAACTGTAAAGGCATCAAGAGAAGTCAGCAGTAATGCTCAGCATAAGCCATCAGCTCTGTCAGTAAGCAAGAGATACTCTCCTCATCTGCCACTATACTTTCAAGAAAAATTGATTAGTAAGTCATAAAACAGCATTGAAAAGGGTTGTTTTCTGGGCAGGTTATAACGAATATTTAGAACTAGCATTTGCTTAAAATAACCTTAAACAAGAACACCAAATCCACTTATGTTATCAGTATATCAGTATAGCTTTTCCAATTATTTGGGAATTTTCCTCTGCTCATCCCTGCTTGTACTTCAGCAAAGTTGAAGATTTTTTTACATGCTATTCACTGAACAAATATGCAGGAAAAGAAATCTTGTACACCATATAAAACTAAGAGATCATCTTGCTTGTCCAAATGTATTTCAAAGACAAAATTATTCTCATGACAGATTGTGCTTAAAATATTGTACAGTTTATGAAATATTTTGAAATACTGTATGTGCTGAGACGATTCTAAATGTAAGTTTACAGGAACTATCTGGCAACACAGATACAGAAATAGAGTACAACAGAAAATCCTAAACCTTTAGCATTCCCCCCCCCATTCTAAAAGCAGATGAATTGATTCACATGGGAGCAAAACACATTTTATTTAATATTTGTTTTAAAAATGAAAGTTCTGTTCATTGATACAGTATGATAGACAAAATTTCAACAGTGTCTAATGGCTTATGTATAATAGAACTAAAAGCTTCTTGGTGAGTATTTAATATTTGCTCCATTAGAGCTGTGTTAGTATTCTGCACTTGCCAAAAGGTCTGCTTACTTCAGGTTATTCTCTTTTATATTTCTACTATACTTACATTTTAACTTACCCTTTATTTGCACATAATTACTAACAATACATCCACATTAAACATAAAAACCGACTTCTGTGCTAAATGTACAAAAGTCAGTAAAACCTGCCTTCTTTAATTTGGTCCCATTGTATGTAATGATTGCATCTATTAGCCCTTACGCAGTAAAGTGTGTAAAACTGTGAGCAGGACATACGGGGCAATGAACAGCAGCGAAAAGCTAGATGTAAGTATCAAGCTGCAAAACATAATTTAACCAGGAGCAAGGGTGCTATACTTGCAGCTTTTGTTTGAAGTGATTCTAGTGCAGAGCTGCAGGGCACTGTATTCTTGCACTCTCTCCAGCATAGCTGAGGATAAAAGTAATTACAAGAGCACTTCAAGCATGATGGCCTCAAAGGTCTCCTTTTCTAGACATAGCACCCAGAAGAAAAAGTCTCAGGTTTCCGTTGTCATGAATTTAGAAATTGTTTTTAGCAGATTTTTGTTTGTTTGTTTGTTTGTTTGTTTATGATCCCAACACATATTTCCTGGTTGCTACTTTCTGCCTCAGAAACAAATGCATATTTCTTTACCATGTGTGCATGTTGTCTTTCCCTCTCCTCTAAGCCATTTTTTTTTCTTTTTCTTTTTTTTGAAGAATCCCTGTGAAGTCTGTCTTCCTGTTACAAAAGGTGAAGTGAGCTAATTATGTGGATACTGCTGAAGAAGCTGTGCTACACTAAGCTAAGCTTCAGATTGCACAGACCTATTTTCACAGATAGCATTGGATACTTTATCTGCACATTCGGTCATTTCAACACAGCTCGCTTTCTAAACAAGGAATTACCATGATTTATTTGTTTTGTTAAATTTTCACACTGCSATGACCAGTGATGCAATAATGAATGAGATATATATGTAGATTTTAGATGCATGTTACAATTTCTCACCCAAAAGTGATAGTAAGCGTCAGCTTGCTCATCACTATCTATCCTGAGAATGCTTATTGTGTTGGAAGAATATTGACCAAAAATGTCTGACAAAATGAGTAAGTCAACTTGTGTTGACTGCACTGTTGAACAAGTGTGTAGGTGTGATAGGATTATCAGTTGCTTATGAACAGCACTTTTTGAGTAGTGAAGACTGCCAGTTCTGGTGAACCAAAGTACACTCTTGATTTCTCTAATAACGCTCTATTTATTCACTGTTTGTTTGTTTTAAAGGGTGTTACAGAGTGTGTTCATTTCATATACCCACCACTATTATTTTCAGAGGATGTTTCATAGAACCAAAAGCATGCAGTGATACTCTGCCACCGCCTATTAAATAAATTCTCCTTACATATGCATCCACTTCTATTTCTGCAGTTAACGTGTGAGTACAGMAGCCTCAAACAACAGAGAGAAAAGAGTAGACAGGTGTCACTTCTTGTGGGTCTTCTGCTACTCTTGCAGCTATCCAAATAATATTACCTCGCCAGTTCACTGTTTGATGCTGGGATGGCAACCCTTTGGGAGACAGATCGTGTTCATTCTTCAGTGTACACGGGGGAATATATACTTGAGTTCAAGATCCTGGAAATAATGCGGAAATAATACAAGCACCAACTGTTGATGCATTTATTTTTAGATTGCAACTGAATTTTACATTTTGAGACATCTGCTTTCCAAGCCCAAGCCTCAGCACTGGTATTCTGAAATGTATTTTGTACATGTTATTCATTGGTCATACTAGTAAACAGTCAGCACTATCTACCAGAGTATGGACAGGGMTTCATGGGTAAGTAATTTGTGTTTGGTTTTGAGTTCTGTGAAAAGAGAGAGATTTTAAACATTCCTGGGGGCTGTCACAGTAGGACCTGATAAAATTTTATGGAATGCTCTGCTTTTGTTTATACTGCATATGATAGGAATCATTCTGTACACATGGGTGGAAATTAACTGAAGAATTTTGTATGAACCACTCATAAACATTTGCTGCGAATATTTTACATGATAAAAGTTTACTCAGTGTAAACAGCTTCTTTGAAAGCACACAATCTCTATATAAGTTCATTTAAAAAATATAGCACTAGAACACATGCCTGGTAAATGGCAGCATTATTTTTTAAGTCTTCTTGAATCTGAAGGTTTTGAAGCCATATTTCCCAAATCACTCAGTTATTTTGATGACAGCAATCTCTCTCTATTACTTCTGGGAAAAACTAACACCTGTGAATGCTAAATTCAAAGACCTGGACTAACAAGCAAAAGGAGACAAATTCCAGCATAATATTTTTAACATTTCTCTAGAAAACGATGAGTCCCAGGATTCCAGTCCCTTCTTCTGTGTTTTGTATTTTATGATCCATCCATGTTAAGACAAAAGGCTTTGAATTAGGGACTTGAAATTCCAGTGCTGGTCTACTACAGATGAGACCTGAGTCTGTTTCTCCCAGTCTCTTCCTGATTCATAATTATTCAAAATTCCAGCTTTGACGCGATGGGGAGAATGTGCTACAGTGTGAGACAATATGTCTAGTTTCCCAAGGAAGTTATTTTTGAGATTTTTTTTTCAGTTGTTCTTTTCACTTAAAGCAATGTTCTAAAAATACTATTTGAATAACCTTCAGCTATAAAAATTGACATAAATGTGGAATATACTGCATTTTAAGTATAGATTTTTGGCTCAGTATAGTGACTTGAGTATATATAAAGCTTTGCTTGATTTATATTTTCCACTGTTGACATATGAAATTAATTTTAGGTTTTGGAGTGACCACTGTCATATATCAGGCTGTTGCAGCTTTATAGTCTGATACCACATATTTCATGGCTAAAATTGATAGTGCATCATTAGTAAACAGGAGGCTCTGTCTCTTCTGAGACTGACTTCTTCCTCCCAGTGTCAAATCAAAGATTGTAAGTATTAATAAGCTGCACTCAAAAAAGCACTCAAAAATTGTAGATGATTAGGCCAGCAACACCTCCTTTTTGACCTTCGATTCTAGTACAGTTGTAGATCACAGTTAAGGATAAGCAGCAGATTCATATGCCTGCTTCTTTTTTTTTTTTTTTTTTTTTTTTTTTTTAACAATGAGATTTTCTGAGATGTACTGGAAATATTAGGTGGGTCACTGGTTTAAGAGTAACAAAGTGGGAGCAGATTTTTACTGAGAAAGTACATCAATACGTGCTTTTCAAAAATTAACCAAACAAAACAGCAACAATGAAGAAATAACAAAGTGGGAATAAGGAATGTCACTCTAAGCTAAATGATGGGCAGTTTGAAGATTATCTTATTCAGCAGATCTGAACACCTTCCCGTTTTAATGGGAGAGCTTTAGTACTGTTTGTGATTCTTTCATCCATTTACTCCTGTAATCTGCCTATAATAAGAGTTCAGGAATTACTAAACGGTGTCAGTATTGTAAGCAAGCTGCTTCACAATGAAACCTGTCCAGACCAGAGCAGAAAGAGCTACACCCATCATAGTTGCAGTAAGAGAAGAGAAGATTAAGGATTCTCTCTACCTCTGAAATAATTTCATATTTTCTGGCCAATGTAGTGGGTAGACCTACATGGCTTAGTGAATTGAATYGTCATACTAGTTCTCAGGCATATTCACCTTTGTAGTTTTCTTCCTACACCTTTAATGAACTGCAGAGATAACTATTAGACTTTGTGGATCATTGATGCTTGAATTCCTTAAATGCTATTTACTTGATAACCATCCTTGCTGAAATTGTTTTGCCTCTAGTTATACAAAAAGTTGTGAATTTGAATGGTAAATCTGAGTGTCATTTTGATGCATATTTCTCTTCAGATCCTTACTGTGCTGGTTGTGTATAAATAGTAAATTCAGCATGTGGATCCTTTGTTTATCTCAGGTTTTAGTTTGGCTGTGAGGTCCCATACAGATGGGAATTTCTGCTACCTGAATGCTTTGTATATGTGGTTCTCTTTTGTGGGATAACATCCCACTAACAGCTGTGAGACTATTGGAAAGTCACTGTCACTTCTGTAGCCCTCCCCTGAAAGTATTCTCCTCTCCACAGAAGTTTCCCAAAGCATGTGTCAGATAGATTTCAACTATGCAAGTATTTTAATCTATAGTTTAGAGGGACAAGATGTTCAACTGTTTCTTGAGTAGAGGGTTTCCAAGCATATGATGCGTTACATTTCAGGTGTCTGCAATCTGCTGCAATTATTTTTCTTCTAATAAAAGTGCTGTGCATAAATCTTGTCCACCTACCACACACACACACAGAAGTCACTTAAAGAAGCAACAGGAACACATTAAGCAGTGTGCAACCTGTGAGGAGTTCGTCATCTTTATTACACACGCTGTGCTGACCTTACTGCCTTGCACAAGCCTGGGAAAATAAATGCTGAGCTGCTGAGCAAGAGATCAGGATTCTCACAGTTCTGACAGTAGGTCTCCTCCTTGTAGAAACCTACAGTCACATTGCCATGCATACATTACCTTACATGACGCAGTCTTGAGGATATAAAAATCTTTGCAATAAAAAGCATTTCTAATGCTCTCCTGATACTTGAGCTCTGTTGTTCACAGCACAAGTTAACAGGAGTTCCTTTTTCATTGTGTTTATTATCAAAGGACAAGAGATGTATAGATTGCTGGAGCACTCAGAAACAAAGTGGCAGTATTGAACAGAGTGATAAGTCTGCCCTAAAAGCCCATTACTACAGCTCAACAGTCGTTAAGTATTTTTGCAGGAATCACAAGAAAAAAAAAAAAGATTTTTTTTAAGGGAACAAGATTGAGGAAGCAAATAAAGTAGTTGAGAACAGGAGTATTAAAAAACGTCTTTCAAAGTTAGCAAGGCAGGAAGGAAGAGGATTTTCAGATAAATAGGTGATGGAAGCTAGCTAGCCTTTCTAGGCTGCCGGATAGTCATCCCCCTTAAGCTATTGTAAGGTACTGAGGCAATAGAAAAATTCCTACTAATTAAAGAAAAGCCTGAAGTGAATGAAAACAATGAAGAAAGAGGAATTTTCTTCCCCAGACTTTTGTGTTGAAATATAGTTGTACTTCTGAACTGGAAACTGAAACTGAACTACACAGATCACACAGATGCTAGAAGCTTTTTTTTTTTTTTTTTTTCTTTTTTTTTTTTTTTTTCTCTCTTCTCTGGTGTGTATGTGTGTGTGTGTGCCAAGCAATGACACTTTCTACAGAAAGGAGTTTTTAATGTCTACCTAAAACTTAATCTGAAATAGTCAACACACTTCCAGTACCGTGGTTCATGCAAACGAGCAGCCTCTTGCTGAAAACATCAAGCTGTGAATATTGATCAAAGATGAAGATGCTTCAATTCATGCTGCCATACAAATATCACAGCCAAACACAGCCAAAATCACCTGGTTTTAGAAGAACTCTTACTGTTTACTGAAGAAGACCAGCTGTATCACAGCCAAAGAGAATCTGAAACACAATAACATTGATACAGTGGGAGAAATAGCAATTATCTTTTTAAACCACCATTACATCATCTCAGCTTTTTATTAGAGATAACTGAAGCAGAGGAAGAAAGGGAAAAAAAGGGAGAAACACTTGGTTTGGTTTGGTGACCCCAAACACTTCTCACTGCCTTTAGCTGTCACTGCTGCCTCATGCCTCAGTGCTGCCCTCCCATCCTGGCAGCTTCCAAGCAACTGTGACCAGCTGCAACTGGTCTATTTGTCCGTTTTTTGGTTTTGTGTTTAAGAGTAGACTTTAAATTAAAAAATGCCAGTGTATTAAAAATATATATATATATTGCTTGGTTACCATTAAAAGAGCCTTCTATTTAACAGAATCATATTTGAAAGGAGGATGTTTCTGGTACATGTTTTGTCATAGTGCAATATTAAGTTAGTGTTTGGCCCCTCAAAATTTTTTAGTCTTTCACCTTGATTTTAAATTTAAGCCTCCGCTTAGGACATTACAGCACCTCAGACATACTTGTTAAACAGGGAGAGAGTTTTCTGTGAACTTTTTACTGAATGTCCCTTTTTTTTTTTTTTTTTTTTTTCCCTGAATTGCTTATTTTATGTTTTGCAGCCAGTTTCAATGGGGTGACCATTTCTAGTGCAGTCAGTGCTAAGGTATTCACCTGAACTGGAGACCAGGGTATTTTATCTGCTTCAGATCAGTCAGGAGAGTGACATGAGCCAGATATTTCAGCCTCTCAGACATCTTCCAAAACCCTAARGCACCAGCTTTGCTGTAGGGATTTTCTGCTCATTATCTATCATTYGTTTGTTTGTGTTTTTGCTTTTAAATATGAATAAAAAGAAAAGAAGTCTGAAGTTCTCCTGCTACAGCAGCAGGAGTGAAAARAAAAAGAGAGGTACTGGAGAACAGAGACTGAAAGATGGATTTAGTTGAGCAAGTAGATTCATGTTATATTCTTTATTAGGATTTTCTTTGACGACTTAAATCTTTACAACTGCTACTGCTTTGTTCTCTTACAAATATCTTTTTACATATTTTTTGGAGTAATCAATATCATCTTATGTACATGGTCAGAAAAAAAAAAAAAAAAAAAAAAAAAAAAAAAAAAGATGTTCCGGTGTTCTTGGTTCTGTGGACGGTATTTATTAGGCTCACACAGAGCAAGGAGCTGACTCTCACTAGCATACTGGCAGCTAATGATATCAGCTTCAGGATTTCCTGCAGTATTAGTTAGTGCAGAGACTGAGGAATAAAATTTTGATTTCAGAAATATTTGACTCGGGTTTGCAGTAAAGGGCTGCATAATACTTTGTGGGTATCTATTTGTTGTGCCTCTAGAAAATAAAGTTTTGTATCTAGCTTCTTAAAAGTCTAAGGTGCTATATTATTCGTAAATGCTGGTGATCAGAGAATCATTTGGTTAAGTTCTAAAATTAATGAAAAATGGAAATGTAGTAAATTTAACCCATATAAATCCGGCATAACTTAACTATTAATTCAGAAGTTCATTGTCTGACTTCTGTAGTTGTAGGTCAATGGTAAATAACAGTCTTTCATTTGTAATGCTAAAATACTACAATTTGTTCACAGACAGTGCAAATCCTTATTTCTAACTTGTTTCTTTTAAAACAAAGACATTTTAGGATTTTGGCATCACGTGTGTTTTGAGTGCTTTTTGAAATGAAAACTTGCAATTTTTGCTTCTTTTAGAAATTTTTGTCAGTTTCTTTACAGTCCCCCACATGAGATCAATATAAAAATACTTGAGTTTCATCAGGATCTTTGTTTATGATATTAAAGAACAATTATTCATAGACTTTTTCTCTTCATTACACAAGGATAATTTTGCATAAAATACTGTCGTGAAGTTGCTATCTAACTTGACTAGAGAAAGCAAAATTTGGCCTACCTTACCACTTGTAACAGATTGAAATAAAGGCTATTAGTCCTATCAGCCTTTCCATAGCAAGGCTGATAGTCATTGTGAGTTGATTGTACCCTCCAGGTATAGATGGAAGTAATGTTTACTCTCTACTTGCACCTACTACTTATAGCACTTAAACCACAGAGAACAACAACAGAAATAGAAGTCTTTTTCATATCTTAAATTTGGAGCTGCAACTTGTGATCTGCCAGTTTTCTATCCTGTTAATGKGAATATCTGTTTTGGTGTGTGCAATATGCTTGACCTTGCAGTGCTCGTGTGCCTTTATTTCGTGTAGAAGCAAGTTCCTGGATACTATACTGGCTTCTCTGTCTGGCTCTAATAGTCTCCACTTTCACTGTTCCTGAAATGTGTAATTTACTCTCTGTTGCATGGTGAAACTTGTGCTCAGCCTGTGGAATGAATTAACAGAAGTAAAGCTAATACATTACTTACCTTTTTCTGCAGGTATTGAGGAGGGCTATAGATGGGATAAAGATAGACATTCTTTGGCAAGTTCAGTGAAAGAGTCATATTCTTTCATAGAATAAATTCATCTTGTTTGGCTCATGAGATTTCTTAGAAGTCTTAGATTTCTTAGAAGGTTTTAATGGGGACCCAATATTCAACATATGAGCAAAATTGGGATGGAAGCATTAGGACTAAATGTAGTGTGTGTATGTGTTACTCTTACAATGATTTCATTTTTTTTTTAATTTAATTAACAGTATATCATTTTGATATTTTAAATGACTCACAAATGCTGTATTCAGCATTTCCACAATGTCAGTATTATATTAGTTACTACAAAGATGTTTCTGTACCAATATAAAAACATCAACCTTTCTTTCTTCTCTCTCTCTTTTTTTTTTTTTCCATTCTCAGAGGAGTAGCCTTGGAGAGCTGGAAGATGAAAGCTCCTATCCCACACTTGATTCTCTTGTATGCTACTCTAACTCAGAGCTTGAAGGTTGTGACCAAAAGGGGATCGGGTGAGTAAATCTTATTCTGTGGTTATGATTTCTTTTAAGTAATCGAATTTTGCGAATATGCACTAAGATGTTGTTACATTCTTTCTGAAAGTGGTTAAAAGAGTTTCAAATTTTGCAGAAAAAAAGGTAGCAGCTTTACTATCTAATGTTTTTAGATCGTAGTTTTTATGTGAACTTGAAAAAGTAAAATGATAACAAGATAACACARCAAAACAAAATAACATAAAGTCAAATAAACATAATAACCCATCTACCAAAAAAACCTGTGTTTTATTCTAAGATATTCCCAAGAGAATTTACTGAGAATACTTTGATGAAGTCAGTACTGGTAATGTAAGTTACTGGATTTATGTGTGTATTTACATTGAAGAYGTAGTTCAGGCAATTTTGGTTTCGGCTACCCATTTTTGTAATTCAAAGAATAGATTGAGCATATTAAATTTATTAGCCATGAAAAGTAAACAGCAATACATATTTTCTGAAAGGGTGACCTCATATCTGGATTAATGCACGAAAGAACACATGGGCAGTTTTTCAGGAAGTTAGCAGAGGATGAAATTCTTACCAAACAGCTTTCTTGCAGCTCCTATAGATGAGTTATTTTTGTATGCAAATAAAGGCAATATCAATAATGAGACRATTGTGTGAAGTTTTCACCTCACTTTTAGTCTGTCATCCTGAAATTCTAATTTTCCCCTCTTTTACCTTTTATTGAATAATGAAAATTTATAGGATRTTATTTCTGCAAACTCCTGTCTAACCATGTGGTGCTGAAGAACACTATATCCTGAATGAAAGACTTAATCCCTTGTGGCTAGATTGCTACTTAGTAACTACGTTTGTTGTTGTTTTCCTTTGGTATTGGAGTCTTTTAGGTTGCTTTTGTTGTAAAATCTTCTAAAAGTATAAACCTTAATTCTTCTTGTGCTTTTATCAATTTCTGACTGAAATGGTTGCTAGTTGTTGACCTAAAGTGATGCATGGTGAAGATAGAGATATCTTTTTATATTTTGGGCAAAGGCTTAAATCATATGCTATACTTTCAGTAGTTTATATTTGTAACAATATTATTAAACTGAGTATGTTTTCAATATTGGAGTGATTGAAAATATAGAATAAGGGAAGCCAAATAAGGCAAATAAGGACTACAGCTATAGTGTTAAAGTATTCCTCAACTGCGATTTGAGATCACAATATATTCCAATATACTTAGTATATACAAAGCAAAGAAGTTTGTGATGGGTTGAGGTGTCTGTAATATGATCCTGAAGTCTCTGTGTTTTCTTATGGAGCTAACTTATTCTGGATCTAATGGTAGGTATCATTTGAAAGTGTCTGGATGTAGCATTTATGTTAGAGTACAACTTTGCTCTAGGGAGCTTTGGGTTGAGGTATTACTTAATAGTAATATATGATTTAGAATATCAAAAAAAAGTAACTTTTACAAAGAAATCTATTTTTAAGGAACCTATTAATTGTTTTTGCCTGTGTCCTCTTTTTGTGATGAATCCATGCAAGGACAAGTAGCAAATATATATTTTAATTTCTGTTCTGGAAAGGAATAATTACTGCTGGGCAGCCAAATAAAAGAATATTCAGTATACTTTGTAAGACATAGTGCATATGTTCACATCCTAATGAAGGGAATACTCTAATGGAAAGTTTTGAATTGTGCCTCACTTGTAAGATGGTGTTCTTTATGTTCTCACATGAGAACTGCTTATATAGTATATAGTCTTCATTTCCCAAATTCTGTTACCAAAAAGACCCTTACATTACATTGTCAAAACTTATTTCTGTGAATATGTGAACTGTGAACTTATTTCTTCAGATTGAAATACAGAATAATTGTTATAAGCATGGAGTAGAAGCAGTCACTTTTTGGAAATGTGTTGCTATTATATGTTTTCTTTTCYTTTACAAACTAAAGGTATACAAGTGGAGGAGTTTTTGTGTTAGCATGCTAAATATTTCTCTTAACTATGGTTTGTTCCCTGTAGTTCGTATTCACTGAGACTGTTTCTAAATAGTGAATCTGAAAATGTATGCCTTGTGCTTTTTATATATTTAGTCCAAACTTCAATATTAAGCAGAGACCTATCTTTGAAGGCATATCCCGTCTGGAGTGGCAATGGATTTTTCCTACTAGAATAGTTCAGCGCTCCTCATTGTAAGGTTTTTATCAACTGTGCTAAGAAAATAATGATTAATAGAAGTATGAGCCTCTTCATCCAGCAGAAGTGCATTTTCAAGCTCTTCTCTGATCTATCAAGTACAGGAAAACCTACCTTCGGAAAGTCAGTGAGGGTTCACAGTATGCCACAAATGAAGAACAATTTGCAGCTTCAGAATCCATTTTTATTTCTAAAAATGAATGATGATACTGACCGACTGTTAGTTTTTCAGGATTTAAGTTATATGAAATAATTAGCTATATGTGTTCAAAGTCAAGGATCAGCATGTTGTTCTTGGCTTTGCAGGTGTTGAAAGGCAGGTTAAAAGGAAAGGCTTAGTTTACTGTGTTGGATTAAATGCAAGATCATGAGAGCTGTTATTATATAAAGCACTTAAATGACATTTTTTAAAGGCAATWCTTGAATCCTTCATAAACAGAAATTATTAAGCTATTTTATAGTTGTATGCTTTTTTGTCTTTTAACATAATAATACAGTGTGTGTATGACAAGATATTAATCAAGCAATTAGTAAATTAGCAGGAAAACATGCTCTTTAGTTAGTTGGCTCAGTGATGTAATAYACCTTTTTCGCTTTTTATCTTTATTTATACTTGACAGAACGCGTGCCTTTTTTCTATTTAATATTTTCAGTTGTTTCTGTAATGTGGTAAATGGTTTCAAGTGACTCTTGAAATAGAAAATAAATATTTTATGTTATAACACCTACTTTTATATTTTACATAAAAATTGCTGGGTGAGGAATCTCAGTAATAATTTCATTAATAAAAGGAAAAGACTGGAGAAACATGTTCCTATATGTGAAAAGTAAATTAGATTTGAGTACATCTTAACTTTTCTTATCACTTATAGCTAAATTCAGAGCTCCCACAAATTTTAATATCTTCTCAAGTGAGGATGAATRAACCTTGTTATTTAACTTCAGGGTAGATATAATGTTTGTTGATTGAGGTATTTTTAGTATACASTGAAGTCCTCATGAGCTTCTGGAGACGTTTCAGAGCCTAAAACAACTACAAAATGAACTTTCTGTTAGCATACACTGATATTGCATATCAGATGAAATATGCTAAAGAGKAAACTTAACACTTGCTCTACTTCTGGACTTTCTTTAATGTCTCAAATAATCTTGCTTCTGGAAGCAGTTCTTATATTTGATTGGTATGTTCAACTTGATGCTAAGGAAGAATAAATATTTAAATATTTATATACTTATTTGCACAGCATGTGTTATTTTATCTTCATAATTTCATCATTTGCATTTAATTTGTAAATGTAGGAAATACTACCTGTTATTTTTAGAATGAAGCTGGACTRGCTACATTTAAAATTACCATATGCTTAGAAGTGAATAAAGTCCTGTATTTATTTTTTTTTTGTGAAGTGTACTGAGGCTTCTTTTGTTCAAATCAATCTTTCTTCCCCCAAAAAAGTAAAAGGCACTTACAATTTTATGTTTTTTAAGCAGATAAACTTTGATGTGTTCATTGAATGTATTGTGGTGCACTTCTAAATGTTTCACTTCAATGTATATTTAGTTTGATATTGTATATTAGTTGTATAATATTTTGAACTAAATGGTAGACTTTCTAGCTGTGTGGTTTAAATTGCTTGGTAACTTAAGTTTCTTCAATTCCATTTCTTCAGGTTGAGAGGTATATGAATATCTCCTTTTCATGAATAGAAAGGTTTTATTTATAAAATTATTTAATATTCAACAAACAGGAAGTAGGTTAGGAAAGAGAGCTTCATTTCCCTATAAGTTAATAAAATGCATGAACACTACAATGCCATCTGGTGTTTTTTTCAATGATCCTGAAAAGATAGAGGATTTTTATTTTTTTTACAAAAAATACATATACATATGTACATATACAAAAATATATAGAAGAAGGAAGTATGGGGGAAAGGTTATATAAAAGAATTTATTACCTAGAAAGTTATATTTTGATCACGACAGTCAGAAACAACAAGGCTAATGGCATTTTAGACATGTTGCCTAATAGTAATCTGATTCCTGCTGTCTTATAGTCAATAAGGTGTGTTATTATATTCTGTCATCTTCTGATTTTCTATGGATTGCTATGAGTGGAGTTAATTAAAGGGATATATCCTGTGTTCAATTTGTTGTTGTGAATGGAAATTTCCAATTGAAATATATTCTAGGCTAAAAATAATTTACCTGGGAGGGCATTCTGACCAATGGTAGGCTACCAGAAAATTTCCAAGGTCCTTCATGTCATTGTCACGTCATAGATGCATTTTGTCATGTAGCAGAGACATACTTCTTATTTAATGCCTAGCATTTGAGTGCATTATTTGTAATGAGTGAATAAATGGGTAGTTCTGGTTGATGTAACACTGTGGAAAGTCAAGAATATGAAAAAAGGAGGGATAGAGCTTGTGTGTTTTATTGATCTTTCTGAATTTTGGTTTGTTTTAGTAAGAGCAAAATACTCATTTTAACTGGGTAAAAATAACCCAAGATTTTTTTTTTCTGGTTCTAAAGATGATGAAATACTAAGAAAAATCRCCAAAATTTATATATATAAAAAAACTTAGTTATGCTATTTCACTAATCTCATATTCTCTAAGAGCTATAAACAGACTTTGTTCAAAATTGTTACTTAAGAATTTTTATGCATTACTATTCTCTARAGTATACTTATTCTTATATAATAATTATCAGATATATCAAAAGAAGACTGCACAGAGGACATATTTTATATTATTTCTTTTCTAAAAGTTTACTTGTGTTGGAAAGCAAAGAGTAATCTTTGTGATGAAGGTGAAGGTCTCTGAYAAAGCAACAATTTTACACTTCTTGATAGAAGTCATAATAGTTAGTTAACAGTTTACTAAAAAAAAAAAAAAAGGGCAGAAAATGAAGAAGATGAGCCAAATTTGGGAACTCTTTTGCAATGGATGATCATTTGTACCTAATAATTCAATTGCTTCAATTGTCTCTATTTTACATAAAAAAAAAGAAACATAAGAGATGTTACCTGTTAGAAATGCTTTGAGAGTTTATACATGTTCGTAGCTGAACTTGAGCAGGGATCTGATAACCTAGAGWTTTTTTATTCTACACTTCTCTCATTCTGTGTGAGAATTGCTTTCCTAGCCATCTATCACTTTTCTGGAAGTGTCATACTCTCTTTTTGAAGTTTTCCTTTCTTTTAGCCCACAAACATCTATTTCCTGTGTGATCATTCAGCAGTAGTTTTGATTGGTATGATATAATGATTATCCTATTCTTCTTAAGATGTCTTCACTTTACTAGTGCCCTTCTCTCTCTTTTGCTTTTTTTTTTTTCATTCTGACCATTTTTAATTTATTTTCTTTCAGAATCTGCCAAAATTAGTTGAAAAATGTCATATTGAACCTGATAGTACTTGATGGTTCAACAATTAAACAGAAATACCTTTTATAGACAGAYATTTATATAGTATATACGATTTATAGACAGAATACTTCCATATATAGTATTCTAAGTTAACTGAGGGACATTTACAGCAATTGGAAGATATTATTTTAAGCTGTAGRAGTTTGTGTAAATTGATATTAATGGTGTCTAGGTTTTGCTTTCACTCTGTTACGGAGTGTTATTTGTACATTATTAGCTCATGAGGCTTGTGGCCCATTGGGTGGTTACATGGAACCTGATATATAAGCTTGTGTGGGCAATTATTTTTGAATGGCAGTAATTGAAACTACTTCTAGTTAGTAGTTATAGTTAATTATAGTTACTGCTATAATTCCTTTTTTTTTGCTCCTCTGTTTAATGAGAAGGGAAAAAAAAAAACATAGCAAATTTTATATTCCTGCAGAGACATGGCCTAAGCAAAGGACTTTATGCCTTTCTGATTGTATTGATTGTGGGGAGAAGAGAAAAATCTCTTTTGTGGGATTAACCTGCAAGGATCTTGTCAGCAGTTTTGCTAAGTAAGGCCACTCTGAATCTAAAAACTCACTGCAAAGTGTGTTTGTAATGAGTTATGAGTRGATTACAGACCTTAGAATCTCATTTAAAGTGTCATGACCTTTTAGTGAACCTTATTTCACATGGGAATTGTTTTAAAATAATACTTTTGAATTGTTGACTGTGTAAGTATGTAGTCTTGTTTGTAGTTCTGGCTATGGAACTGAATGTGTAAAACTCTGTGAAACAGTTTTTTTCTTTTCAGAAGGGGAAAAGGGGGAATCCTTTGCAGTTCCAAGCACAAAGGAAATATACAAAAAGCACCATTATCCATTTTCAGATGATGGGTTTTTTTTCTCCTATTTCCTTTCTTCCATATTGGTTTATTACAGTTTTCTATTTGTCTCCTTTTTATTTTGAGAATAAAATATGTCTTAAGAATAAAATAAGTTCTAATTACCAGTTTTTCAGATTAAAAAACAGTTCTTCCTTCCATTTCCTTACATTTTATCTTCAGTATTCAAGCATACTTGTAGATGAAGATTTAATTAACTGTGTTTATTACCTTATCTTGGATTTCAGTTAATTATTTTACAAAGGATGCGTGCATGTGTTTGTGGAGGTGTCGTTTACTGTTTCCTAACCACCTCGTTGCTAACATTAGGAATTTTCAAGGTTCTCATGTCTGACTGTGTAATTAAAAGGTCAAATGATGTCAATGATTGATTGTGCCTAGTGGGAGGGAGATGTAGGTATGGGAAGACTTAAGTTTTTTTGTTGTTTGTTTGTTTTTTTCCTTCCATCTAACAGAGTCATGAAGCCTCCTGGAATTAATATAGTCTGCAGAAAAATTTCATGTCTTGCTATTTCTACATGGCAACAGGATGTTAAAAGAGCTATTAGTGGCCTTTAGAACCTTCCTTAGCCAGACAAGAAAAATCTCACATATTCCCATCCCACATCCAGTTCTGTGAAAGACATTTACTCCAGTCCAGTTGTAAGTGTCACCCACTTTCTCAACTTCAGAAAAAGATACCTGATTATTTTAGGAAGAAAAGACATGTATCTATGARTTGAAGAAATTAGAAGTTAGCAACAGTTAATTATTAACCTATTTAGTGATATTTTACATMTTCTGAAAATTCAGTTGAATAGGATTCAGCTAATAAATGCTTTGATTTTTTTCTGCATATAACAAGTCAGAACAAGTACAGAAATATCTTTTCTTTAAAGGGAAAAATCCTTTAGAATAGTGAATGATTCTGTAGCTACATAATGTAGTATGTATTAGATTGGTATGGAGTAACTTTTAATTTATAGTTTTCTTTTGCAAACCTTGAAGTATAATCTTATTTGAAAGAACACTAATGTTGCTGGGGACCTAAAACAGATGGTTGTAACAGGGGTGTTTCTACAGTGTTTCTATAACGGCTGCTGGATGCAATTCTGTTTTGCTGAGGTAAGCACTCTGTTCAAAATGTCATATGAACAACAATGATGCAGATTGTTTACTGCATGGGAAAACTTATAGAGTATAAATAAAAACAAGCAAACATATCCTTTGCCACTAGAGAATTTAGTCAATATGAAACAATTGCATCATGAGCATTTATCCTTTGTGATACATTACTTATTTTGGAGATGCTATGAAAGAAGTAACAGTTACTTATCTTTGACAGGATAGCTGGCGTTTTAAAAATAGTTATGTGACCTTTTATTGTTGCTACGATCCATACTGATACTTTTAGGAGTCCTGGGAGATAGTGAATAATACTTCAGTATGTGAAAAGACCGTGCAGTATCAAAGGGTCAAAGTTTTATAGTGTGCAATACATAATAAGAAATGACTAATGATAGTAAAGGAGACAAAACAAAATCTAAAGCCAAAAGGACAGTAATAGATATTCTTACATAGTTCAGTCATTGAGTTTTAGTAGCTATTTCGAATGATTCTGTGCTCCTAGAGTCACTGTTTTCCCTAGGGGATGGTTAGTAGTAGTTTCACAGATTGGCATCTGTTGGCAAATGTCCTAGAAGATGTAAAAGAACAAGTGACCTTTGATCAGAAATAGCTGTTAGAGAAGATTTATTTATTTGAATACTGTGCTGTCACGTTTACGTAGAATAATGAACACAGAGAGTGAGGAGACAAGAAAACCACAGGGACAGGTACTGAGCATGTTATAGATTTTTCTTTTTTCTTATTTAAGTGAAATAGGTTGTGTAATACTAAAATAGAGAAATAAGAATTATGATAATAAGATTTACCCATTAGAGTATGTGATTTTGTTGCTCCACTTAAGGCAAATTTAAACCAAATGAAATCTGTCCTAGATTAAAATACTTCCTGATTTGTTTTGTCTGGCAGAAGAAAAGAAGCTGTCCATGCAGTGTACACAAAAGATGCATAGAAAAGAACTTATAATGAAAAGAGAAGCTCATCCTTTAGATTACAGTACTGAAATCTTAAGCCGTTTTTGCTCAGAGTTGTATTTGCTGTGATGATCTTTATGTAAATGTGCAGCTTCTGACAGTACTAAAGATTTGTCTGTCTTTCAAAACAATTTTCTTGCAATCATGAGGACAATTATCAGATTGGTATAATAGCAAATTATGACAAAGTTATGTATCTGCAAGATGAATGCTCCTGAGATTGCTTCTGTAATTTTGTTGCCTTGCTCTGAATGTTTAATGCAGTTCAGGAAACTGTCAGGTCTACAGGTGTATAGATGCAAAGCACACAATTGTGCTGA
>NW_020455743.1:468955-472164 GCF_003342845.1 Nothoprocta perdicaria
TTTTTTTTTTTTTTTTTTTTTTCTTTTTTTAAGGAAGTCAGGCAGACTTTTTAGAGCCTGTGTATACATGCGATAGTCCCTGATTTACAATTTCCCTCTTAGGACTGGATTAATCTTCCTTCTCTCATTGCGTTGCCTTATCTTCCTTCCAGTAAAAACTGGGATATGCTTATAATGGTGCCTCTGTGTTAGCTCTAATGCAAAACTACAACTTTCTTAGGATACACTTGGAGCTCTAATCAGATTCTCCAGTTCGGCATAGCTGAAATTAATATTAAGAGTGCTTAGCACAAGCAGRATACTTGGCTTATTTCACAGCAAATCACTATTTATATAGAACAGCAAATTTATAAAGACTCTCTTGAATCATAAGTCAAAGTCAATAAATGTTGTATGGAAATATGTGTTCATACCTGTAAAAATTTTACCATTTCCTTCACACTTCACATTTAACCACAATTAACATCTTTGCTAATACAAGAAGTGTTCTTATTTTTTTTAAGGGAAAAGTAATCATCTAATAACAGGCAAACTATTTTCATTACACACGTGTACTTTTAAATAGTTTTTATGGTCTCTTTTTCAGTGTTAGGAAAACAATAGTCTGGCATATTTGTAATTAAATAGCAGCCATAATGTTAGTCACTTTCAAGCAAAACAACCAATGTACTTGAGAGGTTGAAATAATAAAAATCCATCCTGCAAGAACATTTATCCTTGTTAATACAGGTACAAGGTCAGTTTGTCTAAACCTCTAGATTTTCTTCTTAATACTGAACCTTGGCTGTTTAATCCMGCATAAATCATAAAGGTACAATAAACATGGGCAAGAAAAAAGCAATATTATATATGTGCATATATATATAGCTGTACTACGGAAGAAGGCTGAATCCCTTTCTAAGGAACACGGACCCTATAGAGATGCCACAGACATGTGCAGCACAGAAAAGAAGGAGGGAAAAAGTAGTGAGAGAGAGAGTGAGAGAGAGAGAGAGAGAGAGAGAGAAATCAGTCGGAGCCTTTTCTAATTGAGAAGGTTTAACCAAGTATGTCAAGGAGTCCAGCTGCTTTTTCTAGGGCTGGACATGACATATCTGGTGATTTCAGAAGGGGGCTGTAATGGGCCTCCTGTCATTCTGCTGATCAGGTTAGTCAAGTTTATGCACTTTGCAGTGAGATTACTTTTATTATTATACTTTAAAAATAATAATATTATATTAAAGCTTATCTTTTTATATAAAAGTGAAGAGGAAGTAGTCAGTAATGGAAGATTTTAGTTGTGTAGAAAACAAATTTTGTGACCATGCCAAATAGTTGTTACAAACTGGTATAATCTCTTTTACAAATGTGATGTATGTGTTTGTTTTGTAGTATATTGCTTGCTGTGAACTTTTAGCAAAGTGAGTCTGGTAAAGAATGCAATAGGAAGGTTAAGAAGTTGTGAAAAAGTCATGACAAATAATGTTTACCAGAAAATATATTTTCCTAGGAAAAGCAGCTGTCTTATCAAGGAGAGGAAAAAGAAACTGTAAAGCACTTTAGTCAAAGTGTTCTCTGTAAAGTAATGCATTTAAACACAGAACATATAATTTTAGTTCCCTAGAAACTCTGATGTCCTGTTGGCTTTCTTACTCTCAATAAGCACTTTTGTTTATTCTCTTGTSTTCCACATAGTTCAACATCATGCAAATACTTTCTCAATACTTTTTTTTTYGCAGTACTAATATAGGATTCTCATGCCCCTTTATGCATGGGTCAAAATCTGGACATAACAAAACTTCAGATTTGAAACTCAGCTTGTGAAAGGAAGCAATTCTTTTCTCTCTGAACAAATGTGGAAACATAAAATTCATCTACACTATAGTCTTAATAGATGAATTCTCTTATCCTCTTTTTTTTTTCTATATATTGTTATATGTATCACAAAACAGTGCAAAACAAGTGTAAGATTTTAGATAAGAAAAAAAACACCTATTTCTATTTCTCAAATAGAAAACCAYAACAGATGTGAAATTTTATTATTTTGCTCATGTCTTTGAAATAGCAACTTTTTTTTCCATTACAATCCTTAAAAATGTTTACAATTCCCAGTTAAATTTTAAGAGGTCTGTGCAATGTCATGAATTTGATAAAACTATTTAATTAACTTCAGCTTTGAGAGACTGTCATTTAAAAACAAAAAATGTACTGTGTAAGAGTTTAGTACAACAACAATACATCAAAATGCAAGAAGGAGGTCAGGGCCCCACAAAATAAAAATTTTGTCTGCAAGCTCTAAAAAACACAAGATAATTTTCAGGCAATAGCACAGTGCTTTAATTCCAGTGTGGTGAACAATTATACAGAGTCTAGAAAGGAAGTAACTTTCTTTCACAATAAGATTCAGACAAAAAGCAACTGACCATGCTATTGTCTGACTAGTGCCATGTCATCTGCAATTCCAGAAAAAAACTTCAAGTAATGGAAATTTATTCATATTTAACTAGGTGAACTACATTCATTCATGACTTTGTTTCACTTTGTCATTGTTAAGTAATGCATGTATAACAAACTTCATTTCAAAGTAGGTCACACTAATCTCCTTGTAAATGTATAATACTTGCACATTTTATATGAGTTTGATTTTGGAGACAGTTATGATAAGATACTGCTGGCTTGACACCAAATCTACAGTAGGTGTTTCACTTAGTATTCATGATAACTTGTATATGCAAAAGCTTTTATTTTTAGGGAGGAGGATCAGTCTTCCATTTCAAGCTCTGCTTGAACAATTATCATTTAGTAGAGTTGCTTTCTCGTTGGCAATGCAYTGTATGTTCAAAACATTCAAAGATTTATTTCCTGATACTATGTCTAAGCATGTGTACCTAGTTATATATGTACTAGATATTTTTATAACAAGGCAAAATATTCAGAAATATTCCATAATATGCTAATTTTAAGTAGAAAGAATTAAAGTCATTTATCAAAAAGTGATAGATGTTGTTTGTTTTATCAATGTTCCACATAACCTATCTTCTTTATACTTTTGTCATAAGAAYATGGTTAAACAGTATGGTTAAAAGATAAGTGTGCAAGGGAATGCAACTAATTGTGAGAAATGTAAATAGTTTGCTCTGTTACTGTTGTTGGTAGAATAATTTTGATATGTTTTCTCCTGATGATAGAAGCTGAATTTTTCAACTAAAGGTCACAAAAAAATAAGTTAA
>NW_020455743.1:472192-477114 GCF_003342845.1 Nothoprocta perdicaria
TTGCCTTCCTTTCTCTTCCTTTTTTTTTGTCTCTTTTCTACTTCTTTCTACTATATCTATCTATCCTTATTTGAAGCCAACTACCTTGGGAGTTTTTTTTTCAGAGGCTGAAAGAACTACCAAACAAGATTATTGATATAAAACTAGGAAAACATTTAAGTCACATATTGACCTGAGTATAGCTAAACATGGCAAAAAGATTTCCAAACAAACCATTTGMTTCAGAAAATGTTGATTTACCAAAATAGATGCTCTCATTAGAAATACATTAAAAGGAAGTCATGAAAACGTATTAACTTATCTTATCTTACTTATGCTGATAGTAAAGAGGAGTTAATGGAATAATTAAAACATTGGAGAATTTAGCAGTCTCAGTCTTGACACAACCTGGATATTTCTTGAATTTAATTATTGTTCTTTACTGTTTAAAATCCACTCTCTCATCCTCTCTAGGTATTCACTTGCTTTAAACCAATTCTGAATGTTGATTTCCCTCTTAGTCAAAAACGTGAGCTCTCTTGGCCAGTTTCTTTCTTCACCTTAGAAGTGTTACTGAGTTTCTCAACTTGACACTGTCTGTAAATATGATGTCCTTTCTCTGGTTGATTTTCAAGAAGACTACTCTCTTGACAATAAATTCCCACTGAAATCTTTAGAATATTCTCAACTGATGAAAATCTGTTGATACTCTGTAGATATTCAGTGCTTTTTATGCCTCTCTATTCCTTTACCATAGTACAAGAAACAAAATTGCAAATTACTCCTCAGTTACAGGTCTTTTAAGATGATCCATGTATTTCAAAATAGCCTGAAATTTTATCTGCCTTCTCCCAGTGACTGAGTTTAGCATTGTGTTGCCTCCACAATGACAGAAAGAGCAAAGCCTGAACAGCACTGTGTCATCAGATGCCTTAGAGGCATCAAAATCTAGATGCATATTTGAGTCTCAGTTTCTTCTATGTCATTTTTGCTCTGGGCGAGGAGAGTAGTAATTTGCTGCTGGCCTAGTTCAACTAGCACAAGATCAACAATTTTTCCTCTACCTTTTTTCCTTCCTGTGTCACTTTAACTCACTGGTCAAGAAACGGAATTGACTGAGTGTAGCTCTAAACCTTTCTACCCTCTCCCCTCCTTTTTTTCTACTGATGTGTGAACTCATCCAATAGCAATCCTATAAATTTGTATCAGGTAAGGAATTAATTTAGATTTTGTATTCAATACAGCAAGGAAGAGAGCATTATAACAAAGATATGTTACATCAATGTCCATTTTTAAAATATTTCTGTGAGAGTTCATAGTCCACATAAAGTAGATCTGAGGCTGTAATCTTCAAAGATTGCTTAAAACTTGCATGCATTGCAAATAGACTGGGTTTATGCTTGAAGGTTCAGAGAAAATCTTGTTAATCTCTACAGTAGTCTTTAACGTAAGAGAATATTTTAGAATTCTGTAGCTTTTCTGTTTGCTAATGCTCAAGTTTGGATTCTGAAATACGGAAAAAAAAATCATCTAGAGATATTTTTTCTCATTTCCACTTTTTTTTTTTTTTTTAAAAAAAAAAAGGTAAGCAAGTACTCCTGTAGCAGATTTTAAATGTTATGCTAAAAATAATGCAATATATAGCTGAGCAAAGTCGGTTTAATGTACCGAGATACCGGGAGTATATTTTTCACTTTTTGAGAGGAGAATTTGAGATGGATGAGCCTAAAGGCAGTGATCTGGCTTTTGTTCTGGTAAAGAGGAGCATGAGAATAAAGAACACATCCTCTGATATCCTGCCAGCATTGCACATCTGGTTAAACTTCTTTTTCCTCATCAGGAATGGAGTACTAAATACATTTGTCTGTCTTTCCTCAGCCTTGTTATCCAAATTTCCTTTGTGAATATATGACTTTTTAAAAGTCATGGATTTGGCATCCATTTTTAAAGATAGATTTGGATTCTAATTGTGTAAGAGCTGCATCTATTCCTACTTACTTAAATGAGGTTTGCACAGAGTAAAGAAGATAGCTGAAAATATCTCAACTTAGTTATTTAAATCCTCAGAAGTTGTGTTTTAGAGTTCAAATTTACTTCAAAATGTWGAGAAATGAATTTACTAATTTCATTTTTCTAACTAATTTCATTAATTATTAATTAATTTATGCTTGAAGYATACTTATTTCAAGGATCTTTTCAAAGGTCCTATCTTTACAGAATCACAGGATSGCTGAGGTTGGAAGGGACCTCTAGAGATTATTTAGTCCAACATCCTCAGCTCAAGCAGGGACACCTAGAGCACGTGGCATAGGGTCACATTCAGGCAGGTTTTGAAGATCTCCAAATCACTCTTTACCCTCATCTTACTCCCACTTAGTGTGAGTAAGTATTCAGGAGAATACACGGCAAGGTCACTTACAKTTTGACTTTGTGTGCCTTCTACATATCAAAATATTGCTTAACACAAATGTTATGAGTGCATAAAATATTTCAAACATAATTAAAACAGGAAAAATCAAAGAGCAGTACTTTGAGGTGGGCCTACATGCTTTGTTTCCTTTCTGAAATAAACTGATGGAATGAGAGAGTTGAATTCAGGGGAATAATAAATAAATAAATAAATAAATAAATAAATAAAAGAATACTGGAAAGCAGTGGATTGGAGAACAAGAAGGCACCAGGGTGGGCCCTGAGTTACCCATTGTTAGAAAACCCATGTTTAGACAGACCCTGAGAAAAGACATCTGATGGTATTGAAAAAAAGAACCTTGCTACGAAGCAGGGACAGCAACACCTCTCAAATACTGCAGGAGATGTCCTAGAAAAGGACCATGATTTCCTTCTGATTATATGACTCACAATAATTCTACCTGTTTACAATAACATTTAACAAAAATCTTGAAAAAGGTTTGAAAAAAAATGTAAAGGAAATAAAGGACATTTTTCTGTAACCTCTGGGACATTCAATAATGTATCAGATTCTGATAATTTTATCACTCGTTGCAGGCCTTTTTAACCTCCATTTCCACTCAGTTGTACTCCAGCTGTTTACTCTCAGTCCTCCTCCCCCTGTTCACCTTCAGTGGTACTACTGCTGTTTACCCTTAGACCTACTACCTCTGTATACACTCATGGTACTCCCCCTGTTTACCCTCACTGGTACTCCCCCTGTTTACCCTCAGTGGTACTCCCTCTCTTTACCCTCAACCCTACTCCCCCTGTTTACCCTCAGTGGTCCTCCCCCTGTTTACCTTCAGTCCTACACTCCCTGTTTACCCTCACTCCTGCTCCCCCTGGTTTCCCTCAGAGGCACTCTCCCTCTTTACCCTCAGTGGCACTCCCACTATTTTAAGTTCACTGGAACCTGCCCTGTTTACACTCAGTCCTACTCCCCCTGTTTTCCTTCAGTGGTACTCCCCCTTTTTACCTTCAGCCCTAATCCTCCTATTTGCCCTAAGCAGTACTCCTTAGTTTTACCCTCAGCAGACTCCCCCTTTTAAAACAATTTCTCTCTATCAATCTTGCCTTTAAAAATCTTCACCTGAGAAATAAAAATAAAAAAAAAATAAAAAAAAAATAAAAATAAAAATAAATAAAAAAAAACCTCCAAGAAATGCCTTTGTATTTTGGACAGGATTGATACTTAGATTTATTTTTCTCCTCTAAGTACTGTAAGCAGGTTCATATAATGGTTGATGATTAATCCCATTTTTAATTACTTCTGCATTCTTAGTCTTGTCTAATCTTATGGATGTTTACATATTCTGGGAATATCTCATGGTCTACTCTCACTACTTAAAGAGAATAGGAAATGCCTTCAATTCGGTCCTGCAGTGACRTGGAATAATGAACAGTAAAAGATTTCTACCCATTCACCCATCTTTGTCATCTCCTTGCTATTAAAACACAGCTGAAATCTCACAATAGTTTCATAGAAGGATCATTCTGAAGAAATCAGTAGGAGCATTGAAGGCGGAAGGCAGCATTTGAGTTCTACAGTATAAGCAATAAATACTTGATGCTACATATGGATGTCAGGACGACCACCTGTCACATTATTTTAGTCATAAGTAATAAATTCTGATTGGTTCTGTTGCAACATTCTTTGTCATATTCTCTGCTGAAACCTCCCATTCACTTGCTAACGCTAAGGGGGCACACCACACCTTCTAACTTGCACTAACTTGTGAATCTGATTAAATTCTTCAAATTTACCTTTGCCCAATTTAGCTTCCTCACAAGAACAGTGTTCCTTTGAAYCAGCCCTGTGGGGATAATTTTTCACAGCTAATTATGTGTTAATTTGATAATAGCCAATAGAAAGCAAGAAGTGTCTTGTTTAAAATGTTAATCAATAAATTAATAAATAATTAGTGATTTAATTGTTCTTTAWACTTCATTTCTTACACATTGCAAGCTTAAATTATTTTTTTTTAAATGAGCTGTAAAGCAAATTCTAGAAACTCTTGTCGCACTGAACTTGGTACACTCCCACTGATGTTCATATTATTGTAATAAAATTTATAGTAATTATGATTCATTTGAKAGTTATTTTCTTCCTTGACTGTGTTAACTTTATGGGATTTATGCATGCACAGCATGTTTCACAAGTGTGGGTTTTACTTCAAACCATGATATGGCTGATTTTACTTGATGCTATATTTGACTATGTATTCTGGAATCAGTGAATAAYAGCTTAACTAAATTCACTGTTAGTAATGAAATTCTCTTTCTGATTTTATTTCTGGAAAAAATTTGGTTTCCTATATTTTCTTTTCCTTCAGCAAGTGGAAATATTTCATGTTTATAATGCTACAGTGGAAGACAGATTTTGTCTTCTGATTTGTTTTCTCTAGAACTTCAGAGATGAAAGGATTTGTTTTAAAAAGCCAGTCCAGCATCATCTGTGATTCTTCTTTGCACTTATAGCAAAGAAGACAATG
>NW_020455743.1:477147-511584 GCF_003342845.1 Nothoprocta perdicaria
TTTTAAAGGCATTGGTACAAACGTTTAAATTGAATCCTGAGGGCTTTTAAAGGCATTGGTACAAATTACAACTGAATAATGTTCAAGAACAAAAAATTAATGCATTCCATAGAGCATTGAACTAGAAAGTTTGTGTCCTATTTGTGCCCCAGGACACCTACTGATTATCAGTAGTGGGTCTACATTTTCCCTAGTCTTCGTTTTGTTTTGTCTGTATTTGAAGAAGCCCTTCTTGTTGTCCTTGACATCCCTTCTTAGATTTCATGTGCCAACAAACCTTCCTCATCACATCCCTSGCAACATTCTTTTATTCCTCTCAAGGGGCCTGCTCTCTTTTACATATTCTGTATACCTTGTTCTTCTATCTGAGTTTTGCCAGGAGCTCCTTGCTCATCCATGCAGGTCTCCTGCCCCCTCTGTTTGGCTTCCTACTCATAGGGATGCCCTGATCTTGAGCTTGGAGGAAGTGATACTTCAGTACTAACCATCTCTCTTGCATCCCATTTCCTTCTAGGGCCCTAGACCATGGGATCCTTCCAAGTGGGTCCTTTAAGAGGCCAAAGGATGCTCTCCTGGAGTTCAGGGTTGTGATCCTATTTATCACTCTGTTTCCTCCTTGCAGGTTCCTGAAATCCACTGTCTTATGGGCACTGCAGCTTAAGTTGTCCCCAACCTTCACATCTCCAAASAGCCCTTCTTTATTTGTTAGTGCCAGGTCCAGCAGTACACCCCTCCTTGTTGGTTCCTCCATCACCAGCATCAAAAAGTTATCATCAGCGCTCTGCAGGGACCAGGATTCTCTGTGTTGTCTTTCCAGCAGATATCAGTGTGATTGAAGTTCCCCCTAAGAACCAAGACCTCTAATCATGAAGCTCCTTCTAGCTGTCTGTACAAGGCCTCATCAATTTCCTCATCCTGATTAGACAGACCTGTAGTAAACACCCACAACAGTGTCTCTCGTACCAATCTGCCCTTATTCTTCATGTATGAACACTCAACCTGCTCTTCATGTACCCTTAGGTAGAGTTTGATACTTTGGAGTTGTTTTCTTACACAAAGAGCAACTCCCCAACCTCACCTTCCTGACCTGTCTTTCCTAGAAAGCAYGTAGCCATCCATGACAGCACTGCAGTCATGTGAGCTATCCCACCATGCCTCTAATTGCAATGAGATCATGGCCCTGTGACAGCACACAGAGCTCCAGTTCTTCCTGCTTGTTCCCCATGCTGCGTGAATAGTTATACAGGCACTTCTGGAAGATAATTGAGCCTGCAAATTTCCCAGTGAGGGAGCAAGAGGATCATCCATAACAATCCGCTATTGTCCCGTACCTACATCCCCAGCAGCAGGTACCTGCTGGAGGCATCCTAACTTGAGCTGTGTTTTGATGACTTTACCCAGCTGTTTCAGCTGCATAAAGCTGACCCCTTCTCCTATCTTTCTTAGTTTAAAGCTCTCCTTCCCAGCCAGGCCAATCTATTGGCAAAGACACRTGTGCCCTGTCTAGTAAGGTGGGAAACATTATAGAGCCTTCTTGTTATTATTATGTACTATGCTGAGAAGCACTAATTCTACTACTATTACAAAACCCTTCCTTCCTATGTCTTTCAGTGTCTCTCCATAGCTGGAATAATAAATTCACCTTCCTSTTCTCTCCCCACCCCATCTTCATTTGTTTCTTTGTGGTGATTTGCATAAGCCACTTATTTCCCTGTGCTATGCATTTTTTAATGTGTTTTATTGCCTTCGCTCTCAACTCAATATGACTTCTGTTTTGAGCAATCAGTTCAGAGTGATCGTTTACAACATGATCCCAGAAACGATTTTGACTTATGATATAAAGATAGAATCATGGCTGATTCTCTCTCTATCTGGCTCTTTCTTTTTCTAGAGCTTTTGTTTCCCACATATACTATCTTTTGCGAACAAAGTATTAGCAGTTCCTGTGCTGAACAACATCAATGGATTTTGCAGTGTAGTTTTATAAATAGAACCAGATTACATTTTTCACAAAATTCATCTTTTATATTTTTCCTTTTGAGTATAGCTACTGCATATTCAGAAGTATTTATAAAAGCTGCATTTTAATGACCCTTCTATTCAAATATTCATGGCACTAATACATTGTCCATTTGATTTTCTAGGAATTGTAGATGCCTGCTGAATCAAAGTGAGAACATTCACATGCACAATCATCSTAAAAACATATCTTAACAAGAATAGATGTAAAATAAATAGCAAACTATAAATTATCTTTTGGAATTAATAGTAAAAACAACATATGATTGAAAAAAAAGCTAAGTGTATAACTCTTGAAATAAAATCACTTTTTTATGCTTTTGCTGTTCATATATTAGAGATAAGAGATGACAAGACAGTAAATATGCAATATTAGCTGTTTTTTAAAATTGCTTTTAAAAAGCTTTTAATAGCTAATAGAACTTGATAACTAAACGATGCTATAAACAATTCAGCACTTTTATGTGTCACTARTTAAAATGAAAGACTAATTAAAATTTAAAGGAAGAAGAAATCACATATATTTTGTTCTAATGACTTCATCATTTATTTGTTCTTTTCCTAAGATTCTGGCAATCTATAAACTTTTCTTTCGTGATAACACAAAGAAATCATCCCATACTTAGATTCACTGCTAGACTTACCAAAGGGTCTTGCCACAGACTTTCTTTATTTTGCAGTCTTTTTAAATTCTCGCTAAGTTGCTTCTATATTGACTTCATATATTTTTATCAAGCAAATAAGGCAGATGGGAAGTAGCTTTAGAAAACAGTATTGTCTCACGATATTCTTTTGGATACTGGAATTTAAGACATTCTTCAGGGTAATGTTTGTTCTCCTGAACTTCTGGGCCCAAAGACCTTGTGTGTGGTGTAGTTTTCATTTACCCCAGCATATTGGATGCTATTTCATTCTCTTCTGTGCCAAAATAATGAGATGCCTAGTCACTGAAGCMGATTTTTGGTTTTATTTGGCTAAAAAGTATGTATTGCTACTGAATAGGAGTAGAATGGATGTTCAAGGGGGAAAAATGTTTTAGTCATATTATRTTGTCAATATTTTCAGCTAATAAAGAGAATATTCTTAGGCAAAAAGGAAAAAAAAAATGTTTGGTGGATTAGAAACTTGTATCCCTGTGACTCTGAATCTTTGCTTTTCAAGTTTCAAAAAGTGTATTCATTTGAAAAGCCTGACAATTGCAGTTTGTCATCATTTGTTGGTGGGTAACTCTGTTAGGAGACTTAATACGACCCTATTATAATGAAATGTGTTTTCACTATTTTGCCGAAAATCATGTTGTCAAGAACTGAATGTCCACAAAGGAGACAGAGGAGTCTTAAAACTTTATTCAAACAAAGGAAGAGTCTGCCGAGGCATGCCCTTGTGCGATCTCTCAAACTACAGGAGGGCGCAGCCTCCTTCTATCCTAATTTCCCAACTGAGATATGCCCTCTCCTTTTCCCCATTGGCTAAGGTACTCAGAAGTTACAGAATTCCCGGCTCGCCTAACATATGTTTCTCGTTGATATGTTCCCCCTTCCTGGCCTAATTAAAGTGACTTTATGCCTCCCCTGAGTGTGAAAGTTARTATGCATTAGCTCATTACGCTTGCACCTACTCTGTTGAAGTTCATTCTGTGGTCATTTGTTAATAAGGATGCCTCTTCTCCCCTCCTGTTTTCCTGGAGTTCAACTGCAGCCAATTACATAGGTGTAGCCCAACCTCCTTGTCTGAGCTCCCTAGTCCTGTTCGTCAAASAATGTGGACATTTCACATATTTGTAAGGACACAGACTCCTTTGTTCCACTCACTACCATGAAGGCAATGTTATGTAAGGCTTTTAGATCCCTTCCTGACTACTCTATTTGTTGTAATTGGTTTGGATATTTCCATTCCTCATGCTAGCTCAGATAATCGTTTTCTGTAGAACCCATGTATGCTATTTCAAAGTTCCTCTTTCAGAAATGTAACCAGTACCATTCCAGACATCCACTAATGCCTGACATTTTTTTTTCCCCCTACTTTAATCATTTCAGAAATCAATCAATTTTGACAGTAAGTCAAAACTGAGTGAAACAGAAATGCTTGGCTAATGTTAAAGAATCTGAGGACAAATCCAGATTGTGTTTTCTGCATATTTGTTTGTACTTTCAGATGAATCATTACAGTTAAGCCTGTTACCTTTCTGTTTGTATACATAACAGTTTCTTTCCTGACATTGTTTCCTTTTCAAAGATTAAGATAAAAATGGGGTGAAGAATAAAAGAAGAGTAAAACAGTCTGTGGTTTTCACAGTAAATTTCTGGATACAAATAAAACTGCTTGATTTGAAAAAWAWATATATATATATAAATGTTATATAACATAATAATAGAATGAACTACTTTTTTCAAAAGAAATAATTTATTTTCTCTGCTTGCAAATATGAATCTATCAAGTAGTGATGCAACAGTTCAGAACTTGGTTGAACAGACATTATTGATGCAGACTTGGTTTTTGCTTGTATCAATAATAAATGTTCACATTTCAAACCAGAATTCATCTCTTGATTTGAGAGCAAAAATATTTCATGCCTATAAGGCATGAAAATATGGACTGAAAATTGTAGTAAATGTTAATGTAAATGTGAGTGAGACTCGTGACTGACCTGGAGGTGCAATTTGTTGACTATGAAATAAGACTAGTAGCTTCAGCTTCATCTTTCTTGATGAGACATGTTCTCTGTTTCCAAGAGACTCATTTGTCTGTTGTTAGCAAAATCTCTGCTTAAATAAAGTATCTACCTTTTTTATCTACTTTTTTTGTTTTTTTTTTTATGTTAGATTTGCAGTGTGAAACTGTGGATACATGGCTTTTTTTGTTGATTGATCATTGACATGAGTAAAAGTAGCTTAAATATTAAGCATTGAGCTTGAAAAATAGTGCAAATGATCTTTTTATTGTTATTTGAGTTTTGCTTTTTCAATTAATCAATTTGCTATTGATAGAATTCTCCATAAGACATAAAGAAGTGTATTTTTAATTTAATTTAATTTAATTTAATTTAATTTAATTTAATTTAATTTTATGGAAAAGTTGAGGAACTTTCCCAACTTTGAATTGTCTGTCTGCTAACATCCTCTCTTTAGGATCTAAAGGAAAAATTCTTTTTTCCAAAGAACAGAAAGCCAGCCTGAATGCTCAAAATCATGAGTAACGCTTAGGAAATTTGATGCCTAAGTACTCTGAAAAGTTTACTGTTGTTTTTCCATATTCCTTATCATTTTATAAAATGAGAGAGATGATTCTGAAAATCTATAAATATACTTTGTTTTTAAGAACAGTGCAGCGTTAAAAAAGAAGAGAGAATATTTTCACTCTTTTTTTTCTCCTGAAACCTGTCTTTAAGGGTCTGTGCTAAAATTGAATTTAGGTAGCAATATAAGTGACTTAATTTTCATCATTTTCTTCATGGTTGATTAATGAATTTGAAGTAAAAAAGCAGCTGTTATTCATTGTCCAAGTGAAAAAAAAAAAAAAAAAAAAAAAAGTTACGCTATGTTTCCAAGTCTTAGGCCTTGGAAACTTCTTTAAGGAAAACATTATAATACTTTTTTTTTCTTTTTTTTTTATGTTTCTCATGGAATTACAAACCAAATGAAACATAAATATGGTATTTTAGTTAAACAAAATGATTCTAACAGCTAGGGAAAGTCTAGCAYTTCTAAGCAAATAAAAACCAAAGAAAATCAGAGAAAATATATTTTTTTCATGACAGCTAAACTAACAGAGGGTTAGAACAAATAATTCAGGATTTAGACAATTCTAACCAACTGGTGCCAGTGCTGCTGTCATTCACTATCACAATACATGAAAGATGCTACCCTAATCCAAACTCCATAGAAGAAAACAAATTACAGTAAATCTCTGCAGATTTTTAAGCATAAGAGTCAGTATTTATAAATGAAACACCTTTCATCCTGAATTATTTTCTACTTAAAAGTAGGCTGTAGTTTCTCTTTCTTCTGACCCAGAAGAAATGAGAAGAGGCAAGCTTTCTTTTTTCTACCCATAATTGGAAATCTGATCTAGTATCAGCACTGTGTAATACTTCTTTTTTTTTGGTGAGTGTGTACAACTACAAATGGGTTTATCAATTACTTAAGATTTTGAGCTCTGTTTCCTTTATACAGAATTAATGCTGTTTCAACAGCACTTTGAAGAATGACTTGAGAGAAACTTAAKCCAAAATTAAAATGTCCTCTTTAATAATAATAATAATGAAATGCTTCTTTCATTCCTTTCTTTTAATGCTTCCTGACATGCTAACATTTGCTTTCTTTTACCCCATGATGCCTTTTCCCCAGATGTTCCTGTGAATGTCATATTCACAATTAAATTCCCAGGTGTTGTTAACATCTTCATAATGCACTGAGGATGTGTATGCTTCTGTGTATCTTAATGTGGAAGGCAGCACACATTTCACAAAGTCTCAAATATACATAAATGCCTAATTAAAGTTTTTTTTATTATTTTCTTTTTCATTAGAAATAGCCTTTCAGTGGCCGTCTTATACTAACGAGAAAGTAGGAAACTGAATTTTAACACTACTGAGAACAAGGTGTGTAAATTTAAGTATTTCTAATTTTCAAATCTTAGCTCCTTTAAAAGCTGGAGACAATTTTCTATTTTGCATATGAAGACAACTCTCTCTGAAGTTAATGGGAGGAAAAAATGAATTATTAATAAGGGTTAGAAATAGATTCCACATAAAATAAATATTGGTTGTCACTTACACTGTGCATCCTGCGTACAATAAGAAAAGATAGCTTTTGTCCTGATATTATCTCTTAACACTGTGAATACATAGTATGAAGCTGGGGAGAGAGTTGTTTTCCTTTTTCTTTTCACATTTTTTGAACCAAAATAACTTACTGTAATTTTTTCACTTAGTTTGCTGAAATAATATAAAACACAAGACTGGTTTTGCTATTGCATAAACGAGTTTCATAATTCTTGCCCAGCAGTAATAGCATTTTGTACATACAGTTTTCCATAARGTGCATACTCAGCTTTGTTTTTTTWAGATGACATTTTTTACTTGAGAACTTCCCATACATTCATACATTCAGTCTGGAAAATAGCCTCTTCTGTGTAATATTCATTCATTTATTTCTTTTTCTTTTTCCAAATGAGAACACACACTTCTCTTCAAAGCTTTTATAAAATGAATGTGCATACTGTTCAGTAAATGTCTCTCGTCTTGTCATTGCAAGGTGTATGTAATTATCCTGGCAAAATTACCATCAATATACATTATTCAAAAGATGGTTACTGGAGTTCTGCTGAATGAGCAACATTCAAAAAATAATAATAAAAAAGGAGCTGATTGAAAGTATACAGCAAATGTAATAMTAGTTATTAACCTGTTTTATCAGTTTCTTTTGTGTCTTTCTAACTATAGAAAAGAACCTTCAAGTAGAACATTTTCTCTGGCCTTTTTGACATTGGCTTCCCACACTAATTTCTTTATATATAATATAATTACACACACATACACACACACGTATGGGTGCAGTTTTGCATGATTCCTAAAATAGCAGGTCAGCACTTGAGTATATGTGTGTACATGTTTTTGTGTATTAGTTTGTTTAAAATCCCTTTCTGAGTCTGTCCATATAAAGTACGACTTTGCACATTTACTTTTTGTGACTTAATGCATGTAATGAGCTAAAAGCTATAGGCACATTGGCTGAGCCTGCAGCTGACTAGATAACTGGTTGGTAATTCAGTTTGTTAGCATGGGAGAATTTCTAYATACTTTAAGTGAAAAAATTTCATTTCAGCACCCTCACATGCTCTACATCCTCATCAGCTTTTTCAGTCCTGTGTCGTCAGCTGAGTATAGTAGGAGGAACGTGTTTAATCTGTAGTCTCTAGTATAGTATGAAAAATTTTCACTGCTTTATAAAATATCAGTGAGTTCTGATCTCTAAAAGTCTGAGAAGGTTTTCAATAACAGATACTGACWGTATCCTAAAACATCTGGTAGCAGGAGAATTGTAAAGACTATGACATAGTTGTAAGGCAACATTCAGAATACATTTTTTTTTAATTGCATTTGTATTGTGTAAGAACCTGTCTGCAAACTTTTAAACATATTTTGTTTTGAACACAAAATTTGTCCTTCCAAAACTGAACACAAATATTGTCCTTCCATGAACTGTTAACAGTGATTTTTTTTTTTTTCCKCATCTCATACTTCTGAGAAAGTAAACACAAGTAACAATCACTTAGAATAGCTTTTCCTTCCCTCCACACCCCTCTCCGCTCCATTGTTTGCATACTGGTAATGTCACTAGGTGCATAGCTCTGGAAATAGTGTATGAACTTTTACTGAAGACTGTGCATGAACACAGAAAAAAAAAAAAAAAAAAAAAAAAATTGCTTTGACATAGGTATTTGCTTCCGTAATTTAAAAGAGGCTAAATGAAATTGCTGTAAAAAAAGGCTCAGTACTGAGGAAAACACTGCCCTAAATATTCCATTCACGTAGACAGAAGAAAGTTTGCACTGGTCATACTGCTGCTCAGKAGTAAAAAGGAAGATGCAGTTCGTCCTAAGGCTTAACAGTGTTACCTTGCCAAAAATGAGAGCCTAAAATAATTTATGTCCTTTTTTTTATGTTTCAAAWGTGGATTTACTTGTTTACTTGTAGCACAAGATTCTGACATTTGCAACTGACTCAAATTTGTAAGAATTAGGAGAAGATATATCTGAGCATGTTAGCCCCTAAAGAGAATCAGCTGCAATAAAGATTTATAGATAAGGAAAAGGATATGACCCTCACATACACAAAAATTGTCCCACTAKTGGGGGAAATAAACCCACTAATGAGAAAAATAATCCCACTAGACTTGGAGCATTCTCAGCCAAATTAAAATTAAAATCATCTTCAATAGTATATGAGATGAAGTGTGGTCAGCTCTGCATGGCTACATAATCTTCAAATGCTCTTCTGAGGCTTAAAAATGTTTGAAGAGCATTGTACCACAAACCTTTAGTATTTTGAAAAGTTATTTGTTCACAGTGCTTTAGCGGTTGTTGGAATAGGGCTAGGACAGCAAGATTTGTCCTAAAAGGGGAAGTATTGTCTGAAGTCATGCCTGTAGTTCTAACAATACATGTGTGCTGAGAAATCTTCTGTATAAGGCCTGATACGTTTAGCTAGTTTGTAAAAAAAATTAAGGGGCAACCAATACTGGAGAAAATAAACATGCTGATTCAGAAATACTGAAGGGCTGAATTGCAAATGCTTTGCCTAGCAAAATGAATCTTACAAACATCCTAACATGATGCAGTTTTTCATACTTGCTATGGATTCTGGTGGTGCATAGATGCAAGAACAGTACGAAAGTACTGAAAGTTGTATTTGAAACATATCAAAATATCAAAAAATGATATATGAATAAAAACTGCTTAGTGTCATTATGGTAGAGCTGAATCAGTAAGACTGACTTTTCAGAACTTGCCCATTTTTAAGCCTTGTTTTATTCCGTATGAGATCTAATGAAGTATGTTGGTCTATGCTGTCCCTTCAGACACTGGCATTAGAATGCAAAACTGACTTCCTGTGTGATTGATAACTAAAAGCTATTTCTTAGATTTTAAATGTTCTATTAGAGGATTTAATATGTAATAAGAAAAGATGCAATTTATTGTGCAAAGAGTATGCATGACCTAATTAACTTATTTAGTTATTTGTTTAAATCAAATGATACCAAGATGTCTTGATCTTTTTTTCATCATTTCCCTGAAACAGGGCTGGGAAGGGGGAGCAGAATCTTTGAAAACAATTTATATTATGCTCTAGCTATTCATACGTTCATACATTTAATTAAATCTTTATGTCAGCAGTATTGAAAAGTCTTATTTATTGATAAGTGCAGCTAGGATAAAATTAGGTGAGTAACCACAATACAGTTAAAAGTAACTCACTTAAGCAATGTTTGTCAGATTCAGTAATTAAAACTTCATTAAGTAGTATAATACGAGTAATGACTGTTTCTTTCTCTTTTCCATCTCATGTGGAAAAGGGCTTTTGTGGTGTCATTTTTTTTTCCATTCTGTTTCTCCTATTTAGCCTAGTGTTGTCTAGTATGTTTTCTATCATAATGCATAGATTGTTTTTGCTTTTTTACATCTTTTTACATTTTTTTCCAAGAGCAGAGTACTCAGCTAGTACTTTGCTCTTAATAATAAAAAATCCAAATGAAATAATAGAAAAATAATCTTTGCATAATTCTGTGATGTCTCTGTGACCACTAGGAGACTAGATTAAATCTTTTAACTAAAGAATTTATATTAATAAAATCTGTGAAAGTAAAGCCTGAAGAAAAATATTAATTTATGTAATCTGGTCTTTTATAATGCAGACTGCAAAATTGCATGTAGTCATTTCTGCATTGAATTATGTATCTTTGTGTAATAAAGACACATTTTCTAAAATGATACCTATTGTTTTATCTACCTCTGAATTATGAATTTTCAGATATCCATTTTTAAGCTTTTCTTCATTCACAAAGGTTATTATTTTTCCTCCTTTATTTAAAATTTATGTATATATTCCTTGGATGCYGTTCACATGGCTGCTACAAAAGGCCCAGTTTAGCAGCACCAGTTGAGTATTTACCTAGTAGTGAAGCGGGGTTCAATCTCTTCTCCAGAATAACTACAGGTAGAACAAAAGGAAACAGCCTCAAGTTGCACCAAGGGAGGTTCAGGTTAGACATTAGGAACAATTTCTACATGGAAAGCATGGTGAAGCATTGGAATAGGCTGCCCAGGCAGCTGGTGGAGTCACTGCCCCCAGCAGTGTTCAAGAAATGTGTAGATAAGGCACTTAAAGGAATTAGTTTAACAGGTATGTTGTCAAAGGGCTTATGGTTTGGATTTGATGGTATTGAAAGTTTTTTCCAACTGTAATGAATCTATGATTCTATGATTCTATGATTCGATGACTCTATTTACATGGCTTCTTGCAGGCTTTGCTGAGCCTATATACTATAAGTAATAGACACAAGTGACTGGCTGAAATCTAACTCTACATGAACGTAATTTTCATTTTTAGTTTTCAAAGTTTTTTGAAATAATAATTGGCTATTTATAAAACATCTGAGTCTACAACACTCCTCTTGAGGCTGTTTAATCCAACTCTCCTGCTCAGACAGAGTCAACTACAGTTTATCTAGGGATGTGTCCAGTCAGGTTTTGAGTCTATCCAAGGATAGACTCTGTACCAGTGATTATTTTATGGTGTTGAAGCGGAATCTTATGTTTTCAGGTGTGCCCATTGCCTCTTGTCCTGTTGCTAGACACCACTGAGAAGTTTGTTTGTCTCTTTGTTGCACCCATTAGTTATTTATAGACATTGATAAGATGCACTCAACCTTCTATTCTTCAGCCTGAGCAGTTCCAGCTCTCTCAGGCTCTCCTCGTATTTCATATGCTCCAATCCTTAGTTAGTCTTGTGGCCCTTGGTTAGACTTCTAGGGTCTGTATCTCRTACAGGGGAGGCCGGTGCCAAATCCATCACTACAGAGGTGTGCCAGTGCTGGTAGATGACCTCCCTTGAACTGATGATGAGAACTCTTCTTAAGGCAGCTCAGGATACTGTTGGACTTCTTTACCTTAAAGGGCCATTGCTGGATCATGTTCAACTTGCTGTCTATCATCAATGTCCACAGAGCTGTTTTTCAGCCAGTTGGTACCAACCTCTAACTGTGCATGGAGATACTTCTCCAGAGCTGCAAGACTTGGCATTTCCCTTTGTTGAACTTCATGAGCTTCATGAGCTTTCTTCTGTTCCATTTCTCAAGGCTCAGCTTGTCAAGATATTTCTGAATGGCAGTAGCCCTTTTTTTTTTTTTTTTTTTNTTTTGGAAAACTTGGTGAGAATGCATTTGGTCCCATCATCCAGGTCATTGATGAAGGTGATGAACATATTGGCCCCAGCATGAACCCCTGCAGAACACCAGTAGTGACTGGTCTTCAGCTAGATCTCATGCTGCTGATCAAAATTGTGAGTCCTGCAGATCAGCAGATTTTCAGACCACCTCTCTCTCCATTCATTTCATCCATTCTTCATAAGTTTACATGTGCAAATGTTATAGGAGATAGTTTTAGAAGGTCTTGAAAAAGTCCAGGTTGATGATATCAAACACTGTTTCTTTGTCCGCCAAACTAATCATTTTACTGTAGAACCTTTCAGGTTGGTCAAGCGTGATTTTCCATTTAGAAATTCATACTGACTCCCATCCACCACCCTGTTACGTGTTTGTAAATGGGTGCCAGGAGCTGAGCCACCTTTCTAGACACCAAGGTGAGTCTGACCAGCCTGTGGTTCCATTGATGCCCCTTCTTGCCCTTCTTGAAGGTAGCAGCAACATTTGATTTCTTCTGATCATCAGACCTTATCCTGTTCACTATGACTTTTCAAAGATTATCTGAATTGTCCTCACAATGCCATAGGACAGCTCCTCTAGCACTCCGAAGTGCCATCTCATCAGGTGGACTCCTGATGAAATGTTCCCTAAGCTAATCATCTTCCACCAGGGAAAAGTCTTCTTTGCCCTAAACTTTGTGTCTGGTCTCAATAGTCTGAGACTGCAGAAGGAAAATGTTACCAGTAGGAAAACTTAACCAGGGTGAAGAAGACGTTCAGTACTCAGCCTTTTCTATGGCTTTTGTTACCAACAGCCTTTCCCCATTCAACAGTAGGGCCACATTTCCCTTAGCTTTCTTTTTGCTGCTATTCTGTTTGTAGCTTATCTTCTATTCTGTTGTGTTTCATATTCCTCTCCAGATTAAGCCCAGGACAGTGAACCTGTTCTATAGTTGCAGATCTGCAGTTGAAGCAGAAGCCTTCCTCTTGGTGCCAGGAGTCACCAACTTCCATCCTGTGCAACTGGCCTTTTCCAGTGGATCTCTGCTTCCTAAACCAAAAAGCACAGATTCCGTCTACACTCATTCTGTGCAGCTAGGGGCTCAGGCTCTTATACCTGCAGGATTTTGGAGATCATCTGTTCTCTTTACTTTCATCTTCTCTTATGTTGGGCAGCTGGCTGACCTACTGCAGCTCCTTGACAGTCCAGTCCTTCCACCAAGGCATATCTATTACACCAGCCTTAAGGTTATCTGTAAAGCATCAAACCTGCAGAGCTGCATTCTTCGAGGTCAACTCCATCTGCATTAAGTGCTCTGATGTTATTGGGATAGTTGCTTCAGTCAAGAAACTCTAAACTGTGAATCAAGAACCACTGCTGCACACTGTACAGAGTTTTTGGACCCTTTCTGTGCAAAGTGATGCACCAACTGCTGCATCTGTTGGCTGTCTATGTAAACTGCACTCAGATTTGTAGTTACCTACACTATAAAGGAATGTTGCAGCCCAAATGGTATAGACAAGGTTATTTCTTTTAAATTTACTGGCAAATTGGAAATATACTGGATGAGTAAAAGTGCAGAAAGTCCTAGAAAATCTGTGTATCAGAAATGCAGGAAACAGGAGTGTTTATCACCCAGCTAATTCTCCGTAACCTAAGAGGTCCTCCAAAACATGCTGTGACCTGCTCTTCCAGAAGATATTTGTCCTTGATGTACTCTCTACAATAAGTAAGTGCATAAGTAAATAAGAAGATAACTGGTTTATAGCTAAGCTTGCAGAAAGTTAAAGTACATAAAGTTATTGCTTTCTGAGTACATTTTTACAAAGTCTGTACTATTAACTATTAAGTTGGTGATTTCTCATAATGAAAAAAAGAATTCACTGCACTTTAAATTTGAGTCCCTGTATGTGTGAGCCATGTCACAGTGTGACATTGGGCACAGAGGTGTCAATAGGCTTTGGCAGTTTGGGAGGTTTCTGACACTTCTTCTTGTGGGNTTTTTTTTTTTTTTTTTTTTTTTTTTTTTTTTTTTTTTGGACAATAGCCACATAAACTATTCTGATAACCAGAAATTTGATAGAAATAGCATAGGTAACATGCTGTTGCAGGAGGAAGATGTGAATAAGAAAAATATCTTTAGAAGATACTGGGATTTGATCTCTCTTTTTTTTTTTTTTAGAGTGAAGAGTCAACTTAGGCATTTATTTCGCTTTGCTTTTTTTTTTCCCCCTTTAAAAAAGACACATTTTTTCCCATAAATGTAATAGAGGATTCATGTGTGTCACTCTAAAAAACCCTCTATTTTGCTAATCTAATTGTTACAAGGATGTGTCATAACCAACATATTGTTTAACCTACCACATTTCCACCTCAAATACAAATCCTTTCCTTGTGAAATCAAAGAAGACTACAGATTAACTTGTTGACGTCTCAAAATTAATTTTTTTAGTGACACCAGCTGATACCTCAAAACATGGAAATTGGTCATGAGTGAATGAAAACATGTGCTAAATTAAATGTAGTGTTGCAGTTTAGTCTAATTATTTCAATTTATAAGAACTAAAAAATGTCAAACAAACATGCAGACAGGCCCAAGATACTACTTTATTTGTTATAGATTGCTTGGTTAATGCTCTAAATAGTCCCTTTCTTTTTCTCTCTTTTGTGGAGGTGGTGTGGATGTGGCTTTAGGGAACAGCATGTGATATTATGATCAATGGAGTTAAACTCATTTAGCTTAATTGAGCCTTATGAGCCTTGAGTCTTGTGAGCCTTGAGCCTTATGGTTTTTTTATTCCCCAAAACTCACTGGGAGTTCACAAACCTTTGTCGTATGAATAAGGCTGTGACAAAGAAAAAGCTTTAATTTTCTTTCCTGTTAACCAGTTGAAACAGCTCCAGAAGCACTGTAATGTATCTGGTTTGAATGTTTACTCAGAATACAACTATGTGTTGGGGTATGACTTCTGAAGCAAAATCACATCCACATGATTCCCACTGAAGTAAAACGAGTTGCAGAAAAAAAGCTACTCTCAAGGTTCCCATAGGATACTGAAACCGAGAACTTTGCAAGAGTAGCCTTTACATCAATTCTGATCTTCTTCAGCAAGACTAAGCACTTCATTTCTTTATCTGTTGAGCATCTGTAGCGAGCTTTATTTTAGTATTTCATATTTTATGAGAGAACTGCTAAGGACAGCTGAGGATAGACTGAATATCCTTTACTGGGCCTTTTTTTGCAGTGCAATCACACTTTTGGCAATCCTTAGGAGCTGTGGGATGTCCTCCACACTCCACTTCTGTGCCTCTCAAAACTTCTTAGATCTGCCATATGGTGATATTTTTATTCAAGTTAAATTAGATAATGCAGTGTTTGTTTAATTTATGCATTTATTTTTAAACATACATTGCTTCACTCAGGAAGACCATAACGAATTATTATATCTACCTGAAATAAGAAGCCATGAGTTAGGTGAATTTTACCATAAGAGATCACATTTAATGAAACACTTGGTCTGCAAAAGATACAGGCTGATTTTTGTTTAGATGTAGCTCCTGCAAACAGCTGCTTTCAGTAAGAAATGTTTCCACATGTTTGGTGGAATATGAGAAGCATCTACATGAACTTGCCACTCCATATAAGAATATCAGGCTAAATTGAAATCCATTCGATTGAAGATCTACTTTTAAAATTATTTAAAAACTGTTTCTGTCTTTTGGTTCTTTCAGTTCTCATGGTTGCTCCAGTTAATTTAGCTAAATTTCTATATAGAAGATTGTTGTTGACATGAATGGGAAAAAAACCTGACTGCTTCAAAAAGTATATGAATTTAAGAACTTAATGGATTTTTTGAGGCTACATTATTAGTATTTTTTTTTCCTTTAGGCTCCTTGAAATTAAACCTGACTTATTACTTATATTTATATATTTTTTCCTGCCTTGGAGATTTTGTGGGACAGTGCAACCAGAGATTGTTTTCTGAGAACTCAACTGAAAGACTACAGAGAGTAGATTTACAGAGATTCACAATGAATTTGAGGATATTTTAAATAATTTGTGTAATGATGTAACTGTTGGAGCAGGAATAATCTTTGCCTCAAAAGCTGTTCCAGAGTCAGAGAGGTACCAAAGAGAGGTATTTATTGCAAATTATATCAGGATTCTCTTCTGAGATATTCAGGACATGCTCTCAAGTTTCTTCAAGGTATAGAGCAAATATTTTATTTTTGGTGGTTCTCATTTAATAAAATTTTATGAATATGAAGACAGAATAATAACGGTAATCAAATGACCTGGTAAGAAATTTCTTGCTAATTCCTAGTAATTACTTACCCTTTTCTAGGTTCTAGTAAGCTCAAGGTTTAGTACACATATCACATTCTCCTTTCCTTTCTTTAGTGTTAAATGTAGTCTCTCTATTAGGAGTACTGTTGCTAAACTGTGCTGTAATTTATTTTTTTTCCCTACCTACAACAAACAATATAGAAGGATTGTTATCAGTAGAAGTATGTTAGCATAATTTGTGTTTCCATATGAAAATAACTATGCTAGTATAAAACACTATTCAATAAAAATAAATCCTCATTAGGAAATTCAGGTATGCCAGCAAAAATATGGCATTTTGGAAAGCCATAGGAGAGCTGGACGCAGATTTTTTGATTCTTTTTTTTCTTGCTTCGTTAACTGATGGATGGATGGGATGAATTAAACGCCTAGCCAAAGGACCATACTGACTGATTTCTGGTATCATCTTTACCCTCTAATTCATACTGTTAAATGGCAGTCTTAGCATGGGCTATCCTGCCTGCGCAGGAGGAGGCAGTGAGATGACAGCGATCCCATTCACCAGCAGAGAGCCAGCAGGGTGTTGTGCTGAGAAGGAAATAGAGAGCTAAACAGGAGAATAGGGAGCCTTCTCATCTCAGAGAGTAACAAAAAAAAAAAAAAAAAAAGGCTTCTGAAATGAAAACAAGTAGACACAGTGCATTGAGTAATAAAATTAAAGGAAATAACTGTGTAAAAACATTTCTGGTTGAAGCAGATCAACTCGTACTGGGAATTCCCGACAAGAATCCTGTATATAGTACTGTTTGCTTTTTGTATGTGGCTTTTTGTCCCTGACTTGTAGCTATTGGATCTTGATTTACGCAGGCGAAACATTTATTGCTGCAGGTTGACATATTTAAATTTCTATAAACAAAATATGCTTTTGAGTATTCTGAAGAAATAAAAAGAACGGCCATGCATATTAAATCTCTTGCAAGAATTATAGGCTCATTTTTTTGACAGGTTTAAGTAGGCAGGGTATATGTTTAGAGATTTTTCTCAGGAATGTAAGAAACATAGGCAACCATCATTTTAAAAGAAAAAAAAAGGTGAACATGTTCTGTGCTGAAATTATAACTAATATGAAGAAAAAGAGAAACATCCCCAACTTACTGACTGGAATGTGTTTGTACCATGAATGTTAGCTTCACCCAGCAAAGGTTTCTGTCTCCTTCCTCTGCCTGTTAGAGTTTTGTTTTAAATATTCCATTCATTCCATTATCAGCTGTTAAGCTCTTCAGTATCTTAAAATCTTAGGGGATTTGGCAGCAAGTACTAGCAGCTGGCTCAGTTGAAAAGTGATGGTTGGACTATGAAATGGTTCTAGGTAAGATACAAGAGCTTCATGCTCTCCTGTTCACAAACTCTCCAGTAACATGCTAAGAATTTTCTCGCCCCTTTTTGACCTCCATGAGAGCTTTATATGGTGGTAGAACAAGACAAAAGTTGTAATGATGATGATGCAAATAGAATGGTTTAGGATAAAATGAATATACTACATCACCTGTTGATATTTTTTAAAAAATAAATATTCCTACTAGTATTTGTGTAATTATTACTATTAGTGGACATTTAGTTCCATAGATTAAATAATGTAGTACTATTCTGTATATGTATAGACATGCCTGTTTTTTTTTTTTTTTTTTATTAATAGGGAAAATGAGTAAATTAAAAGTTACAATTCCAGTAAAAGTATCTGACAAACTTTTGAAGTTATATGTGTGCCCAAAGATACATTAAAGTGTAGAGAAGGATAAACTGAAACCTACTTCCACACAACTGAATCACTGCTCCGAGTCATCTTGTACCTTGAGATTTCAACATTGAAAAGAATATTCTCTCCAGAAAGTCTCTTCTTAAATGAAACAAACAATTTCATTGCCAGCCACCTACAAAATCAGGAAATGTCAGGGATAGGTTTCCATTTCTTAACATTTCTGGCTTCATCCTTTACTTACTGCTAAGTCATGGGTATTAGTGCTGAGAAAAAGCACTGTTTAATCAATAGTGCAAATTAATTGCTACTGGCTCTAAACGTCAGAGCAGAATGAGGGGATCCATTATTCAGAACTAGCCTTGGATATGAGGAGACATAGAGCTGATGATTGCCTCATTCTTCCAGGCTGCCTATGTGAATTCTGGCAAATCTGAAAATGTAAAGACATTATTTTTAAAGCTGTGGTGATAAAACGCCTTTTAGAAGAATATGATKGTTTCTTCTTGCCTCTGAATAGTGTTGATGACAGTAATGATGATGGTATCTCATAGAGAAACTGAAGTCAAAATGTTTCCACTGGTGAACAAGCAAGAAGTATCCATTAAGTTTTTCATTTAAATATATTTAAGAACGTTTTATGGGTAGATATTGCTGAGGAAACTGTCCTTTAAGACTCAAGTCAAAATGAGGCTCTGGGGAGTCCTGTCTGGCCTCTAGCTGCTCATCCAGGCAGACAGAGCCTCATTTGGCTTTTGTGTCACATCTGCCAGCTCCATGCAATGGGAGGAGGTGGGATATTTTGAGTGACCCTAAATGTATCCACTTATGCATGACCACTTGATGTTGGCAAATGTTGGCAAAAATCTTGTCAAATGGAGAAAAATCAGTAGGAAGAAATTAATACAGACAAGGCTTATATTTTCTATTTTACCTTGCTGTGAGGATGTTTTAGTTGCTGGACATAAAGATGTTTTCATTCATTTCCCTGTAACCATACATCAGTTTCCAATATACAGTAGGGAAACTACTGCTGTTTTTATATAAGCAGCTTGCATACAGCAAGCAGCTTGTATATGAATAATTTTAATGTGACTGTATATATGCATATATAAAATTTGCAGAATTCAAGTTATATTTATTTAAGATATCTGTCTACAAAAACTGACCTTTTTTTCTAAAGAAAATATATCTTGTATATTAATTCATTAATTCAACAAATAACCAAAATATTATAATGACTATTGATCATACTACCCTGTGTTAGATTCTACAAATGCCCTAGTGAAATGAATGTTTCTTACACTTGTTGCTTTTTCCTTGATGTTACATCTGAGTTTGTTGTCTCGTGTTCATCTTAGGTTGCTCCTGGAAGAGGAGCACCTCACCTGCCACCTCTCTGGTAGCAGTACTGATAATTGCATGTTGTTATAGAGGATGACTAATATGACAGGAGAGAAAAACTCAAATGATAACTTGAGAGAGAAGATGGGAGTATATAGTCAGGGATTGGAAATGGGGAGAAGAAAGCTCACAGGAAGATARCTGTGAAGCTACTTGCCAAGATGTGTGGAAACATGCACCCACATACAAAAAACATATTTTCTAAGTATCTGTCATAATTTATTGAGGTGTTATTCTTACTTCTTATTTCATACATTAGTATGGCTTGTCTGAGCACTAACAACAATGAAACAGAAATGGATCTAACATTTAGAAATTTAGAATATATATAACATTTAGAAATCAAAACATATTTCCAAGAACATAACTGATGATTTGACATCAGAAGCACTAAAACTCAAAAGCTTAAGAATTCTGGCCACTTTCTTTAATAAAGATCTTGGTGTAGGTATAATAAAAAATCTCTGTCCTTTCAACTTTTTGTCATGTTTATTCATTTAAACACGTTTTTACTAAAAGGGTAGGACTTATATACCATTTCGAGATTGTACAGTATTCTTCAATCAGAACAGATTGGTCAACTTACTAACCAAGGAATAACTTAAGCATACTTTTCTAACATAATTTGTAGGGAAGGTCTACTATCTAGCCATTCAATGTAGTACTCAGCTTTGGTCTTTGCAAGCTTAGATACCCCCATTATCAAGACAACATYAGGTATCATTATTCTAATCTAGTGTAGCTTTTGATTACCTTAACAATTACCTGTAAAACATAAGAGGGAAGACAATGATTTCACTTAAAAGCTATGCATTGTTGTATAAAGCACTGAGGAATTATTTCTATATTGCTCTTCTCCAGGAATTTAAAGTTTAAATTCAGCATCTTGATTTCAAAACAGAAGTGTACAAAATTCAGACACTCTTGAAAGCAATGTTGTAGAAAGGATTAAAAATGTAAAGGCCTTTGAAAATTTTAAGTGCTAAATAAATGTGTTGTTGTGAAGGACAGTAGGGGGATGGGAGAAGCAGAGAATAATCCACTGTCCTCTCCTCATAGTCTCACTCATTACTGCCTGAATTTAGGTTTGTATAAATGGATTAGAATTATATAAATATGTCTATGCATAAATAGATATCCATTTAACCAAGTGGAACTGCATAAGAGAAATAAAATAGGTACAAAAATATCTACAATCTGGTTCTGATCTTTCAGATTCCATTGTGAAAAGAAATCATCCGTGAATTAAAAAATTTAAGCTAATTTTTTACTCAAATCTTTAGACTCCATGTTTTTGAAAAAACTTAGTAAACACGAGATGCAGTCATGCAAGTATTTGAGCATGAACATAAATACCTTCCTCAGGAAACAGCAAAAAATCTGAAAAATAGAGCGTTTTTAAGATGTCCTACAGTTTGTCTATAATGCAAAACAGTAATCCCAGATGGACATCTTTTATTTTGAAAACAGGTATGCAAAGTAAAATTTTAAGTGTTAAAATATTACAAACACCACAACATCCTAAATATGATGCCAGTTAATATAGCTTAGGATTTTTCAATATAAACTGAAATGAAAAGGGTGGAATGAAAAAAGGAGAAAGAAAAGATAAGAAAAAGAAATCACAGAATCACAGAATGGTTAAGGTTGGAAGGGACCTCTAGAGATCATCTAGTCCAACCTTCCTGCTCAAGCAGGCACACCTAGAGCATGTGGCACAGGGTGGCATCCAGGYGGGTTTTGAAGACCTCCAGAGAAGGAGACTCCACAACCTCCCTGGGCAGCCTGTTCCACTGCTCTGTCACCCTCACAGSAAAGAAGTTCCTCCTCACCTGGAGATGGAGCTCCCTCTGCTTCAGTTTATAGCCATTACCCCTCGTCCTATCGCTGGCCACCAATGAAAACAGCTTGTCCCCTTCCTCCCTGCATTCTCCCTTCCTGAACTTATGCACGTTACTCATATCCCCTCTCTTCCTCAGGCTAAACAGGCCCAGCTCACTCAGTCTCTCTTCATACGAGAGATGTTCCAATCCCTTAATCATCTTAGTTGCTCTTCTCTGGACCCTCTCTAGAAGCTCCACGTCCCTCTTATACTGGGGAGCCSAGAACTGCACACAGTACTCCAGGTGCAGCCTCAGCAGAGCTGAGTAGAGGGGCAGAATCACCTCCCTTGACCTGTTGGCAATACTCCTCCTGATGCAGCCAGGATCCCATTGGCCTTCTTGGCCACGAGGGCACACTGCTSACTCATGGTTAACTTGGTGTCAACCAGGACTCCTATGTCCTTCTCCGTAGAGCTGCTTTCCAGCAGGTCGACCCCTAATCTGTACTGATGCCTGGGGTTATTCCTCCCCAGGTGCAGGACCCTGCACTTGTCCTTATTGAACCTCATGAGGTTCCTCTCTGCCCAACTCACCAGCCTGTCCAGGTCCCTCTGGATGGCAACACAGCCYTCCGGAGTGTCGGCCACTCCACCCAGCTTGGTGTCATCTGCAAACTTGCTCAGGGTGCACTCTGTGCCCTCGTCCAGGTCATTGATGAACAAATTGAACAGCACTGGGCCCAGCACTGACCCCTGGGGGACACCACTGGCCACAGACCTCCAACCGGACTTGGCCCCATTTATCACCACCCTCTGAGCTCTGCCATCCAGCCAGCCCTTGATCCACTGCACTGCACACTCATCTAGTCCACTCTCCTGGAGCTTCCGTATGAGGATATTATGGGAGATGGTGTCAAAAGCCTTGCTGAAGTCAAGGTAGACAACATCCACGGCTCTCCCCTCGTCCAGCCAGCCTGTCATCCCATCRTAGAAGGCTATGAGTTTCGTCAGACATGACTTCCCCTTGGTGAATCCATGCTGACAGCACCTTCTTCTCCTTCATATGCCTGGAGATTCTCTCTAGGATGAATTGCTCCATCACCTTTCCAGGGACAGAGGTGAGGCTGACCGACCTGTAATTGCCTGGCTCCTCCCTCTTGCCCTTTTTGAAGACTGGAGTGACATTGGCTCTCTTCCAGTCCTCGGGCACTTCCCCTGCTCTCCAGGACCTCTCAAAGATGATGGAGAGAGGCTGAGCAATAACCTCGGCCTGTTCCCTCAGCACTCTTGGGTGCATCCCATCTGGGCCCATAGATTTTTGAGTGGCCAGTTTGCCTAAGTGATCCCTAACCCAATCCTTCTCAACSAGCAGAAGGTCATCCTCTAGCCCATTTAYATCTCTTCCACTTGAGCCCTGCAGTTCATGGGGGGTCGTCTTAGCAGTAAAGACAGAGGCAAAGAAGGCATTTAGTAACTCTGCCTTCTTGGCATCCTCTGTCACCAAGGCCCCTTCCCCATTCAGCAGTGCACTAACATTTTCCCTCGTCTTCCTCTTGTTATTGATATACTTATAGAAACCCTTCCTGTTGTCCCTGACATGCCTCGCCAACTCTAATTCCACCCGGGCTTTGGCCTTCCTTGTTTCGCATCTGCATTCTCTGACGAGGCGCCTGTATTCCTCCCATGTGGCCTGTCCCTTCTTCCACAAGCTGTACACTCTTTTTTTTCTCATTCACTTTGCCCAGCAGTTCCTTACCCATCCATATAGGTCTCCTGCCCCGCTTACTCGACTTCTTTTTTGTGGGAATATACCGATCCTGAGCTTGGAGGATGTGGCGCTTGAATATCTGCCAGCTCTCCTTGATCCCCTTTCCTTCTAGGACCCTGACCCAGGGGACTGCTCCAAGGAGCTCCCTGAAGAGGTCGAAGTTGGCTCTCTTGAAGTCCAGGGGAGCTATCCTACTTCTCGCCCCACTTCCTACATGCAGGATCGTGAATTCCAACATCTCGTGGTCAATGCAGCCCAGACTGCCCCCAACTCTCACATTTCTTACTAGACCATCTCTGTTTAGTAGTATCAGGTCTAGCAGCGCCCCTCCCCTTGTTGGCTGCTCAACCACCTGTATCAAGAAGTTATCTGCAATGTTCTGCAGGAACCTCCTGGACTGTCTGTTCCTGGCTATGTGGTTTTCCCAGCAGATAYCAGGGTGGTTGAAGTCCCCCAGGAGGACCAGGGCCTGTGATCGGGAGGCTTCCCGCAGCTGCCCGTAGAAGGCTTCATCCACTTCCTCGTCCTGGTCAGGAGGCCTGTAGTAAACTCCCACCACTGTGTCGCCCCTGTTGGCTTGCCCCTTTATCCTCACCCACAGGCTCTCTACTCGCGTTCCATCCTCCCCAAAATCTATGGTTTTCCAGCAAATTGGGAATGCTTTTGAAATGCTTTTGAAATGCTGATGTATAAAAATGAAAACTTTATACAAAAACCTATCTTTTCTGATCAAATTTTCACTGGTAATATTTTTCTGACCAAAATAAGGTGTCAGTTCAAAAGAAACAAACAAAACAAAGAATATTCAATACCTTAATACTGCTTATGGCACTTAATCAGGATGCAGTAGATTTTTAATTGGCTAATTTAGAACAGGTTTATAAATCTGGTCTCTTATGTTTTAAATAAATGATCTAGCCGGTGGGCAGTAGTCCTTTCATAGAGCGAAAAAGTAAAAAATACCTCATCTTCCCATTCTAACAATTTATAGTAAAACTAAAACCTAAAATGATGAGATTTCTTACATAACAGAGTATTTATTTTCTGGTATGTTCTATAAATAGACCTTTTTTTTTTTTAAGCTTTCAGATTTAATTTTCTGATAAAGTGCGTATATGTGTATATTTATGTATGTATAAATATATATGTACATTTATATATATATTTGTGTTTAAATATTCTTGTACTAGACTATGCTAGTGAAAGCATGAAATAAATTTCATTTGGACATTTGGCAGTTTATAAGATCTGTACTTCAATATACATCCTGTTTTTAGTGCATCTGTATTTATTCTGAACAGAAAGATCATATTTCCTGTAAAGGGGAAAACTGCAGATCTGCAAAATTCATGAAGGGTAAGACGTAGATTACCTGTGAAATGTAATGTATTAAAGAGTGYAGAAACATAGAATGGCAAGTAGATGGTTTGAATGGCAGGCTTTTCTGAGACTCTATAGCAGCATATTAAAATCTTAGAAATAYTAGGAAAAAAAAATGAGACAAAAAGCCTTCAACAAACAGGCTACTTGTCATTAGATGATAAAAAATTAGTGGGGAGGGTACTAACAACTTTATCCATAATTCTTATCCCTTTGTAATCTCTGTTTAGTGAAGTTGTGACATCTCTAGGTCAAATAAGTAGCCAGAGGTCTCTGGATCTGACATACAGCACCCAAAGTAAATGCGTCATAGTCCTATAGTTTTACTGTGAAACAAAGTAACTGTTCTTGAAAAAGAGCACATAGACATTTAAATCAAAAGCATAAGCAGTATTTGTTATTCTTCCAATTCCACTCTTCTAATTAAAAAAAAAAAAAAAAAAATCATCCACCATGGCAGAGAAACGCTTCATAAATGTTGCATTCATAGCCACCACTTATCTGGGGGATATACTACCATTATTAAAAGGAATATTGATGAGTTACATAAAATTCTGAATGCACATGCTTRCAGATGGGATTCTTTCCCATTTTTGATTATACATGTTATTAAGTCCATTTATGTGACAGAGGCTTGTGTATTTCAAGAATGTTATTTTGTTAACATATTCTTGTATTAAATTTATTTCTATTATATTTATCATGCTGTATGCTATATGTCAGCTATTTTGGTGAGGACAGATTTCAGTAAAGATAGGAACGAAGTTTTGGGTTTCTAGTCAAAATGTGGCTATTTTAGTATCTTTTATAGTTCAAGCTTCTAAGAAGAAGCAGCGTTATTTTTTCAAAATGTCTTTTCCAATATCTATTGCATCAAAGTCTACTAGGATAGTTAATAATATACTAGTTTGAACAGCAGACACGTTTACAGTTATTGTATTCACCCTAGAGCATTTTAAGAAGTTGGAAACTGCGAAAGCTTTATAGCTACTTTATTATATTGTAGGATTTAAAAACTGAGCTTATTTTACCTTGAGCGAAATACTTCCTGCAAGTTGTGATGTAATGCAGATGCTGTTTCCATATTCTTCTGCTGCAGTGGTGAGGACTGCTGTGTCAATGTGGCAACCTGAGTGTCTTCCAAGCTGATACATTTTCCACACCCAAACTGGGGAAAAGCAGTTTATAAAGGTGCAGCTAATAATTTTAATCTCACTTTATGATTACAAATATCTGTGATGGAACCTAAAATAAGACTGTTCTGCAAGTGACTTTTATGTTATTATATAGTGTTTYACATAACAGTCTCATTTATACGAGCCTATGATTAGTTTCTTAAGTGCAGGGTCCTGCACCTGGGGAGGAATAACCCCAGGCATCAGTACAGATTAGGGGTCGACCTGCTGGAAAGCAGCTCTACGGAGAGGGACCTGGGAGTCCTGGTTGACACCAAGTTAACCATGAGTCAGCAGTATGCCCTGGTGACCAAGAAGGCCAATGGGATCCTGGCTGCATCAGGAGGAGTATTGCCAGCAGGTCAAGGGAGGGGATCCTGCCCCTCTACTCAGCTCTGCTGAGGCCGCATCTGGAGTACTGTGTGCAGTTCTGGGCTCCCCAGTATAAGAGGGACATGGAGCTCCTAGAGAGGGTCCAGCAGAGAGCTACAAAGATGATTAAGGGACTGGAACATCTCTCATATGAGGGGAGTGCGTGAGTTGGGCCTGTTTAGCCTGRGGAAGAGAAGGCTGAGAGGGGATATGAGTAACWTGTATAAGTTCAGGAAGGGAGAATGCAGGGAGGAAGGGGACAAACTGTTTTCATTGGTGGCCAGCGATAGGACGAGGGGTAATAAGCTGAAGCACAGGCAGTTCCGTGTCCAGGTGAAGAGGAACTTCTTTGCTGTGAGGGTGACAGAGCCCTGGCACAGGCTGCCCAGGGAGGTTGTGGAGTCTGCTTCTCTGATCTTCAGAACCCACCTGGATGCCACCCTGTTTCACATGCTCTAGGTGTCCCTGTTTGAGCAGGAAGGTTGGACTAGACGATCTCTAGAGGTCCTTTCCAACCTTAACCATTCTGTGATTCTGTGATTCTGTGATTCTGTGATTCTGTGATTCTGTGATTCTGTGAGTGTGAGAGGATGACTGGGATAGAGTGTTGTGTTAGTTAGTATTGCCAGTTAGCATGGCAATAAGGCCAGCATAGGAACCAGCTAGAGTGGACTCTTACACCCCAACTTGACATACTTCTGAAGCCTGAAGATAGTTAAAATCGGGATCTAGCTTCATTTCTGAGGGTGATCCTGGGGTGGTATAGTAAGTAATACTTTACCTAGTCCAAGGCAGTCATCTGAACATGGATATTTCCTGTATTTCTTTTATAGATAAATAGATTTTTGTTTGTTTGCTTTTTGATGTCAGTTCTTTTGAGTGAATGTGTAAGGAAGTACAGTTATTTGATAAGTAGGTATTTTTCACAGTTATCAGAAATGCCTGTCAAATCCAGTTAACTTTTTAAGAAGAAAAAACTATCACTTAATCTAAAAAAGTCACAGCATAACTTCAGGAAAGAATAAAAAATGTGATGCATGTGTGAATCACCCCAGAGAATGCCAATCTACAGTCAATAATTTTACTGTCAGATCCTGGAGGTTTCACCAAGAGGTACAGTGTAGACATTAAAATTAGAAAAAAATATTATGCACTTTGAAATGGTACTTCAGACCTGTAGATTACTGATGACTATATTATACAACGTTTATTTGCAGTTTACTTCAGGGTAATAAAACTGCTGACTCAAATTTTGAGTAGTGATTTATTCTTACTCAGACATCCTTAATATTGACTAAAAATTATTTTAGAGTATGAATTCTTTTATAAATCCACCAACTAAAATAATTTATAATGATTGAAATTCTAAATTTAGGTAAATTATCATTGCTGTACATAAAGATAAGCTGCAATACCAGTGTATACTTATGTGAGTAATGCAAAGAATAAAATTATGAAGTCTTGAAAATCTTGCTCAGAGTCAGGAAGATTTTGAATGGCTTTGCTTTGGTGATTCACAGCTTGTGTTGCCCCAAAATATTAACCTTTCTGAATTTAAAACCTGGAAAAAGTATTAATAAAMAAAGTGGCCTGACATCTCTAGTGATTATTACACTCATTTTATTTTTTTTTCCTTTTCATGATTTATTTAGGCTTAATTTTGAATATAATAAATATTTTGGGATATACTTGATATTCATAGAAAATAAAACATTTATATTCACTGTGATTTTTGCATGGCATGTAAATGCTGCAGAATGGCTTCCCCCACCTTAATTAAGAGCACACTGGATTTTTGATCAAAAAATCAACCACTGTTGATCAAAACCATTGTGCCTGTGGTATGCCACTGTGAGTTTTCATCAGCTAGTATGCAAGTTTTAAAAATTATTTCTCTGAATGTACAATCTGGGAGGCTTGCCCTTAATTTTAGGACTTGAGTTCTGAAGTGAGGATACACCTAAAAAGGAAATAGTTAAATTTCCTGCATTACAATTTGTCTTCATTAATCTTGATCACTAATACTGATCTAGATAATGGCCAACAGCTACCATGGACTTTGATCCTGCAGATTCTCATGTGCCAGATGGTATTTATTTGCAAGTATTTATAAGTGGAATGAAAAGCTATATATTTACATGACCATAACGCTGACAATTTCTGTTATTCCTATCACCATTTGTTGAATTATGGGAAAGCAGGAATGAAAGGAAGCAGTAAAAATCTGTTTTCTTCCAAAGCAGTTAATGAGAGAAATCTTGGAGTGATCTAATTCATGAACGAGACTGTTGTCTCTCTTGCTTGCTTCTTATTTGCATAGAATATTTGAATCATAGATATACTATTCAAATAGAGAACCACTTCTAAAGGATAGGAAATAAGAGCAAGACAGGAATTACTATATTCAGAGTGCTTCTGTGTGGTTTCCCTATTGCCATGGAAACTATGTAATGATTTATTTGTCTCATGTTGATGCCAAGAGGAAAGAAAAAACTCATGGCTTCACAAATGGTTTCAGAGAAATAAAGAAGTGAGGTAAGAAACCAATGATTACTAGAGAAATTCCTATTTTTAGTTAAGTGACACGAGAATGCAGTGTCTGCTAAGTTTTGTGATATGTGAAAACTACAAATAATATTGGTCTCTGTGGAAGGCCTTTATAGATATTTTAAAACTCTCAAGGAAGAGTAAAAGGAAGAAGGTTGATGTTATACCAACTCTGAGAACAGGTTGATTTTAATTTTTTCAGTGAAATTCTGTGTGGCAATAGACTCTGTGGCTCTTTGGAGAATGGCAGGGGGCCTCATTAAAAGCTTGTAGGCTTGCTCTTGAATATTTTTCCATTCATTTTGGTCACAGATATCTAAGTTATTTCCAAAGCCTGTGCTGCCAGACTTGGCTACCTTTTAAGGAAGTCAGGTCAACTGAATACCTGTTTGACTTGAACAAGACTGTCCTTCCATTAAAGGAGATGATAAACTTTTATTTACAACATTTTTTTGCAGGTATCATTAAATTCTTTTTTAGAAATGTGGACTGTGGCAAATGTAGTGGGCAAACTGTACTAAGAAATTGAGTTTCAGTCCCTTAATATAGTAATATATAATATTATTACACAAYATTATATATTGTATAATATGTAATAGCAAAACCTACTCATTGACACGGTATTCTCTGAAGTAACTTGAATACAATTTTCAAAGCTGTATCAAGGGCAAGTACTGAAATATCTTACCTGGAAAGATCAAATTGCTGGCTTTGGAAAGATCAAATCGTTGTTGTTGTTGTTGTTGTTGTTGTTGTTGTCAGCTCTAGTGATTTTTATCTATAATTTTATCTAAGACTCTTTAACAGGTATTTGTCCAAAGAGCTAAGATCCTAAAAAAATAGCATAAAAAGATAATTCCCACTTCAATTAAATCCTTCTAACAATTACTTAAAGTTGTAACAATGCTCCATTATGTATTGAATTACAGGAGTCTTCCATTGAATACATACATGAGTAAAACTGTCCTATTACCTATCTGAAATTTGGTTGTGAAGATTGTTGTTACGTGTTTCTAACAGAAGTATTTTGTTACGGCAAAAAAAGAGAGATTGAAAGCAATTTCCCTTGAATATCAAGTATGCTAAAGCAATGTCCATAAGATGCCTTTTGTTTCCTTGGAGCAGCTGGGGGCTTCTTCCAATTTTGCAATTATCTTCACATTATTCTTGATTACTCACATTACATTTGCTGTTATCATGTTGGGAGTAAAGAATGCAAGGCCTGTTCACAAGGTCAAAAGAGAGCGAAATTCTTACAGGACTTTCTGTATGAAAATTTGGAAAGTATTATCAAATTTACATCTTGAGTCACAGCCTTGAATGTGACATGAGGTAATTTGCTGGAAACCAAAATCTTAAGTGACCATATCATTCAGATTTAGCTTTTCATATCAAGTAGATTGCATAAAATGCTTGAAATGATAAACTGTAAATAGAACTGAAGAGCTAATGGCATACTGTTTTCTTTATAGGGATTCAAAAAATAATCAGCTTTTTTGGTACTTTTTTTTCAAGACTTTGACAGATAAAATTTGTTCAGAGGTATAAAACAGAAATGAGAACAGATCTTGTAAGGTAAAGGATAAATTGTTTGAACTCATTCCAAAGAGGTTTCATTTTTCTCCAAATGCTCCAAAGTTCTTAAGTGTTTGAAGATCCGGGCTGCCAATTACGCAGGATTATCGTGTTTCTAATTTTAGCAGTAGATTAAAAAATCAATTCTAGTACTATTAATATTTTTCTGAAAGAAATTCACTTTCATGGATTGATAAAAAAAAATTCAAAAGACAAAAAAAGTTTTACTTCAAAGGATCTATTGTATCATAAGTGCTATGTGGGTTTCTTAATTTTGATTAAGAAAATCAAGATGTAGTAGAATTTAGAGCCATTTGATTTTATGATTTGTGCTGGTCTGCAGGTATACAAGAAGCACCACGGGTTCCAAAAATATACCAAGGTGTAAAATATCCAAGGTATAAAATCCTTCCCAAGATAGCAATTAAAAGTTTTAACTCAGGTCATTGCCTAAAAAATACTGAAACTGTGATTTGCTAACACTTAAACAATTCAAAACAGTATTTTAGTATTCACATATCATTATCTGAAAATAAGCTCATAGTTCCAATGAAGAACACTTTTATATTTTTTAAAAAAATATAGTGCTAAGAAGACATTGGATAAATTATCAGTGGAATGCTTCTCACTTTAATGACAGAGTCACTGCAGCATTCTATAATTGCTCAGGGTAATTTCCCTGAAGAACTTTGTAATAAGGAACAACTTTTCCAAAGAAAGTAGAAAGATAAGGAAGATAGGATAATTAGCTGGAATACAGTTAATCCTTCCCCTACTGAAAAAAACTGAGGGAGTTGACATCAATGATAATTCACAGAGAGAATAAATCTGAATCAGTTTGAGGCTAGAGGTAAAATATTGCAAAAGCAGATGGTTTCTGCCAAAGTTACTGGGAAGTTCAAGCATTTCCTGATGGGGTGTTTAGCCAACTTTGATGTCTAGGGAGGTGTGAAAATGTACGCATTCTGTTCTGCCAGTGTGGAAAATTGTTAATTCCAGTTTGAGCTGCTAATTATATTTAAGAAAACAAGAACTTGAGTTATCTTAGCACTAACCTCTGATCAAATATTGAGCTAAAGTTTAGGGCAATGTGCTATTTAGCACATTCAGTAAAGCAAAAGGATTGCAATTATTTGTCAGTCTTATGACGTTAAGCTGAAAGTAACAGAATATGTTCAAACAAAGACTACTGCAAATTTCAACCACCTTTAAAGTTGTTTAATTTAAATTCTTTTCAGAGAAGGTCCATTTGGAAGTCTATTATCTTTGATGGTCAATTAGTCCTTTGTTGTGTATCCACTGCTGTTGCAGGTGTAGTTGCCAAGTATTTCATTTCAATTTAAATAGAAAACAAGTTTTGAGAGTTTTGTAATTGTTTATCTTCTCTTCTGCTAATGAAAACTTAGGAAATGTTGAGAGGATTTTGTTGTTGCTGTTGTGATTTTTTTTTTTTTTTACTTTGTTTTGTTTATGTTCTGAAGAAGGAGGAAAGACCTATCTAGAACAGAAGAACATCATAGAAAGCCATATATCTCTTCTTTTATTTTTCTTAGTCATTGCTAGTTGATATGTTGGGCTTTTTAGCAACATTGTACTATATTGCAACAGGCAAACAGTCAGTTTCTGAGGTGTATTCACTCTTTCACTCTTAACCAAATTTTCTATGCAGAGGACTTGGGAAAATGATGTCTTGGGAGGAGAAGAAAGAATAAAAGAAAGGGTTTTTTTTTTCTTTTGGTCTCATGTGCTACTGTCTTTATTATGGGATGGTAGCTATGCTCCCTTGATCAATGAATGTTTTTTTTCACATTTTCCTTTAAGAAAATCTGAAAAAATCCAGTTCACAAACTCTGCAACGTAGTGTGAAGCAAAATGTGGTGAGTGAGAATAGCTGAAGCAAAATGTGGTGAGAATAGTATTTCTTCCAAAGTACAGTTTGTATTCAAACTAAAATGGGGCCACCTTATTCCTTTCTAACATGAACCATGAAAACTGTAATGCCAAAGAATACAAATCCACTTCGGTTTCATAAGCCTCGCTAAAACATTTGGTATTGCTTCAGAAATTGCATAACTATCCTTCTATGTATATTCAATACTTTCAGAAAAACAAAATATTAAAAACAGGTTTTATACAATGTAGATTTTACATAAGTTGTTCGACTAACGTGTTTATTTTACTTTTTTTAATATATTAAACAGCTCAAGCAATATGTAGAGCAAATCAAATAAGGAACATCTTCCTTTTTTATTTTTTTTTTTTTCCACCCTTATGAGTTCTTAGGAAACTGATGAGAAAAAAACACTAACACAAGTAATTCTCTTTTGAGTATTTCTTTTACCCTAAATAGGTTTCTCAGTCAAAATGTTTTTGTTGCTTTCAAAAGCTTCTCTCTTTTAATATGTCCATGCTTTCTCAAATTCCTAAATACAAAAAAAGTCTATACCATGTGCACAGAACGGTTCCAAAAAATAAAAAATAAAAAATTAAAAAATATTTTGGTAAGATGCTCTATTCTGACACTCAAATTACCAAAATTAGTAGATACACTAGAAAATATTGCCTTCGTGCCTTTTGAAAGTTTCTGATTCTTCATCTACACAGATATTTTCAGACACCTGTATTACATGTAACATCATTGAACAAAGTCTAATGTGATTCTTGATGGAAAAAGTAATGAGAATTTTGAGTAATTACTTTTGCAGTCAATACAAAAAGCTCACATATTGTAATTTTGTGTATTTTCTGTGTATTTTCTCTCCACAAATGAAAGTAACATCATTAGGAAGTGGCTGAAGATCATGCAATAAAATACTGTTCTGCTTCAGGTACTCTCAGTGCACCACAAATTCACTCAAAACAACTTATTGTTAGATGCAGAATGCATACTCAGTAACTCAACCATTACAGTAGTTTCTCAAGCAGATTTGTTTCATATAACTGGGTAAGAACTGTGGGAATGAGGGAAAAGGGAAATACCTTCTGTAGCACAGTCCTAAACTTCTGATCAAAGTAGTTACAAAATCACGGTCTGTTGTGTTCTGTTTTTTCTTGAGTAAACACTTTGTAGGCAAGGTTGAGCTGTTCAGACTGCATTCTTTGAGGATAATGTACCTCAATTTTACCAAGAAAAAAAAATATATTAAAACTAGAGAAAATTATCTCTAAGGTTGTTACGTATTTGGGTGGATGAGTAAGTACATGTAATCTGGTAATTCCCATTCTAATTGGCAGCAGTAGACTTTCAGGAATCTTCATTTTGGTTCAGATTAGTTAGCTGAGAATTATATTTAATGGAGCAGTAACAGTTTTCAAAGATGTAAATTGTATTACATTAATTCATGTGACAGAAAAAGGGTTTTTGTCAGCACTAGTGGAAGTATTTTTCTTGGTGTTCTGCTTTCATCCCTGAGGTGTGTGCATTTTAGGGATTATAATTTGGGATAATCATAATGGATTCATTAATATTTTAATAACTGATTATTAAAATGTTTTTTACAACAAATTTCATATGTTTTACAACAAATTTCCATATATTCTATCTTATGATATACTTAATAAATTAAACAGCAGTGCTGCCCTAAATACCTACTGCCTTTCACATTCTTTTCTTTTTAACTTGTGAACAAGAGAAGTATCCCACACTGATCAGCTATTAAATAATACACAGAAGTGCGGAAGCTTCAGGTTTGACATCTAATTCTCRCACCTAAATATGAAGAAATATGCCCATGAACTAATGTAGACACAGCTGCATGGTAATGCTTATGTTTGCTGTTATTTCTTAGATGCTGGATTATATACTTCACCTTATAGGAAGCAAAAAGCAAAACTAAAAACTCAGTTTTATATGGCTTACTGCTTAAACAAATACCTTAATTGTGGCAGTACTTTTTCCTGTGGCAGTATATTTACAGCTGATTGAATACTTAACTTTTTTAGGATTCTTCTTACTGGAAGCAACTAAAGCAATGTACTTTTTTTTAAGGTTAATTATGCTTAAGAACTACTGCTACTTAGGATCTATGGCAGAGAGTACATTGGTCTAATAAGATTGGATTGTTCTTGTTCTTTGGGAAAAATGATCCATTTTCCAGTTCAAAGTTGACTATAAAGAAAGTAAAAGAGATTGGAAAGAAAAACATGTTGTCATTTGTGTGCAAATTGAAGGAAGAAAAATATTTAAAAATATGGAAATAAAACTTGTTATTTGTTTTTTAACCAACCAAAGAATTCGAAAGGAAAAAAAATTGACAGTATCATTAAATATGTTGAGAAGTATAATCTGAGTATTGCTATCATTCACAGAAATTAGTGTCTTTTTGGATTATTTGGTTGCTTCACATCTTCAAAATACTGCTCAGGTTTTAGCCAGTGTGAATAAATGTTAGGGTTTTTTTTTTTTTTT
>NW_020455743.1:511644-529065 GCF_003342845.1 Nothoprocta perdicaria
CACTGTGGCTGTACATGCTTTAATGAGTCAGTTACAGTGCAGTGATCACTATTAGCACATCCTAGGAAAACATGCAGAGTTGCAAGACTGTCTGGCACTTCTCACAGAGAATGTGCCTTCTGGCTGAGGTTCCTATGCAGCCTTGGTCAGTAAGCAGGCTGCATTAAACTACCTACCACCCTACACATGATAGAATTGCTGCAGAAATGGTTTAAAAAAAAAAAAAAAAAAAAGGAATAATTCTAAATTATTCATGCCCAAGAGCATATTCCTTGTGTTTTACAAACTGTCTAATGTCAGATGAATGACATTGTTTTGTTTCATAATAGAATATTTTAATAATTTTGCTATAAAAACCTAAGCCTATGTACTTTAATTCCTGAAGCACAAGGTGTATCAAATTCTTTGTGATTGTTCTGTTGCTTGTGAGAGCCAGCAAAACATCTCATTTATGTTTTGAAGAAATTTWGCCACAGTTTCATAAATGTAGAGTAAAGAAGAGATGAAGTATACTCTTCGGAAAATGAGGGAATAAAAACCCCACAAAACCTRTAGTCTTCTCTTTCCCAAATATAGAGCTCATATGAAGATCTAACATATGTGCCCGTCAAAGTGCTTCAACACTGTTCTAGCATGATTGATGAACTGTTTAATTTCTATCCTGCTCAGTCCTTGGACAGTTTGCTGAAGCTGCCTGAAGATTTTTTTCAGTTAGAATGAATTCTTGCAGTAATTGCTGGCTCGTCTCTGCTCGTAAATGGATGGAAATCATCTCTAGGTTTTGAGGCTAGACAACATGTTTGCCTTTTACATCCCCTGGCAAAATTCTAATCAGTAATTGTAAAGTATCACACATCTTTCCACTTTCTACATTGTCACATATACATAGCTTTCATGTTGTTTTTTAGCTACATAGTTCCTCCATTTCTCCAGCTATGAAAGATGTGACATTGTCCTTGACATTATGGGCAGACATTTCAAAAAGAAAACWAAACAAAACAAAACAAAACAAAACAAGGAATCTCTCTAATATGTCATGCTGTGAAGGGCTTTTGACTTTCACATGCAGCTTACATAGGGAATGGCAAATGAACAAGACAAAAACCACAGTGTTACTCTGAAATTTTTAAATAAGTAGGACGGTTGTATACACAATGGACTAGGAAGTTCAATATAATCTAGGAGTCATATCTATAGGACTGAAATGCACATTTTGGGATCATTACAATGCCAGAAATATAGCGGTGATATTTCTCCATGACAATGAAAAAAAGAATGGAAGCCAGCTGTGCAATTGTTGAGTAAAATTACATGTACTGCATAGGGATGTATAGTGAGAACATAAAATATTCCTGCCTCTAAAATAAAATATTGGATACTGCAATAGAAGGAACAGTAACAGAACGAGTATCATTGAGATTTACAGCATGCCTGAAGGCACTGAAGAGGGCAACCCTATTACTTTAATTGAGCAGCTTTTTTTTTCTTTCTTTTCACATATGCCTTCACAACAGTATTTGAAACACAGTCCTTTGCTGCTGCCGAGGCTTCTCTCACATTGCTGGATTAGTTACTACTAATTACCTGGATTAGTTACTACTTACCCTGTTACTGTTAACCAACTAGAGGTCCCATGCAAAGAAATCCTTCTCATCAGTTTTGTTCTTTCTCATGAAATTAAGATGTGGCTGCTCACTTTATTGGTTGTAATTTGCAATTGCTTTCCAGCAAAAATATCAGTGCACACTGACTATCATTTTTGGGTATATTTTTGTCAAACTGTATACACTACATGAAGAGTAGTGAATTTCCTCACATCTTCAAATATCTCAATATTCTGAGTCAGAATTACGTTCTGACCAATAAAACATTTGTTTCAATATTTACTGAGGTCAGTGAAAAGATGTTCATGGACTTCACTGAGTTTTCTATGAGACTAATTCTGTGATAAAATTAAAAGTTTTTCAGCAATGATTAGTGATTCAATAATTGAAAACAGTGCAGTCAAGATTGTAAATTATAGGAGTTCAAAGTTAGGGTAGTAAATTTGATATTAAATTTGATTTAATACTAACAACAACAAAAAAGGTTCAACTTTAAGGTTTGTTTCATTGTAGAAGGGCTCCTTGAACATTTCTGGAAATCAGTTAAGGTTCTTAAGTAGCAGGTTGATATCTGGCTTTCAGGTGCTTGCTTCTTGGGAAATATAATAGTAGTAGTTTTACACAGAGTAGTTTTGCATAGCTTTACATCTCTGTCCATAAAATAGTACTTGATTTATAGTTTCAAGTGTTGTTCGTATAATTTATCTCCCAGCTTAAAATAATTAAGCTAAAAGCCACTTCTCTATTGCATTTGCCTGCCAGACTGCATGCTGTTCCACAAGACTACTGAGTTAGCACCTCATGCTTGTTTAGCAGAAGCACCAGATCTGCTCTATACGTAAATGTTGAGGTATAGAGCCCCTCTTTTTAAAAGAGAGTGTTCCCCAGACCTGAAATGGTTCTAAAACCAAAGCAGGTGACTAAGCTTTTCAGATATTCACAGCTGTTTGAAAGTTAGTGCTTCTGTCTCTAAATACGGTGCAAAGAAATTGAGATACTTTGCATTTATCCTGTGTAGCCTTGTTTGTTGTTATGGTCTTGTTGTGAGGGTTTTTTTTCGGAAATTTCTGCTAACTCTCAATACAAAGTTCAGGTAACCAGATTTATTCTAAATGTATCATTTTCTGATGCAGGGCATGTACTTATGTGAAGGGAGTGAAAGATTATAGATAAAGCTGAAAAGCTTTGGATTGCAAAAGGAAAAATAATGGAGAGAGATATAATTTGACAATTTTACTTTATTTTGTTATGAAAGTGTAAACTTAATTATAACAGTGCAGTATCATTCTGTGAGTAAAAGTTCCTAATTTTCTAGAGGGTAGGCTGAAGTCTGTTGCAAATCAGTCTTGTACCCTTCGGTACATACTTCGTCACTTCCTTCAAAGTTGAATATAACATCTTCAGGTAAATAGAGGAAACAATTTTCTCAATGAAAAGATCTCAGACAGAATATGTTCTGTCCTTATTCTTCTTTATAGGTTTTCATGGGAGAAATAGCTTTTTTTTATTGATTTCAGTTGTTGAAAATACCACCATGTGACCCATGCTAGAAAGAGAAATTAAAGATCAATATGAAAAAGAGAAAACATAAGAGGGACTGACAGGTGTGCCAGTAGTTAAAATAGATAAATATGCTTTTTGTCTCCTTTTATTTCCTTTATACTTCTATTCTATTTCTTGCTTTGATGTTGATACATGATGAAATCACATTAATATTGACAATGTCTTGTACAAAATTAGTATATTTAACACGACCACTAAACAACAATTCAAGCTTCAAGAATATCTGCAAAATGAAATCCTGCAGGAGGATTAAACAGAGATTTATTCTCCTGCAGATTTGCTTCTTCTTGGAAAATATTTTTTTTTTCATTGCTTTCATCAGCTGGGTATTTGCAATTGGCATTCATTGCATCAAAGAGCCTATGGGAATATGGATCCAAAAATAATAGAGACCTGTTGGAAGATTTCTGGTGTTTAAAGAGCTTGAGAGATTTCATAACAGTGCAGGAGATTGTTTAGAGATGACTGTCAAAATGTTTACCAATGTCCTTTCCAACAAAGATGAAAATACGTTATTCAACAAAGGAAACTGATATTGCCTGGAATTTCACCACCAGGTGGTAGCCCTTTTACATACTTAAATCCCTGGTACGTTTTGCTCCTTATGTTGTTGTGCTGATGACTAAATACAACATTTTCCTACAGCTTATTAAGATATAATGAAACTTTGCAGGCYCAGTTTGCAGGCTCAGTTTGGCAAGGAGGTTTTCTTGTGCCAAAGTGATCTTTAAAAAGGAACAAACCTTGTGCTCTACCTTATTTTGTTCTCCAGATTGTTCACAAGAAGAACAATGCGAGTGAGAGGTAGGAATGAGAAAGATAGTAATATTCCGTTTTATTAAAAAAACTTATCATGCCAACATTAGTAAAGAAATATTTTTTRCATTAGTCTCTTCTGCCCAAACTTCAGTTTGTTGCATTTTTACTAACTGCTCTTTTACTATTAGGAAGAAGCTTGAAGTGTGCCTTGAACTGTTGTTTATCACAACTAAACAGATGAAAGAATAGGTGTTAATGGTATATATGTTGTAATGATTTTGCATACACTGGGCCTGGGACAATGCTGAGAATTTTAAGAATGAAAATAAAAGAAAAAAAACGGAAACGCAGTGAGCGATTCAATTTTTCAGCAACATGCACAGCTATTTATGTTACTTGTGCAAGTGGCTCTAAGACTTTAAGGGCATTTTCTTATCTTAAATTAAAGAAGATGCAAGGACATTGTATATCTATGAGAAAGATAATAAGACAATAGTGCTTGGGGTCTTATCTTAGCTTCCATTACATATGGCAGTTCTGTAGTATCTTATATTTCCTTCTTCATTCATGCTCAACAGAGCCTATTACGGGAGTAATGTGCATATACTTTTTCTCCTTTTGGCACAAAGAAGATGTGTGAATTGACCACATTTTAGGAATATTTATTTCCTAATAAGTTTCACTGCATTACTGAAATACACGGTATAATGATCTAAAGTTTTTTTTTTTTTTTTTTTCCTTTCCTAATGTCCAAGAATAGTATTTAAAATATTTGCTGGTTAATTTATAATATTATAATCATAGAAGACATATTTCAGGAAATATCTTGGGTCAGTGATGCATCAGAACCGATGCCAATTTACTGGCATGTATAAAATGAGTAGAGCTGAGTTTCCAGCAAAACAGACATCCTGAAAACAGCCTTTAAACAGAGCCAAGAATCTGGTATCACATGCACTAAATCACACACTTCTCCCAGATACCGCTGTTATGAATGAACCCTAAGGCATTTGCCTCTGTCAAGGCAGAGTAACAGGTTTTTATTTATTTATTTATTTATTTTATTTTTTATTTTTATTTTTATTTTTTTTGGAGGGGGGGAGGGAGGGGCAGTGGGATGATGGAAAGAAGGAGAGAAGGCTAGGTCTTTTCCACAGAGGATTTGTGAGTTGAGAATTTGATCATGTGGGTTGTTTTGCAGTCATCCTGGAGAGGATGAAAATGAAAAACCAAAATATTTGAACAAGCATTAATATGTCAACAGAATCATGTGTATTTGTAATTGTGTGCATTTAATTGAATCTGTTCTTAAAGCACATGATGGCTCAGCACTGGTTCTACCAGCCTRTGAAGAGAGATGCTTTTGAGCAGTGATCTCCCCTAAATTTGGTTAAAACAAGTCATTCCAGCTTCCTATTTTAATTGTGGAGAGAGATGAATATAACCAGAGGAGGAGATTTGCCTTCTTATCTTAGGGTGAGGTGCATGATTCTCTAGTGTCTGTCTGTTTTTCAGAGCYGTAGCAACCTTATGCTGCTTGCAAACAAATTTTGGTGCAGATTAGATAGAATAAAGGCAGACTTAGCCAGGATAAAAAGAAGCGCTAGCAAAAGTAGAGAGATCCTGTTTGCACTTAGTAGTACTAGGTCATTCCTAGACTTTCCTACCTAGTAGTATGTCCATACCATAGATAACAAGGAATATTTATCCTGAGGATAATCACTCTTTTCTTGGATGGCAGCTGGAGGGGTAAAACTAGTGACAATTGTGTTGCCTGCAAACACAGGTTTGTGTGCAGTTTTTGTGCTCTTATTTCTTTTAAAGGAAAATACTGATGATCCTTCAGTCCAGACCAATGTCTTTACTACTATACTACATATCAATTAAAACATAGCTATCCAATAGGGCATTATGTTTACAAGAGTTGCACAAGTGTGGGGTRAGAGCTTATCAATGCTTAGTTTCTGGTGCAGAACATTGTTGCATGATAGGCATTAGATTTTTATTATGTAAAAAAAAAACGCTGAAATCTATGCAATTTTATGTATATACTATGCAGATATGTGTATATATATGCAATATACAAATAAAATACAATATAGAAATAGAAAGGAAGAAGAAGCCCATTTGAAGTTTTTTTTTTTTTTTTCACAGATCAATCTATCGCCATATTTGCACAGAATATCCATGCTCTAGATTTTCCAGGAGAAAAAGTATACTGATCTGATATTACTCATGGCTGCATGATGGACAATTTCATGCTGGCTATGAACAAACACCTTATGAATGAAGAGAACTATGGGAATCCAGATACAATGAAATTTCCTGATTTTGATTTATCTCTCGAAGGCCTTCCTCATGCACATTAGATGAAGTAGAGATTTACTTTTGTTTTGACATGTTAATCATAATTTACTATTATTTTTAAAATTTTCCTAGTGATTTTGTTGCTATTTTTTCCAACTATTTCTATAAGTGAATCCAACATGTCACACATATATGAAGAAAGCCTTTTATTCAGCATTTTCATGTTGTTCAGTTCCATACTGAGATAGGAAGAAAAAATTTAGAGATGTTCACTGTAACAGGCTATGTAAATATTAAGTCATCTAAGAATGAAGCAATTCTAAAGTAGACCCTTTAACTACTGCAGAATTCATAGAGCTACCTGCTTTTTCAGTCTTTCCTTTTAGCCCATTTTCTGCCTTCCTCCTGTGAATTCTCAGTTTTTGTGTTGATTATCCTTTAACTCAAMAGTCACTAATTTCATCATCTTTTCCTTGTTGGGCATCAGTTTGGCAGCAAGCCTCATTACAAYGCCTTCATTATGAAGCAGTGATTCAGTACTGGAGGAAAGAAAAAAAAGAAGACAAAAACTTTTTTTTTCTTTGAAAGAGTAAGGCTTAGTGTTATTGTTCAGCAAGCAAATCAAAACAAGGGAGAATAGGGAGAATCTCCATTTTCAGCATTTAAACTTTTTTTTTTTTTTTTTTTTTTTTCTGACAGTGCATTTTGGAAAGGCTTTCTGAACAGATCAAGCACCTGCTAACACTTACCAAATCTTCTCCAACTAATGTTGCTGCATGATGGGATAGTGAATCACCAATATTTTTGGATGAAAGAGTCCACACATCCTTTTAAATACGCAGGCCAAAAACATATGAAAGGGGCTAATAACCAGAGATACATGTTTATGAGAAAGCAACTACAAAAAGATAATTTTGTTAACAGACAAATCATAGGTCTAGTCACTGCACTTTGAAAGATAAAAAAAAAAAAAAAAAAAAAGAGTGTCCTACTATTTGAGTTTAAATAGTTTCTGGAAAGGGAGCGTTTCCTTTGGGGGTTGCATTTTTCCTGTCTTAATTGGTATGTGCAAATGGCTTATCAGGTATTTTGCACTGGCAAATCAGACAGAACTGGGCTTTGACCTTTGAATAGCTTCATATTAAGAGCTTGAAATTTTCAATTTTTATATGAATTTTGTATTTTTGCTTGTTCTACCAGTAATATCTATAATTGTGGGKTTTTTTTATTCTAAAGAATTCTGTTATCAATATTAACAGCAAGAGGCAAAAGAAATGACAAGTCTCTCTAGAGGACTGCGATCAGTTATAAATATATTTGGGTGAAAATAAAGGACCATTGCCAACACAGTTTTTTGTTTGTTTGTTTTGTTTCTTTGTTTTTAATATTTCAGTGTCTTCTTGATTTGTCCTCTAAAATGTGCAATAAATTCCAAGTGTAATATTTTTATATAATATAGTAAATTAAAGTGAAACAAGTTCTAGAAAACATCAAGAGAGAATTTTGTTGTATAATCAGTGATACAGACTTGGGACATTTAAATAAATTTGCCCAACAGCTTGAGTAATCCATGAATCTCTGTAGCATCACAAATGCTAGAGAAAAGAGGTAACACTCCCTATCTTTTTTTTTTTTTTTTTGAAAACTTAGCAAGTCAACAAAGAATTTAAACAAGAAATTAAAAGAATTGTATTTAAGCTAATAGAGAACAAATATATAAGAGTAATATTAGAAAAAAAATGTGAAAAAAAAGCAAATACTTTCCTTCTCATTTGCCTGTGGACAAGGAGAAGAGTGTGAGATGTGTCTTCTCTTTGTTAAGGAAAATTTCCTTCTGACTGAKAAGTTTTATAAATTTTTATGAATTCATCTTGCTGGCAATATTTATTAACTAAAGCACAGTTCGGCATAAGTCAATGTAAGAATAGGCAAGTCATTGTAAAAATGGCTAGTTTGATATTCCTAATATGGCAAAAAAAAAAAAAATTGCCCAAAATATAGGTTTTATTCTGTCTACATTTGATAAGTGTGATGTTTTCTCATTTGCGGAGAATTTTATCAGAGCATATGCTTTACATAAACATGGTCAAAAAGTGAACATTTTTCCTAGGYGGAAAGGGAGGTTGTCTTTATGAGAAAATGCATTCAAGTGGATTCTTTCCCATTACTTAACAGAATGGGAAGAGACTTGGCTTACAGAATACGCTTAAGTTATATGGTAATTTAGAAATTCTCTTTGAAGTAAAGAGAGTGTAGGAAACAAAACAAACAAAAAAAAAGAGWAAAAAAGTATGCTATTTTGAACTTTGGTATTTAAAAAAAAAATACTGAAAAATATAATTCCTAAAATGGTACCCATTTTTACTAAATTATGGCCCAGATGAAAAATTGTGCACATATCCTTCATAACTTCTATTTTGTTTTTAAAATTATTTTTCATTGGTCTTTTCTCAGACAGCAATCATATTTTGGAAACATTAGAAGAAAATATATGACCAGGTTTTCTTAATTTCTTTATGTGTAGTAGAAATCAGCCTTTTTAAAAGCAGAATTTCTCTTTAGTTGGTGTCATACACTTGCAGCGTATGACAAAACGAACTCCAGTATCATGTGCCAAAGCCCCCCTTACTTAATAGCAGCAACAAGTTATATATTCTATCACCCCGGATACAATTCCAGCTTTGCATGAGAGCATGCAGAGTGCAGCTGCAATTCAACCAATAGAGTAAATGATCACACACAGAATAGTCCAATAAGCTTCTTAGTTATGTGCTAGCCACTTGTTTGCAGTTTCTTGTTTTTCTTGCACAATATCCTTATCTGTTGATAAGCTCGTTCCATGCTCTGTCCTTGACACTGGCCTCCACACTTGCTCGCTRCAGTGAATGTTGACAGTTTATATTAGTATTAGATTCTGAACAGGGAGCTCTTCAGCATATAGACYGTAAATCCAGTCATCATTTCCCTTTATTTATTAAATAAGAAGTACAAAGCTATGTTTAAGAATACGTGGTATAACTTACACTTAAGGAACTTCATGTCCAATATGTTGTCATAGCAAGCTCAGTGATTACAGTTTACTCACTGAAGTAATTGTGAAGATATAATTAATTCTCCCATTACTAATAATTACTAAGCTATATTACTTAGAGATAAAAAAAAAATTAAAAAAAAATTCCAAAAAAAAAGACAGCCTTTGAAGGAGGAAAAAAATATGTTCTTGAGTTGTGAGCTCTAAAATAAAATATGCAGAGCCAATGGGCCAAAAAATTACTTTTGCTAAACAGTGAAATAACCCTTGTTTCCTATTTCTAAGTTCTTTAGAACTCCAGTCAAATGGAAATCTGCGTCTTCAGCCTTTTTTTTTTCTAGCATCCACTGTCTTGCTTAGCATCTCGTTATGCTTTGCAAGATAATGTGTGTCTGCTTAAAGTGCTGGTTTTGTGTCAGTGAGTTTGTCTTATGAATATTGATTGCATTACCTGTGAATAAAATTGCTGCAGTGAAGATGACTAGTCTAGAGGTACTGGTATCTCTGAAAGCGCAAGTCCTACCTTGGGCTTTGAACAGCATATTATCAACTCACAACTAATGATATTAGAATCAGATGTAAAACAATGTTATAAAATCATTGATTAGATAGTAAATTCTTTGGGACAGGGTTTGTTTTTTCTTTTGACCTAGAAAATCAGGAAGATACTATGCAAAGACTGTAGTTTAATTAGGTCACAGCATTATCAATTTATCTCACTGGGGAACTGTTTGACAATAATTCATGTCTACAGAAGATACATGACCAGTTTTTTTCTACCTATGCAGTGTTTACTTTCCAATTTGATATGATAGAGTGGATGTCTAGGCGCTCTCAGAAATAACAGATAAAATAAATGAACACGCAAAAAGAAAACAGAAGGGAGGGCACATGAGTGCCTGCATATTCATGTACACACTCCCTTCTCCTTGTTGAAGGAGAGGGTTGAAGGCTGAGAGCCTGGAAAGAGAAAATTGTCTTTCCTAGGCTAAAATTCTCAACTTGGGAACACAAAGTTGACCTCTAGATCTTTGTTAGGAAGGAAGTGAAATCTCCACAGCTTATATTCACTGAATTTTATGCCACCAGGTATTAGTGAAAGTTATATTGGTTGCATCAGTATAGCAAGCTGCTTCTCCTAGGAACTACTCCCATGTCCCAGCTTTCTCTTGTTTATTCCTGTTCACCTCTGCATAAGAATGAAAATATGATTGCTGCCCAGGTTCTCCAAATCTTCCAGTGAGCCCTCAGCATCTGCCTTTCTTCCAGATTTCTTCTCCAAAGTTAAGGAGGACATATGGCCATATATGGACAACGCTCCCTTCTCCATTACCCTCTTCACCCACCAACATCCCTTTTTTTCATCTCTGATAATGAAAAAGCATTTGACAAAACCTGATCAGACAGAGCAGCACTGTTAAAAATACATGAAAAATAATAGTTTAGTAAAGAAACATTTTCCAGACATCTCACCTTGGAAAAGATTCCTTCATTCAGGACCCACTCAAGACAGCAGTTCTGAGGTTTACAGTTTCTCTAAAAGGAGATAATTCTTGTTTAGCAACTGTTAACTTGCAGTGGAGACAAAGCAGAATGAAGAGGAAAAAAAAAATGCAATTTTTGATCCTATCCTTCATTTTTCCAGATCACTTCAAAGCTTGTCAACTATTAAGGCAAGTGATGTACTTTTTCACAAATGCAACAAGGCTCAGCACTTCATCTAGTTAGGTTTCAACTGCTTGTACTGCAACATCTTCACTCATTCAGATGAACAGAAAGTGTCAATATTGATTAGCAATTTTTAAGCAGAAGTTTTGCAGATTGCAACAAGGTGGTTGTGAATTTAAGTGAGGCTTTTGTCACCTGTAATGAAGTACTTGAAAGATCTCGTGACTAATATGAATGGAATGTGTCGTGGAAATTATTATGTTTCCCATCTGATTAAAGATAGATGAAGAAAGAAAAATTAAATTGGCATAGATTTCTTTCTAATATTTCTATATTCAGGTAMGTATTTGTGGGGATCAAATAAGTATAGCTGTGGTCAATTGTCCCTTTTCACATTCTCCCAGTCTTTCACTTTTCTGAAACAGTCCTTTTTTTTCCTTTGATTCTGAAACAGTCCTTTTTCCACTGAAAGCGAAGTAACATCTTTTTATTAAACCATCTCTTTTTATTGTAATACTTGAGTGTTAGATTTACCTTCAARAAGAGAAAGTGAATTCTAACCATGCTTTGGGAGTGAATTAATTTTGCATGGGAGAGAATTAGGTATGGGTCTTGGATCCTTCTTTCAGAAATGACAAGGTGTTGCCGATGGGGGTCRGCAAGCCTTGTTCGCTAGCCRGACTGACCTGGGGTTGTCCTCACCCCAGGGCCCTAGAGCACAGATATCACTATGGGGGATGCAGCAAAATGACGCTTATTGTGCAGTTCAGTCTGCCTATATACTCCAGTTGAATGCGGAGACTCACCTACTGCCCAATCGGGCTACTTTTCGCCTTGTATGGCATGGGGTTATCAGTAAACTGCATAAATTAATTATGCTCCTAAATCCCGTGACATCGTGAGATCTTCCAAGAGCCATGCCCTGAGCTCTATGCCCTATACTATACTATATCATCTACTTTCGCTAAGCTCTCTACCTTATTAAGCCTAAAAACACAAAAACTCCTACAACAAGGGATTGTGATCCAAATGAGTGGCCAATACTTTATATTCTGGCTTCTTTCTTCTGTCATAGTTTCCTGGMTTCAACAGAAGTACTTTTTGGAGATTCACTGGAAGTCTGAAATGTGGGAACATATCGAATAGATCCCATTCATGTGAAAATATAGTACAAGACAGCACTTCACTAGATGTAATATAACTTATGTTCTGTATTTATCATTCAGACAACATGCAGAGTTCTGATAGATCTAACACATGAGGGATCTCAGCCTGATTATAGGTTTTATTTGTTTAATATCTTGCCTATTAGTAACCTTAAAGAGGCCTTGTCTCAATATTTTGAATTGATCTGGAAGTATTGTAATTGCTAATATTTTTCATTATACACAATTTGCATGACAGTAAATATATTGTTGAGTTTTCAATACTTGTACACACAGTTGAGAACAAGGGATAGAATGTTAAAATAATTTAAGAACTATATTTAAAATTTGAAATTTTAAATTTATTTCATATTAAAAGAGTGGAAATCAGAGTGTAAAAGTTTTTTATTTGCATTTTTGTTGGTATYCCTTCATAATATCTTTTTTGTTGTTTTTCACCAGTTTTTATATACTAATCATTTTTCTGAGAAAGAACTAAAGTGATTTTTTTTTCTTAATGTCTTTGGGGTGTCTCCTGTCCAGATTCTTTATATGGCTCTCTCTTAGCAGCTTGACTTTATATCCATGTGATATGATAGAATAAATTCCTATGTGCTTCTCTCTCCTTGAAAAACAAATAAATAAACAATCCAAAGCCCTCATATTTACTCTGATTCACCTCTAAAAAGGGCAATGTACTGTGACATAAAATCTGCAGCTTTTGAAATATGCATATAACAATATTTAAACAAACATTCCTGTTGGACCAACAGTATGCTGCCATGATCTGGAACATGGGGAATGGTAGTATTCAAAACATCTTATGTTGTGATATGTCATCGTTTTCCTTTGTTASGGAGTAGAGTGCCGGGTGTGGGAAACCTCAATTTTTTGTCAGTAATAGAAACTCTAAATCAGCAATATTTCTAAGACAATCCAAAATTTTGAGTCTTATCATTGAGAACATGGTTGATCCTTTCACCAACTAATAAGACTATTTATTAAATAAGCTGCAAAAGTCTCTCTGAATGAAAATATCTAATATGCACAATATTATTGTGACCCTAATAGTGGAAATCTAACACTAAAGTTACTATCGCTCAGATTTTAGGTATTTTTGAAGTTCATTACTTGTTAAAATTTCTAGGCACAAAAAACAAATGTAATCAAGATGAATTTTGATTCTGTTCTTGGCTTACACATGATGTTCCTAAGTTTCTGAAGAAACAAATAGGTCTTTCTGAGACACTATCAAGTTGCTGGCTTAGTATAACCTCTTCCAAAACATCTTATCTGAGAAAATTCAGTCTATAACATTACATCAGGTAATTACACAGATATAATTGCAATGAATGATTATAGCCAAAAATTTCCACAACAGGGCATGGTAAGACTTCCTGTAGGCAATTAGGCCATGTTAGGCTGTGTTTCTGGACTGTTTTAGTAACTTTCCAGTTCAATGGATATGTCAATATCTTCGAAAATCTCCCATGAAATATAACATCACCAGGTAGCAAATAAATTCTTCCACTTTTTTGAACAATTGAAAAGTTTTGTTGTTGTTCTATTCTTTCTTTCTTTCCTTCCTTCCTTCCAAATCTGCATGATCCTTCAGATTGTTAATGCATATTATGATTTGGCATGTTGTACTGTTATTTCCTTGGACATACAAAAAAAATTAGACTTTTCATATAACTATTGCCTCTTTCCGGGACTCTTATTTATTTATTTATTTATTTATTTATTTATTTATTTATTTATTTATTTTGGCCTAATAAATTTTCTTCCTAAATTATTTCACATAATCTACACTCTGACTCTTGAGAGTTAGCCTGAGCAATCTGTCATGAAATGCCAATCTGTTCCTGTTCTTTTTTTTTTTTTTTTTTTAAATCTTTAGCAATGAGTCACTGAAAGGGCTGTTTTTTCCTCCTTTATTTTACAACTGTAATTTCTACTCCACTGGCATGATGGTGTAAGATTTAGCTTGAAGAAGCATGTAACTGACACTTAAATCATTCTGAAGTGTTGGCAATTAAAAAAGAAAACAAAAAACTTTATTCTGCAAGTATGTAGTCATTTTTTTTTGAGAAAAAATGACAGAATTTGAAAAAAGTCGCTGAAGTACTGGGAGAAATTTCAAGAATGGAAGAGTTTCCAAGAATAATTTTTTTGAGATCTGTCATCACTTGTCTAGGGTACTTAAAACAGAAAATATAATGATCCTTATTCCTTCATTTTCATTAACTTCTTGTCTTAAAAATATTGCATTTCTTTTCTATTTGCTTTTTTTGATGTGTGCATTGCATATGAAATCATTGAGAGGAAAGGTCTTTAGAGCTCATTGTAATCTCAGAAGAAAGAGCAGATGTTCAGTTGCCTTCTTAGTATTTACAGGCTGACAGGCCAATAATTCTACAAGAGTATTTCATGGGTGCACAGATCTGGCTAGACAGAAGCTGAACAATCAAGAATGWCATTTTCAGTACTGCAGATTGTCTCTGATGTTTCTTTCTTCCTGGAAATTATTCCAGAATTTAACCAGATAGTCTTTGCTCAAAGTTTTTGAGATGGTCGACAGAGCTTCTATGGTTTCATTTTCATCTAATAATGAGGGAATAATTTGCTTGCATTGAACATCTACATCATAAATCTTTATTGAAGTGTCCTGTGGCACCTAATTTTAATAGTGTAATAATGCCAGATTAGAACAAAGTTTTTTTGAAAATAGATATGACATCTACATTAATACAAAATAAATGTCTTCCGACTGCTATTATTGCAGTGAATACCAAATGAATTTATGAAAATGAATGCTTAAATCTATCATTCTTTCTAATATTCTCTGACATTTATTAATAAAAATATCCATGATGTAGCTGTAAAAATCATGAATACTGATTTTTCCAAGATGGCTGTTGAAGCTGAAGCTAGAAAACCAGATTATATATATACAGCAGACATTTTATAAGTAAAAATAGTGTTTAACAGTAAAATGCTGTTTATACCACTAGAAGAATAGCTGTCCTGGGATATTGTTTTTAAAACAGCAGGGAGTTTTTCCTTAGAAAAAATATTTACCAGCTCTAAGAAGAATAATTTGAAAAATTTATCTATATATGTAGCTATATTTAGATCTATGTAGCCCTATGAAASATCCTTTCTTATTTCAGGGTTAATTAATTGTTAATTAGTCAAAAAGAATAACACACTTGAACAGTTTTACAGTGTTTGCAAAGCATAAAATGGTGCTCAGAAGTTATAGAGCACCATGCACATACATCTCTTCCAGGGCAATATAATCCCCAATCCAGATTAAGTTTTTAATACGTTAATTTGTGATAAAGTAGAATGAATATAGCATTGCTGTTGTCTACTTGAGCAAACATGCATAAAAGTTGCTATAGAGTTGATGAAGTAGGCCATTCAAAATTTAGTTAAAAATGTCAGTTTAAAATAAATCTGCCTATTTATGCTATTGAATTTGTTGGCTTGTTATGTTTTTGCTCTCTCTCTTTTTTTTTTTTTTTTTTTCTCTTCCACTCCAATATTCCCCTATATTTCCAAACGCAAATCACTAAGTGCATAGTTAGATTTAGACTAGGGACTTAAGATAGTTAGACTTAGACTACTTTTTTTTTTGTTATTTGATTTTTTTTTCTAAAAGAGCAACATTTTATGTTTTAAGGAATTTTGAGGATGAACGTTAGTGCTTGTAAATTGAAGAATAGTTGGACATTTTTAATGCTACTATTAATCTTCATATAATAGATGTTTTGAAGAATTAGCTGCATCCTTCTTTTTTCAACATTCCATAGTTGATTTTTTTATTTCCAATACGTGCACATAATAACTCTTAAGATTAAAGTTTGTGAGTTTTGTTTTTATTTTTACTTTGTTATTTAGTGTGGCAAAGAACAGTGAAATTATGTTCTATTGCCAAACAGAAGGCATTCAGTCAATTTGTTTAAAACAAATAGATATTCTGGGTCAAATCTCTACCCCAAGTTCAGGGAAATTGGCTTAAAATCAAACCTTTGTTCTCTGTCTGTGGCTATTTGCCAATGGAGAGGTAATCATAAAACATGGACCTTTTTCAGGATAAGAAGATTTAAGTGTCTGAAGATATGAAACTTATATATATTACATATAAACAGCCATTTGTGTATTAAGCCAAAGGAATTTTATGAAGTGCTAATCCCAAAGGTGTCTTTCATGCCCTCGAGCAAGTCTAAGTAGTTTTTTATTTGATACTTATAAATGTACCTCTCTCCATCTACTCGATCTAGTGCTCCTAATTATTTCTTTGTCTTTGGACAAGGGCAAAAAAAAATAAAAATTGTACTGCCACATTAAGACAAAAAGAATGATTCAAAAAATTAAAGAAAGAATCTATTTAAACATTTGCCTAGGCTATAATTAATACACATTTTAAATACCAATAGCTATATTTTATTGAAAATCTTTCATAGAAGTGAAGAATTCAAATACTGATCTGCTTGCAGCATGTTGTGGGGGTTGCTATTGAGCATAGTGCGCACTTTAAATCCTAAAGTCATTCTGAGCAATCAAATGGTTCTTTTATTATGAGGCTGTCATGGTATAGCAGTCATGTCTCTTAATTGGAAGTCTTTCTAACTCTGTCACCTCTTTGCACTTGAACTTGATTGATCTTTTTTGTGTGCATGAACTCAGACTGCTCATTGTTTATACATGGCCTTCACAGGCTTTCACAACCTTCTTCTAGTYTGCTGTCATTTGGAGTTTACACAAATTTACACATTTAAACTGCTACCATTTCTAAAGCTACCGTGACACTGACCCACATATGTAAGCAAATGCAAACTTCAATCACTGAGTATTCCTATTTAAAACTTATAATTCAGGGAGCTAGAGAATAACAGTAAATAATGTCTTTGGTTACACAGCACTGTGTAAAATGTTGGTTTATTTTTCATTGGGAAGTGTCAATATGGCTTGTGAAGCACAGCTTGAACATGTGAGAAAAGTGCGACTGTTGTTGACTACTGTGCCAACAGTCTGTTGCATTGTGCAGGAAAACCAACAAAACAGGATCTGTTCCTGCTTTCACGATTAACGTCCCATGTCAGTTCCAGCTGTTATTTGTGTGGTTGGTCCTCCTTGTAGCCAGGTGGTGGTTTCTTGTGTTCATCTAAGGCCCATGTCTATGAACTCACCATTTAAAAGTCCAGTTTGAATGAATTAAACAGTAATCACCCTCTGTGTTCATCAGAAGTCTCCTTTCTATGTGTTCATAAGAGTATGAAGGGCCTATAGGTAGTAGCTTATCTTTAGATAATGTGTTGTCTAAGATGATTTCATT
>NW_020455743.1:529110-539953 GCF_003342845.1 Nothoprocta perdicaria
TTTTTTTTTTTTTTTTTTTTTTTTTTACAGAACTGTTTCCGGCAATTCTTACTTAGGTGCACAGTGGGTAAAGTGAGACATAAGAATGCTAAGGAAAACAAATTTTATTCTTCCTGTTCTGCATGTATCTATCTGAAGAATTGATCTCATCAGGGTGACAAAGAGTGAAGGTATCACTAGCGCTGCTGAGCCTTTCTGAGTGCCAGAGGCAGTCTCAATGACTGGGAGATGAGGCAATGGGGGTTTTGAGAGCAGTCTCTGGGGAAGAGCCACGTGGAGCCCTATATTTGTTGTGCTATTGTTGGGCAATGACAAAGCATGATGCCTGTGTATGAAAGTACATGGAAATACTTAACTCTAGGTATTCTGATAAAGATAAAATCTCCTGAATGGTACAGAAGTTCAAGTCCATATCCTTGGGTTTATTTTCCTTTGTATCTGAAATGATAACAACAGATTGCAGGTCTAATTTCTTTCCCAAACCTGTTTGTTTCAATGGCTCCTTCCGGTTCTCACTGTCCTTGTCAGCATTACCTACAGCAAGGCAGACACATCTGCCAACGTGAGTCAGAAAAAGTTGGCTGTCCAATGCTAATAGGAGCACTCAGTTAATGATCGTCTTGGTGACAAGCTTCTGTGAAATGTATGTGTGTGGGCTGGTTGTGGATTAGTACTTTGTACAAGTATATACATAACACACAGGCCTGGGATTTCATAAATATCTAAAAATTTTCTGTTACAGTAATTACTCTTCAATAAAGCTTATTATGCTAGACACAGATGTCCTAAACAAAAAAAAGGCTACTAGACAAAAAAGGCTCTGTTCCTTCTCATGCTTTTTCAATGTTAGGACATTCTGTGTTTTATACAAACTCTTTTTTGTTTGTATTTGAAAGCTCGCTTGCACAAGTATTGTTAGTTTTCAATGCATAGCTCTAAATTTCATGTGCATTTAGGCTTTTCCCTTACTTGAAATGTTTAATGTTTCTTAATTAAAGAATGCTATAAATTCTTTGAGGCAGAGAATTTATCCTCTTGCACCATTTTAATAGGGGCTTGCAGCCACTTCATTAATACCAAAAGTGAAAACTAGGAAGCCTGTCTTCTGTCTGTTTCTTTTCTGGTATACCATTGGGTCTGTCAGTTCTGTTTGTCTTCACTCTATCTTCATTCTGATGAAGATATCAGTGAAGGAAATTCAGATGAGAGTATGAGGTCTTTCTAAGAGATTTTGAGAGAGAAGTCTACCTATACTTTTCATAGCATTGAAAACTTGAAAACTGGAAATGTACACCAGATGAGCAGTTCTGATAGATTTTCACTCTTAAAAGTGCATGGTACAAGCCTGATCTACCATTGTCCTAGTGATTGCATGGTTCTTCATGATCACATCAAAAAACATTTAAAGATTTTTTTTTTTTTTGAGGAAAATATTAATAGTGCTTTTCCTCTGTTACTAAATGTATTCTGACTAAGAGAAAGTAGTATTGCAGAAAAATAATGTGATTGTTAGTCAAACAGCAATTTCGTTTGGAAAAAAATATTAATGAATCATGCAGTTTTGCTTTGATCTTGTATCAGCACTCTCACGGGATAAGAAATTGGGGAAAAAAAAAAGCTTCTTTAGTGCTACTATAGTGCTGTCCTAGTCAAATGCAACAACTTCATTGCTGTATTCTCTATACTTGAAGAGCAAAAATATTACCTATTGCTTTGTTTATGCAGCTCTGAAAAAGGAAATTATCCTCAGGGAAGTAAATCCTGTTGATTTTGGAAAACGATGCCTGCAGAGAGAGAATATTAAGAGAACAGGAATTCATTATGGCACCTGGATGTAGGGTTCTCTTCTATAAAGTTAGCTAAGGACAAGCAATACTCTGACTTTTGATATCAGAACTCTATGGTTCAATCATAATGTTACCTCACCTAGAGATACTGATTTACATTCAGGCAGTTATGGATTCAGACACACTGTCAAAGATGTATCTGATGTAAGCTACACTCCAGGGAGCATTTCTGTGAAACACTAATTATTTTTTACAGTGTGCTAGTTCATAGTGGTATGTTTGATTATAACCATCTCAATTTTGCAGCAAGTTAGCTGATAGTCTTGACATCTTGGTTTATTTAGTTGTTAATAAAGTTAGGAAGAAATAAGTAGCTTAAGAGTATCTTGAGGACACTTCTAAGTTATTTATGAATCATTTTATCTCCTTTTAACTTGTGTATTGTTAGTAACTGCTAAAATATGTGAACAGAATGTCTCTCTTTTCTGCACAGAGTAAACTTACACTGCTGGTTTTAGTTCCAGTATTCATTTTGCTTTGTATATAGTCCACAGAAGATTTTCCCAAAATGTTAGCAGTGATGATCTTTGACAGACTCCTGCAATGACAGCAGTGCTTCAGAAACCTGCTTGATGAGATACCTTTGCAGAATGTGCATCATAACAACTTTGTTCCTTTTGATTAGAATATCATTTAATTCCAAATACTTTAAAAGATGGCCCCTTAAATACTTCTGGGGTTATGATTGACTTTCAGGTCTTTGATGACATCAAAATCAAGTGTTTAATATGCTTTTGTATGTAAAACTTATGCTATAATATAATATTTCAAAGACAATAGAATGAAATTGATTATTGGAAGTTTGGAATATTTACTTCATTCTAAAAAAAATGAATATGAATATGATGAATTGACACATTTTCCCTGTCTCTTCCATTTCATTCTCCTGTAGCACAGACAGCTATGCTTTCCGAATGTGTTAAAACCAGACTATCTGTATTTTTCTGTGCTATTCTGTATATTCATTTACTTTCTTCTGTGAGATAAACTTTCTTCAAAGGATTATGTGTTTCCTGCTTCTGATTTCTGAATCAGAATTAGATCAGATTTCTGAATTCTGATTATTCAATGTCCTGTGCTAATATGCTAAATGTCCAGCATCCAATATAAATAATTGCTGAACTTTCATATTTGCCCTGAGGACAATTAGATTAATTTAAAGAATGTATGTGTAGCTTTACCTGGTAAAAGTCATAAGATTTTGTATCACAATAGCAAAGTCTCTCACAATATTCATTGGCTATCAAATCCCAATTATGCATTCCTGAAGGAAATATCTATTTTTACTACATATTTATCTAAACTTCATATAATTTGAAATAAATTAAGTATAGATAAATAAAATAGTTCAATAACTAGAAAGAACCATCTCTTTAGTCATATTGGAGTCATGAGGACTTTATGTGAAGACTTTAGGACTAAGATTTGAAAACACCAAGCGGGGAAAGTGTAAACATTTCAATGAAATCTTTCAGTTGTTAGTGGTGGGACCAGGGCTTTCATTCAACATTTATCTGACAGTAATGACATAGGTTTTCTCTTCAGACAGACATTTTATATGACAAAGGAATATATATTATTTTCAGAGGAATGACATTATATAGAGGTGGTTTGCTTCTTTTATGGTACTTTTCTTGATCTTTTTCTTCAAGGCTTTTTATGTGTCCATTATGTATTTTATTTCTTTTAATACACACACACCAAAAAAAAAAAAAAAAAAGTGGAAATTATGATTTTATCTTATTTAATTAAGAAGCAATTACAGATGTTATCCTGATTGTTTTTTCTCTAATGTACACAGATTGATGATGAACTTTATATTTTCTTACTTCAAAACAGTATCTTTTTTTTTTAACATTGTAAAGAGACCTTAGAATTTAGAACCAAATATAAGGAAAGTATATCAGTACAGAGATAAAAGTGTATATATACTGTATATGTATGTGCTATATGTATAGTGCATATATGTGCATATATACACATATGTATAATGCATGACACGTAAATACAGATATAATGTACATTATATACACAAATATACACACATGCATTTATGCACAGATATATATATATGTTTTTTTCTTTATGTGTGACAATATTTCCTATTGAAGAGGATCCCATCTTGCTAATACAAAAAAACCTTTTTCATGTCCTCCTTATTTTCTCTTCTTAAGTTTCTGCATATGCACAGAAGGCTTGCCACTTTTTATACAGTTCTTGATTACTGACAGTTCAGCTGATTCAAGGACATTTACTGTTTTAATCCTGATGTGTAGATGGGTGTGCGCATCTGCCATCATAAAAGTATGTATATATTTATCTTCAGAATTCTCTTGACTTTTTTTCCGTGGAGTGGAAACTGGCTCAGTTTAATACTCACAAAACTGCTCCATAGCCCACAAGAGTTCACTTAAAAACTACTGTCCTAAAACACACATAAAATGTTGTAATTTCTTTTTTATTTGTTAGAGTTAATTTTTTTTTATGTCTATATATTTGTGATGGAATTATGACTGTATTGGATTAGTTATTATATTCCTTATAGATTCCTGCCTCTTTTTTTTTTTTTTTTTTGTCAGTCATTTAAAGTAAGGAGAACTTGTCTAGAACACCTTATGAACTACCTCTGAGACTATTTCATTCTTCTCTCAATATATTCACAAAAGTGTCTTTATTAGAACTGTTTACAGAAATCAATAATCAAAATTATTTAAATCAATATTATCAATATTATTTTTATTTCCTTTTTAATGTAAACAGATTGTTAGTGAAAACAAATAAAATGTGCAGAATATTGCCAGAAATATGTTACCAAAGCTCATTGTCTGAAAACTGATAGCATGAGGCAATGAATTGTGAAGAAACCTTTAAAATCTTTTTACATGTCTGTGGAGCAGAAACACAACATGAAACAGGAAATGACTCTCTTAAATGAGACCTAATGCAGTAATTATATAAATATGCTGTTTATAATTTTTTTTTTTAAAAAAGATGTTCTGGAATGTGTAAGAATTCCACTAGCTTGTAAATTCACTGTCAAAAGTGAGTTTCAACAACAGAATTCATTGTAAAAAGTCTGGATCCAAAAAATACCAAGTATTTTGGAGTTTTTTTTCCTATAAAACAGAACTTTGTAGATTAAATATTAATTGAATTAATTTTCTAGGACTATTAGTATCCTTGTACACTCTGTGGTATATACTAATGATCTAATGACAATACTTAATGTTGAATAGCATGTAATTTTATAATTTTTTTTCAGTTAAAAAAAAAAGCTTTTAATGGTCTCCAGACTTTATTGTTCGATCTTCTAATTTTGATGATAGTAACAGGGCTAGTGAGGTTCCTTCTGGGCATTAACATTTTCAAATCAATATATAAAAATAAAAGCACTATTTTTTATCTTAGGCTTATAATGTGTTAATGATATTCAGTACACGTCACGACTAGGCCTGGGTTTTCAAGAAATGTAATCAACTAAATATACTAAAACCAAAATAAGAATCTTACTTTCTTCCAGCCTTTTGCTCTCTCTGTCCCTTCTCCATTGTTATAATAACCATTGTTATTCCAAGGAAAAGGTCAGATGTAATAGGAGACCAGAATGGTTGCATCCTGGAAACTGCATAACCAGAGTCCTTACTCTGTTGTTGTCTGCAAAATAGTATTCTGTTGTTTAAAAAGAACAAGATATCCTATTTAAAAAGTTTACTTGCTTTATAATTATTTCTCAAGGTACTGCCAGTACCTTAATACAGTATCTATTTTTTGTATTTTTTTTCTTTTGCATTTTAATTCTAAAGTTTAACTTACTTAGTCTACTATTTCTTGCATGTATTAACATAGTGATTAATAAATAGTGTAGTAAATCTATTGGGGGCTTATAATATTCAGTGATTTTATATAAAAAAAAAATGGTGAGATTGAGATTTTTGCCCTTGCCTCCTCATCGTTTACCAGGGGTCTGGAATCAACTTTGAAATGCTGAGGTAATCTCTAACTATTATAAAAAGGGGCTATAACCATTTGCCCTCTCTCCAGAGGATTTCAAAATAACCTGAATAGGTAAATGATTTTTAGTGGGACTGTGCAAGTATACCTGAATACTGATCTTATTTACTTTCATTAACTGATCTAGTATATCCTTTATTGACTGACTTCTGTGGACTAATTCTGCTTTCCCCAACATTTTATAAAAATGCAGATATTTTGAGCCAATATTTGGCAAGATTTGGAGGCTGAAAGCTAGAAAGGGAAAATCACAATCTAAAGGAGGGAAAGAGAAAGACAAAGTCAGTTAAAGAATATAAGCACCTAGGACCTTCAGCTGGGATGGTGAGATTTCAGATGTAAATCCATGTTTGCTATGCTTTTTAAACAGATTCTGCCCTTCTCCGATGCTCTGTATAGGTTTCTTCTCCATAGCTTCAACAGAAGAGTTAAAACTGTCAGTAAATAGCAGATTACTCCACTTACCAACATATGAAGGAGTTTGTAACTGAAAGGGATAGTGCTGTGATAGTAACAGGCTGCCCGTGTTGGACTAGAGGCAAATGTGGATCCAGCCAACCATATTCGGTGCAGGCTGACATCTGGCTGCACTGAGCTGTGCAGACATTGCCCCACTGTGCATGGAGTAGATGTTTTTAGAAGATACAGCTCATTCCTTCTTCCCTATTAGGGTGATTAACTTCTTTCCATTGCAGGACTGCTTTCAAAAGGATATGTACTGCATTTTCTGCAAATGAGGCAGGATTTAGTCCAGTATGATATCCTCGAGGCTATAAAGGAAAAATCAGGCTTATGCTCAGTTTACATGAAAAATTTTATCCAATTACTGTTATTCCATCTAGTGGACAGCACCTTCCCTTTCTACAGTCTCTTTAAGAAAACAAAAATGGCATCCAAAGGAATAAAAAAGGGCTTCAGACTAATGGTTTGAAATCAAAGAAATTTTTCTACTGTGTGGATGACATATTTATGTTCCGTAAAATATGGAACATCCATATTTTATTTGGATGACCATAATCCTGCATCATATCATGTAAAGCTTGGATTCTACAGACAGTTTTGGTGGGTTCTTTCAAGCGCCAGAAAGCAAAATTGTACATGTATGCTTTCATACATTCATCCTCTGTTTCCTGTTTATTCAGAATCTTTGCTGAATTAGGTGTTTTTCATTGTTACAAGGTGTTATGCTGCTATGCTACCATATAACCCTTAATTTTCAAATATGGAAAACATCAAATTCTCTTTTGTTTGTGGATCTTTAAACAGAAGAGTGAAGTAGAGAAATTAAATGAACATATGGAGAGTTGATTTATATATATATATATATATATATACTGTGATGTAATTCTGCCAGCTTTCTTCAGGTTGAATAGTCTGGTAGTATAAAAGAAATCCCAGTGATGTCTCACATCAAATATCAAATAAAATTCCTCATTTCTTAAATATCAACTTTACAGAAATGTCACAGTGCTTTAAATCCTGTTAGCATTATAATATAAGAATTATTTTAAATGTTTGAGTCATTGTAAGTGCTTGAGGCAGTCTTGAAAAAGGGTAAATTCATCCTTATTTAAATATCTTTTAGAGAATACCTGTGAGGGAAGTAATGTGACTCCTGTCATGTTGTTTCAACACAGGAAGACATAAAGAAACCTAAGACAAAGTGCAATTATACTTGAGTATCATCTAACGGACTTGCAGAGCCATTGAATTTAGGTGTTTCTGTGACTGTATGAGGAGCAATGGGAACTAAAACATTTGTGTGGGATGAAATAATTTTATGAATTAAATCAAAATACTGAATATTGTATTTATTGAAAAATTATCTACCTTTCTGTCTTTCTGTCTGTCTAGTAGATAATTGTAGGTGTGTATGCTCATGTGCCAGTTGTATGTCTACATTTTATTTCATCTTCATATATATTAAGAAAGATTACTTATGCAGGTATATGTCCTCTGTAAAAGACATCTTTTGGAAAAGTTTTATTTTGCTGAAGAACCAAAAAAGGGCAATGCATTTGATTCTTCTGTATATGATACTGTTGGAACTGAAGTTCCCTACTTCCTACTTCCTACAAACTCATGTATTTTTGGTATCAAGGTATGTTGGACCAGTTGTTTTCAGAGTTTCTCTAGGGGCTTTCTTGTGTATCATAGAAAGCACATAAACTTTTCTGTTATTGTGGGGTATGGAAATTTAGATTACTTTTTTTTTTTTTTTTTTTGTAATCTATGAGCTGTTGTTTAATTTTCTAAATGGAAAATAGGGATAGTGCTGATGTTACCTATTATACATAACTACTTAGGGAAAAAAAAAAACAAATATACCAGCCAAGGAAGTAGCTTTTAAAAGGTTGATGATGATTTTTCTTAATTTTCCTCTTATGGAAGTTATATAATAAATTGTACTTCATAATTCAGTGTAACTGAAAGGCTAATTTTAACTCTTAGGTATTTTTACATCTAAATTGATCAATAAATTAGATGGATTAATTGAATTCTGTCAGGGCCAAGGACTGTCAGTGGATGCAGCCTTGCTGAGGTGTCATTTATTAGTATCTCAAAGAACAATAACTTTTGAAGGTGTCTCTAAATTCTTTTCATTTTTACATCTCTTGAAAAGGTCTGCTTATTAAAAAGGAAAAAAAAAATCTGTCTTATTATGGAGATACCAAAGTGCCATCTGTCTTGCAGACTCATCTGTAAAAGATAAACAAATTCAGGAAGAATGTAATTCATTCCACAAGTCAGAAAGGAGTTGGCTGACAGATGAGCATGTCTACATTATGCAGTCCGTATAGCCAACATTTTGCCTGATCAGAATGAAATGTAGGTGAAAACCATAGAATGTAGATAACTGGTATGTGAATGAACACATTTGAATCTCTGTTGAGATTCAACAGAGATTCAACAGATTCTTCAGCTGAGAAGTGATCTGTGTTCTGTGGGCAGCTTGAAGATATTCAGCATAGAAAAGTCTTGATTTTCCTCTTCAGGATTTCTAAAAGACATTCTAATTCTGAGGAAAAAAATCAAGTGCCTAAGGGGAGACTGAGTCTCCGTCCACAGAAGAGTACTCTTGCAATATGATAACCAACAAAATGCTCATAAATCATCTCACAAGTTCTAGCACTATGTGATGCAACATATTTTGTCTCTCAGTAATAATGGCAATCCAGACAACAGATCCATAAAGCCATGAAAATTACTTTCAGATGGAGTGGTATGAACTACAGCAATATTTCATTAATTGTTTACCTTTCATGTGTTTTAGATAGAGAAATAAATGAGGAATTAAACCTTTTTCATTACAACAAAAGATGGTGTTCACATTGCAGTTGCATCCAGAACTGATAACACTGAGGAGAGTGTGAAATGCATAATGCATATATTTTCAAGAAAATAAATATTTTTTATTTAATGCTTTTTTAGACCTCCAAGTCCTAGTTATAATCTTGCTGGAAGATCAGAACTATGTATTAGAATTTCAAACAGCAGTTAGACTGTAAAATCCTTGGTATGATAGCTATGTTTTCTTTTGTATTTTTACAGCCAATGCACTAGTGGGGCTTTCCCTTTGAAGCTCTTTTCAACAAAAAAAAAAAAAAAACTTTTAAAAAAAAAAAAAAAAAAAAAAGGAAAGGAACTAGAGTTGTAAATGTAGATAAAATGTCGTGACATTTTTAATTATCAAGGGACTTGCTATGATTCATTCATAGAAACCAATAAATGTATTTTCTGAAATGTATACTCTAATGACAGCAAACACAAAAACTGATTAAACTTAAGAGACATGAAAAAGAAATCCTGAAACACTTCTATTCCCCAAACACAAGTGTGGTGCGTATCATTGCATTGTTATAATTCCTGATCTTAATTTGTGTGCACGAAGTCCAGATCAATGCATGAAGTCTAGAATATGTATCCATATTTTTCTTGTTTTTTATATATATGCATACATGCATACATGCATACACATTTATATATTCATGCACATATACACAAAAGCACATATATATTATGCACATATGCCAGAACTTTGAAAGGTCATGAAAGCACTCCAGTCACACCAATGACTACTCTTATCAGAACAGTTACAAAGCATGACCGTAAATTGCTAGAAGGGGTCAAGAGCAATTAACTCACTATACCATCAGAGAATAATATACCTGGCTTACAAATTTTACTATTTCTTTTTTTTTTAATATATCTATATACATATAATTTATTTATTTGTATTTTATATGTAGATATGTGCGTGTGTACATGGCGATCAAAATTAACAAAGCACAAAGTCCATTTAGTTTCAAGATACTGAATTTGGTTCTGATTTTTGAAATATTTCAACATACTATAGGTAAAAATTTAATTTTAGTCTGCAGTATCAGTTGCCTAGATGACCAAGAGCTTTAAAGAGAGGATCTCTTCACACTTCTGTTGGTAAGTTTTCAGTGCTGCTGTTTGGAACGCTTAAGTACACTTAAGTACACTTCATAGTCTCAAGCTGTCAGGTTGAAAATAATTAGATATTAGAGTTGCATTATGAAAGAAAAAGTGCAGTTCACTGATCCTAAGAAATGAAAATAAGAAGAACTGTAAAAAGAACTTCTGTCACTGTTTCAAACATAAAAGTGCCACCTCTTTCAGCCACCAAGATCACCATTTTCATTTGGAATGAGAACTCTACCACTGAGTGATTGTTATATGGAATCACAGAATGGTTGAGGTTGGAAGGGACTTCTAGAGATCATCTAGTCCAACCTCCCACCCCTGCTCAGCAGGGACACCCAGAGCATGTGGCACAGGGTGACATTCAGGTGGAATTTGAAGGAGAGTCCAAAGAAGGAGACTCCACAACCTCTCTGGGAAGCCTGTTCCAGTGCTCTGAACATTCTTCCTTCCTTCCTTCCTTCCTTCCTTCCTTCCTTCCTTCCTTCCTTCCTTCCTTCCTTCCTTCCTTCCTTCCTTCCTTCCTTCCTTCCTTC
>NW_020455743.1:540033-542640 GCF_003342845.1 Nothoprocta perdicaria
CCTTCCTTCCTTCCTTCCTTCCTTCCTTCCTTCCTTCCTTCCTTCCTTCCTTCCTTCCTTCCTTCCTTCCTTCCTTCCTTCCTTCCTTCCTTCCCGTTTCTTTCTTCCTTTTTTCCTTTCTTCCTTCTTTCTTCCTTCTATTCATATTATACATATGAATTAGTCTTTACTACTGAGCTTTATTATCTGAAAGTGTTTAATGGTAACTTAAGAAAGAAATCATTGTTACCAAATCAAATATTTTCTTTAATATTAAGCACTGAAATTTATATATATATATATATAATATATATTTAAGAAAAAGAAAGCCCTAGTTACATGAAATGTGTAGAGATAGAGGCTTTCCCTCATTTAAAAAGTTGCAAGAATACTTTTGTTAAAAACTCATTGAGAAACCTTGTTGCTTAAAATGTATTTTCCTTTATTGTTGGAAACTTAGATGAACTGCATCATATATATGAGTTCTTGTAGACATCCCTTGTGCCTGTTTGAAATTGAAAACATAACAAAACAAAGTTTTATGCTTAGTCATTTACATTAGAAATTTGTGCCAAAACTTCCTGCTCTACAGCATTAATAGGAATTCTAAAGTCTCTCACCAAAGTCTTGGATTAAAGCATTGCTTAAGGAAGCCCTTTTGTTTTACTGCAGATACATCTTGATTAATAAGAGATTAAGATAAGATTCTAAACTACAGCTACCCATGTGGAAAGGGAAAGCTCTTCAGTATGTCATAAATCTCATAAAGTCTTTTTTTTTCTAATTTCATCTAAAAGATAGTTACACAGCTAAATCCTTGCAGATGAAGAGTGTTTCTGAAAACACTAAAACTCTTTGGATGAGTAAATTAAACTTGTAAATAAGAAAAATCAGTGAGATGCATTTTAAACAGATGAGAAGTCACGCATGGCTGCTTGATTATGCATCATGGCAAAAGGTGTTTGTTTTAATCTGATTATTGAACATTCATCAATGATTACTAAACAAGAATTAATTACACTGTTAAGTCCTGCTTCAAGAGCAGGATTAGATGACTCTAGAATGTGAATCATATGTCTTATTATTTTTTCTATGCATGCATATTTTAGTTAACTGATGAGAGATAGCCCGATTTCATTATTCACGTGCCTCTTTCATGATGAAACAGTTCGTATTGCAAAGGTCACCTTGATAGATCTCAGTAGCCATGCACTGAATATAAATATGAAATATCATTTTTTCCATCAGGACTTTTTTTATAGATTCCTCATGGATGAATACCCAGTAATTAGATTTAACAATGAATGTTATGTTTGTATATAATAAGCAAACATACTAATTTTTACTTGTTTTGCACATCTGGTATGTTATTTCAATCTCCAATTTTTCAAAGAGGATTAGGATTTGGAATAGGCATCTACACAGTCAGACTCATTGAATCTAGAGATTTTGTACTGATGTCTTTGCAGTTCTGTAATGCACTTAAAAATAGTGCACAATTATACAGTAAATGTGGGATAGGAATATGTCCCTGGCTTTTGTTTCATACAGGTGAAAGTTTCTTTATATATTCAGTTTAAGAGAGAGTTAATTTAGGAGTTAGAAAACTAAGAGGAGGATTGATGTACTGCTGGTCAGTAGAGTGCTAAATAAGACCATAAACATATAAATAAAAATAATTACACCATGTCAACTATTCATGTAAAAAGCAATGACAATGGATGACAGAGAAAGTCTTAAGCATTCAGTACCTTGTGTTATGCTTACTACATTTATTATGTATTTATTCATCTACAAGGTGAAGAGTTGCTTGAAAAGCTTATTTCCAAATAAATGGTATTAGAATTGACATATCATAAGGATAACATTTGTGTCCCCTAGCATAAGGGAATGCTTAATGTAATACATTTTACCAGAACAGTTTATCTGTAATGTTTTCAGTGCTCTTTGCTTTATGATTTCTTGATTTATTTGTTAATTAAGAAACTATAATTCAAGTTATTCAATTTCAGACTAAGAAAAGATGAAATGAACAAATGTGCCTTTAAAAGGGGAGATGATGCTATTATTTGAGCACTTCTCCTGACTTTTAGTATATTTTAATTATTTACGTAGCCATAATTAAGCTATAGTGCACTTCATCCCTGCATTAAAATTAAGTAGAATAAAATTATCACTTTTTAAATAACATCAAATTAACTGTCATTAATGAAAATTTAATTGCCATGTTTTACTTTGATATAATTGGCTAATGATCTATAAATGCATATCAAAAACAACATAACTATGTAGCACTTTACATAATAAGATAACTAATCTAAGCATAGAAGGTAATTAAAATGTAATATATGCCATATTTCATTGTCCATGAGCAAAAATAATTGCTGGTCAATTTAAATGTATTAGACCAAATTTGCCCTTTTAAATGTCCTGCCCAAGGCCTTCTCCACATATACATTTAAGTCATACTTTGAACTAAGAAGATAGAGAAAGACTAGAGTTCCCAACATTGCGTTTTCCAGTCTTCCCGACATATCATCACCACCAGGCAAGGTCACTCCTTTAAACTACTTGAGTAGAGTTTGTAAGAAATCTTGGCTTTAGTTTTTTTTTTTTTTTTTTTTTTTT